>NC_021166.2:47419429-47490868 GCF_000331145.2 Cicer arietinum
CGAGACATTAAGAGATTCCCCGTTCTTAACGCCCAGTTAACTTAAACGATTTTTCTTTAAAACAAAATATTAAGTAACCGAGACATTAAGAGATTCCCCATTCTTAACGCCCAGTTTACTTAAACGGTTTTCAAAACAAAATATTAAGTAACCGAGACATTAAGAGATTCCCCATTCTTAACGCCCAGTTTACTTAAACGGTTTTCAAAACAAAATATTAAGTAACCGAGACATTAAGAGATTCCCCATTCTTAACGCCCAGTTAACTTAAACGATTTTTCTTTAAAACAAAATATTAAGTAACCGAGACATTAAGAGATTCCCCATTCTTAACGCCCAGTTAACTTAAACGATTTTTCTTTAAAACAAAATATTAAGTAACCGAGACATTAAGAGATTCCCCATTCTTAACGCCCAGTTAACTTAAACGATTTTTCTTTAAAACAAAATATTAAGTAACCGAGACATTAAGAGATTCCCCATTCTTAACGCCCAGTTAACTTAAACGATTTTTCTTTAAAACAAAATATTAAGTAACCGAGACATTAAGAGATTCCCTCTCCTTAACGTCCAGTTAACTTAAACGGTTTTCAAAACAAAATATTAAGTAACCGAGACATTAAGAGATTCCCCATTCTTAACGCCCAGTTTACTTAAACGGTTTTCAAAACAAAATATTAAGTAACCGAGACATTAAGAGATTCCCCATTCTTAACGCCCAGTTAACTTAAACGATTTTTCTTTAAAACAAAATATTAAGTAACCGAGACATTAAGAGATTCCCCATTCTTAACGCCCAGTTAACTTAAACGATTTTTCTTTAAAACAAAATATTAAGTAACCGAGACATTAAGAGATTCCCCATTCTTAACGCCCAGTTAACTTAAACGATTTTCAAAAACAAATATTAAGTAACCGAGACATTAAGAGATTCCCCATTCTTAACGCCCAGTTAACTTAAACGATTTTCAAAAACAAATATTAAGTAACCGAGACATTAAGAGATTCCCCATTCTTAACGCCCAGTTTACTTAAACGGTTTTCAAAACAAAATGTTAAGTAACCGAGACATTAAGAGATTCCCCATTCTTAACGCCCAGTTAACTTAAACGATTTTTCACAAACAAACGCACATTAAGTAAACGAGACATTAAGAGATTCCCCATTCTTAATACTCATTTAACTTAATGGTTTTCAAATTTCACACAACACAAACTCAACAAATTCTCACATCAAAACATATCAATTCATTTATTCACAAATCCAACCATACACATATCAAATTTCATCAATATCAATTAAGAGCATGTCAAAAACAACGAACACAAATCGACACAATCCACTACTCAAAACACACAAGTTTCATTTACTCAAAATCTTACATACGTGAGGTAAATTCATTTTTCCCAAAACAATACTCCCATCCTAACAAAATTCGTTTCCACACAACCACATATAAGGCCCTAGATGCAAACTAAAAGTTTGGAAGGAGCCCTTACCTTCGCGTTAGCTCTAACGTGCGTTTCTGGTACCGCGAGCAAATCCGGTAAAAATCTCCGCTCGCAACGTCGCCTCCAAATTGGTCCCCTAGCACCGTGGCGTGGTAGTGAGCAACTTTCCCTTCTAACTCTTCGCGAAATGAAGCTTGGATCTAGAAGAAACGGAGGGGTTTGTGTTTGAATCTCAAATACCGTTTTTCTTCGTTTTCGAATCAAAGAGGAAGAGTGGAGTTGCGAAATCCTTGTTCTAACACTCACCCAACCTTGGGTTACTAGTCTTGAAGAAAGAAAGCAACGAAAGACGAAAATGGAGGAGAAGGGAAAATGGGGGGTCACGCGTAGGGAGGAAGAAGATGGAATTCTGAATTTTCCTTCCTTCCTTTTTCCTTTCTTTGTTTTTCCTTCCTTTCTATTTCCTTCTTTCCTTTATATAACCTTTTCGTTTCCTTTTCCTTCCTTCTAATTTCCTTTCTTTCTATTCTCTCCAAGCAAACATATATATATATATATATATATATATATATATATATATTAAATATAACTTAACAAATATCTCAAAATATCTAGATATTTGTTAAATTACCATTTTACCCGTAACGCATTAAATTCTCCGTAAAGGATTTACCGCACTTAATTTAAATTTATTTATCGACGAGTAATTCTAAACGGGGTCAAAATAACTTTTTGATCCTATACACTGCATAATATTATTAACTTTGGCTAAAAAGCCTCCGAGCCAAAATCCAAAACATATAAAATACATAAAGTGTACTTTAAAATTATGGGTCTTACAGATAGTGAATGAGTTGTTTCATAATTCTGAAGGTCCAAGAACATATTCTTATATGTTCTTGTTGCTCTTAAACAAGCATATGAAATAAGATTCAAGAAAAATTATTTTCAAGCCTTATATGGAAATTCTCACACATAATCATTCTAGAAGAATTGGTTGAATATTCGCTTTGGAATTAATCAAGCTTTACCAGTCCCAAATCATATCTATCAAGATTTAATTTTTTGTGAAGATACGCTCAGAAGATTCAAGGAGAATTGTTTTCTAGCATTATTTAGAAATTATCGCACATAATCATTCTAGAAAATTTAGTTGAAGATTTGATTTGCAATTAATCAAACTTCAACGGTCATAGTCTCAAACTGTATCTATCAAGGTTTACTTTTTTTTTAAGATCTATGTTGACCTTGCACAAGGAAGACACATTTAGAATTTGTTTGAGACAGTATTGAAATCCTAATTTATGCTATATATAGGGATTAATTCTAAAGAAGATAAAACAACATAACAACTCAGAAAACCTTATTTACTCAAAAGTCTCTAAGTATTAAGAATTCAAGGTTCTAGTTTTATCGAAGACACTCGTTCAACTTTATATTATAATTGCTTAGTTCTATGTTTTAGTGTAAAGTTAATTGTCATCAATCCGCTTATAAGAAGCAAAATAGAACTTAGTTTCACCCCTTTGTAACCCAAACCAATAGTGGTTATTCTGCCTCAATGACTTGTAGGTTTTCAAGTTGGAAGTTGAGAAGACTTGACTTGTAGGATCAAGGTGATGTAGTGCCTCACTGGTATGTAGGTTTCAAGTTGAAATTTGAGAAGACTGAATTGTAAGGTCAGATAATGCAGTTTAGGTTTTGAATTACTGGATAAATCCTTTTGGTCAAATGCTTGTAGGATCAAGGTGTTGTAGTGCCTCAAAGGTATCTAGGTTTCAAGATGGAAGTTGAGAAGACTGAATTGTAAGGTCAGATGATGTAGTTTAGGTTTTGAATTACCGGATAAATCCTTTTGTGTGAGGGGACTGGACGTTGCTTCCACGTTGGTAGTGAACCAGTATAAATCCTTGTGTTTTTCTCTCTGTCTGATACTTTGTTTTATTAATGTGTCTGTTCTGTTATATTTGTTCTAGTATCATGAACTAGATTTTTGAAAAGATGTTGTTAATAAGGCAAAATACAATTCAACTCCCCTTTCTCGTATTTTTGCACATTCAATAAAAGCATATATAACCCTAAAATATATGTTAAGGACTATTTATTTTAAGGTAACATAAATTATGAGTAAATTAGGAATAATAATACATGTGTTGTTCTATTGAATAAACAAAATAGCGTATAAGTGTAAGAAATGTTTAACAAAGCAAATGACATTCTAGATTAAATGTATTATTTTAATTAAGAACGTATTTGAGAACATTATAAAGTAAATCTTCATTTAGTCACAAGAGACAATTCACTAAAGTAATGTGACCAACTAGCTTTATAACAAGCATTTGACAACTTACACTTTGAGTCAACATTTGCACTTCTCATCACAAAGCAAAAGCACTACAATGATCATATACCTCTCTGGCAAAAGTCAATAATCAGTTAAAACTTTTGGTGATCTTCTAAGCAAGATTCTCCGGAAAAAAAGACAATGATATTTAAATCACATAGTCTTCTAATACAGTTTATATTTAGATAAAGTCAATGCATCTGATCAATCAATGAATGACGATGTTAACAAAGAAGTATCATTATTCGTTTGGATACAAAATTAATTAGAGATAGAAGTTTGATTCTCTAGCTAAAAGTACAAGTGACGTGGCACTAGAATATCAACATTCTTTTGTAATCAATACAACTGATGTCTCACCAACATCTTATAATTAATACAATATAATTGTCTAAATTGTACAAAAACAACCTATAATAATATTATGAACAACACATTTCTCTCAACGGCAAAATGTACTACTACAACGTGGCAAAATGTTCAACGGCTCTATTCCTAATAGATACATTTCTCTTGATATTATAATAAAGGAATTAAAATTGTAAATTTGCATGATGGAGAAGAATAATGATCAATGATGATTGGAAAAGGACTAATAGTTCATCATCCATGATCCAAGAAAGTCATCCACGATAAGAAGACACCTAGAAGTTTCTAAACAATGATCGTCTGATCCACCTTCATTCATTGACAGATCATGAAAATCAAAAGAAAATCACCACCTTTAGTGATATCATTAGTGTCAAAAGAAAAAGCAATGTTCAAATTAAAATGATTCTAAAAATACCTTGAATATATCAAAAGAAAGATTGAATGAAAAATTCTCTCCAACGAGATTTATTTGTTATTGATGCAAAACAATGAAGCTATTTTATACACTTGAGTTGATATAGGTAGGGTTGGACAACAGGCTGGGTAGGGCGGGTTCGGGCCTAAAAACACCAACCGGCTCAATCTGTGATTGAAAATTACAAGCCCATTTTTGCCCAATACAAAAATCGGGTATCCGGGTTGCGGGTTAATCGAGTGGTTACATCCGGGTTGAATCATTGTTTGGGCCATTCAAACTTTTTTGGGCCATTCAAATTTTTTTGACCCAATAACATGTTTATTAAAATAACTATTTTTTTTGTTATTTCTTAGGAAAGTAGTAGTTTATTATCAAATATAAGACCACTTTTGAGCCATTTAAAGACAAAATTTGTACTTTTTTAAAAAAAAATTGGGATACTAACATTCACATAACATACAATTATATTCCTATAATGCAACAACTTACAACTACAACAACTCAGTTTACAACTAAATTCACATAACATACAAATACAGCAGCTTACAACTAAAAGTTTTCCACAATCCTTGTTTTTCAAGTCCAACAGATTACAACTAAAAGTTTAACACAATCCTTATTTTTCAAGTCCAACAGATTATAACAACTTAGTTTTTCAACAACAACTCAAGTACATTCACGTAATATTAATACATTCACATAACAGCTTAGTTTTTCACAGCAACAGATTATAACAGCTTACTTTTTCAACGACAGATTATCACAGCCTAGTTTTCAACAACAGATTATCACAGCCTAGTTATTCAACAACAGATTATAACAGCTTAGTTTTTCAACTACATTCACATAATACTAAAGTCTAATATTGATACACACTTCTTGGAAAATATTGATAGTTTTAATTGACTCTATGAAAATACAATTATCAATATATATTTCCAATTTGTTCCCATTGCGAACCTAAAAAATTAGAGCAAAAATTAGTAACCAATAACCATTGTAAAAATATGTTGTTGATGTGTACCATAGAAAAAATAATTCAATACCTTGTTTGCAATCAACATCAAAAAATTCCAAACTTGATAACGCCAAATTTACTTTAGCTTAGTTTCATGTATAGCAACCTAGTTTGAATAAAAAATAATGCAATCAACATTATTAGATCATTCATTTTGAATCAACAATAAGATCAAACTAAGAAATCAGGTTGACATACCTATATATGTTGTTCACAATAATATAAATTGCAGCTACTAACTTAGCTAATATTAAATAAAGATTTAACACCAAGCAATCTGCAAGAACTCCTGCAACCTACATAATCAATATTATACTCAGTACTTTAATTTTATTAAAAATAAAATTCTGATAGTTCACAATTGACTTAAGATAAAAGGTAACATACATATGATCAAACACTTGTTTTTCTATGACTTGCAACAAAATCAGTCTCATAATCTAATGCACCAGCTGTTGGGAAATAAAAGGGTAATTATATAAGAATAACAAATTAATCTTATGTTCTTGCTTATCACAGAAATGCTAATATATGCTAACATATATCTATAACATGCAGTTTAGATTGCTAAGAGAGTAACAGTTGTAGTTGTAGCTACTTACAATTTTGGTTACTAACAATTTTTGGCAATTAAAATAACAATAAGATATAACAATAATAACTTACCAAGCAGAACAACAGTTTATACAAATCCCAAAAAGCTTGTGTTGATATTGTCATAGAGCCAAGTTAGTCTTTGACTTAAGATTGTGTGAGGTCAAAACATTCAAAAAAGTCTAAATCTGAAAAGTTTGGCATAATTAGTTAGTACTAACACAATATGCTAATATATGCTAACATATATCTATAACATGCAGTTTAGATTGCTAAGAGAGTAACAGTTGTAGTTGTAGCTACTTACAATTTTGGTTACTAACAATTTTTGGCAATTAAAATAACAATAAGATATAACAATAATAACTTACCAAGCAGAACAACAGTTTATACAAATCCCAAAAAGCTTGTGTTGATATTGTCATAGAGCCAAGTTAGTCTTTGACTTAAGATTGTGTGAGGTCAAAACATTCAAAAAAGTCTAAATCTGAAAAGTTTGGCATAATTAGTTAGTACTAACACAATATTGACAAAATCATTTCAAATTAGTAACAATAAAAAGGAATATTGCATACAATAATTTTATTCAACCACAACTAGGTGGTTGTGATGATGAGCCACCTGCAGTAGTTGCCTTTCCAATTGACATTCCTTGAAACTCTGAAATAACTAACAAAATAATAAACATTAGACTATATTATGAACATATAAATATATGAGACAGTTCAAAAAGTTAAAAGATACATAAATAATTTTACCTTTAATAATTTCTTCAGAAAGATCAACATCTTCACTAAGATTTAAGTCTTTGAAACAAGTGAGTGAAGGTTTTAGCCAATTTTGTGTGTAAATTAATGCTTCATCCATTTCTGGCTTTAAAGAGCTTCTAAAGGTTTCAATGACTCTCCCACCAGTACTAAAAGCACTTTCAGATGCAATTGTAGACACCGGTATAGCCAAAATATCTTTGACTATAAGAGATAAGATTGGGTACTGAGTTGCGTTACATTTCCACCAAGCAAGAATATCAAACTTTTCACTCATCTTCACACACTTACTAGAATAATATCCTTCAAGCTCATTTTGTTGGTCAATTGAGTCTTTCTCTTTCAAATGGTGTCTTCAAAAGCTTGTGCTCTGGCCATTTGTAAATTATGGGCAGCAACAACAGAGGTTTCATCATGGGAACCACTGTCAACAGCCATGGGAGTTGGTTGTGGTAAATTATTTTCTTTTGTCATGGATTTTCTTATACCATTTGAACATTTTAGTTAGATCTTCTTTAATTAATGTGATCAATTCAATAGCCACCTCTGATTTAGTTGCATACATATCTTGAAAGCACCACTCGACACATTTCAATTTATATCGTGGATCAAAAATTACCCCAAAGTATAGCAACTTATTAATGTTTGCAATATTACCCCAATACTTATCATATTTTACTAACATATCCTCAGCCACACTTGCAAAAATGGTGTTCAAATTCAAAGAGGCATTTTGCAGCGCACAATAGATTGTAGACAATTGGTGAAAAGCTGCATGTATACTCTCATGTTGTGAGGAGGAAAACACTCTAGTTGCCTCATAAAATAACTTTAAAAATGTTGCAAACGCCCTAGCTGTATCCCAATCATAACTAGTTGGGGGACCAGCTTCTCCAAAGAAATCCTTATAACTTGACTCCTCAACCTCAAACTTCCTAAGAGCTACTTGAAACTTCTTTGTAGCCTCAAGCATCAAGTAGGTTGAATTCCAACGAGTTGAAACATCAAGAGATAGCAATTTTTTACAAGATATTCCAGCTAACTGGACACATTCCCTAAACTTGGCAGCCCTATGAGGTGAAGATTTTACAAATCTAACAGCATTTCTAATGCTAGAGATTGCCAAAAAAATTTCTTTCAAGCCATCAGTTACAACTAAATTCAGAATATGAGCAGCACACCTCATGTGGAAGTGTTCCCCATCCCCCATCAAACAATCCATATTATTTATCTTTTTTTTCAAAAAAACAACAGCTACATCATTGGATGATGCATTATCAACGGTTATAGTTGACACATTTCGAATCCCCCAATCCTTTAAAACCTCTTCAATCTTCTTACCAATTGTGTCACCCTTATGGTTTGGAATTACTGTGAAACTAATAATCCTTTTTTGATAATTCCAATCATTATCAACAAAGTGTTTCGTAAGGGCCAAGTAGTTAAGGTTTTGAATTGAAGTCCAACAATCTATTGTAAGAGCTACCCTATTGCAATCAGACTTAAAAAAAGCTTTCAACCTTATTTTTCCTCCATAAACAACTGAAAACTATCCCTAGCTACAGTTCGTCTAGACAGTATTGTAAATTGTGGCAGCAATGTTCTCAACATATACTTAAATCCTTCACCTTCCACAGTTTTGAATTGTTGTTCATCCAAAATCACAAAAATAGACAATGCCCTACGACAAGCTTGAAGGTTTAATTTACTACTTGTTGAAACCAAACCAGATCCTTCTACATTAGGAAATGTAAGAATAGCTTAGATGGGGTCATCATATACAACCAAAGGTTTTTTGGCACATCTAGTAAGGTGGTAGTTGAGGTTAGAGGTGCCATGAGTTCGAGAGTCACACAAGTATATTTTATTTACATGCGGCAGATTGTACCTCCTCTTCACTAGAATTAATTTTGTTAAAGTGTTCCCAACATTTAGAGGATTGCCTAGGACCACTTACATTAGCTTTTCTCTTCTTTTTAACTTGATTGTTAGCCAATTCAGGTCCAGCAACTATAGTTGTTGCTGCTGCACCAGCTTCAGTAGTGTTGATATTTGGAGTTGGTAAATTTCGACTAGGTTGGTTCATCACTGAAATCATGAAGGAGCATTAATAACCAAATACCAACCATATGGAATTATTTATTGTAAGTTCATTGACTTTTAAAGGGTTGTAATAAAATTTTATGGGGGTGTATTAACTTTTAAATGAATGTAATTTAACATCCAAGGATTGTATTACTCTATTATTTAAGTGGTTGTAATTAAATATTTAAGGGGAGTTATGAATATTTAAGAGACTTTAATTTAACCTATAAGGGAGTTTAATTCTTATGTAAGTGACTATAATTCAAGAGTCCAGTGTATTTCACACACACTAGACTTATTCAACCCATTGAAGGTTAACTATAATACAGTATCTAGTGTGTAACTAGCACAGTGTACTCATTAAACAATATTAGAATAATATTCAAACAAATATCCATTAAGAAAAAGAAAAAGCATATAATAAACAAAAGTATATATTAGAGAAACATGCATCAACAAAAACTTAAGCATGCATATAATACATTTAAAAGTATGTATAAGAAAAAAAAATTAAAATACATTACAAGTTATAAATAAAAAAATCAAATAAATTTAAAAGGGTGCATAAAAAAAATTACGCATACATTAAAAAAATTGAAGCATTACAATTAAACAGAAGCGCGCATTAAAAAAAAACTGAAGCACTAATTACATTTAGTAAAAAAGAAGCACAAGATACACTTAAAAAAAAAAAAAAGCACATTTTTAACATGTTAATTGAACTCATAAAAAGAACCAGAAACTTTAAACACATATTAATTAAACACATCTTAAAAAGAAATATACAACTTAAATATATAGCATTCATTTATAGGCATAAAAATATAGTATACATTTGAAAAACTTATAAACATGAAATAGAAACAATATAAGCATCAAACTGAAGACGAAAAAATAGAAGCACAAACTTACAGTGCTCTTGCTCTATAATCACCCCTTGCTTGCTACTGTTATTGGCTCGTTGATCCATCTTTTCCAGCCACAAGCCAAGAACATCAAGTATGTTTTTTTCCAAAATATGCAAAAAAAAATCAAAAAATGAAACTCTAGAAAGTATTTTGGGAAAAAATCAGAATATTCATATCTAATAATTATTCATATCTAGACATCAGAGTTTGAATTCATACAAGAATATTTAAATATCAGAATATGCATATTAGAGTTTTCTAGATATAAATATTTATTAGAGTTGGAAATTAGAGTTTGAATTCAAAAATCAGAATATTGAAACTCTAGAGTATGCAAAAAATCAAAGAAAAATAAATAAAAGAATATTTACCTTGACGATATGAGATCCGATAAGCAGAGAAAATGAAACAAAAAGAATAAAAATAAATTAGTTATATGAAATAATATCAACAAATCTAATAACTAAAAAAAAGCTTTGTTTTTTTACATCATACCAAAAAAATAATAATAATAATAATAATAATAATAATAATAATAATAATAATAATAATAATAATAATAATAATAAGAGTATGAATATCAAATGTTGGTCAGAAAGAGCATAAATTATCAAATATCAAATGTTCTACCTAGAGGAACTGCAAGGTTTCAAGGTGATGGAAAATTAAATTGGATGTACTAAAATGAGAAGTATTAGGGGACAATAACTTAACAAATTGTATTGTCATGAGTATATAAATAATAAAATTACCAAGTGAATCATGGCATTATACTAGTAAAGTTTTGATACTACAAATAAGATATGTCTAAAGGTAGTGATTGAAACAGAAAGTATCAACTAACAGAAAATGTTTATACTTTCTAATCATGGTTAGCATACAATAAAACAACTAAGAAAATGCACATGACACATTCTTCAATTTAAAACAAGAAGACAAAGAGTCTGATACAAATTAACAGCAACTATTTAGAGCTTATAATCTCAAACGAAAATAAATTTTTCTTAATTGATTAATCTATTTGCTAACAATGCAAAAAGTAATTTCAATTTCAAAATCTAACCTTGCCATATAAAACAAAACAGTATCCTTAAAAAATTTGTTATCATGATGTATATTGAAGACATCAACAATATTAAGAACAAAATAGAAAGTTAAAAAGTAAGAATTAATGTGGAAAATTGAACATAATGGATTCTTTGCCTTAACAGTAATAAAACAAACCAAAACCAACTCACCTGACATATTCATAAGAAAAAAAACAAATAATTTAAGATGAGGACAAACAATTAGTAGGACAAATAACAGAGTTAAGAACAGGACAAACTGCATGTTAAGGTGAGGCAGATTACTACATAATAACACATTATACTTAAGAAAAATGAAAAATCTAATATATAAAACAGCATGCAAAAACAAAAAAAACCAAACTCTAGAAAATCCAAAAACAAAAACAATAGTTAAATCAAAACCCTAATTATAATAAAAAGAAATAAAAACCATAACACAATGCAAAATAAATTAGAAAAAGATTAACATGTTTAAAACAACAAAGATGAAAAATGCTATTTTTGAACACGAGATTGAAAATGCTCACAAAGAGAAAAATGTTTAGAACAACAAAGACGAAACTAACAATCAAAAATGAAACTAAGACAAAACTAACATAAACGAAACTAGCAAAGACGAAACTAACAGATTTAAAACAACAAAGACGAAAAAAGATAGTTTTGAAAAACAAGATTAAAAAGTTTGGAACGAAAAAGGTGAGAGTTGAGAAATAAGAGATAGAGTGATAACCTGGAATGGATGTGGCCGCCACTAACCGTCGTGGGCCGCCGTTGGCCGCCGTTGAGGATTGAAGGAATTAGGGTTTGCTGGTGTGAAGAACTAGGGTTCGTGACAGGATGATGATGAGAGAATGAAATTAGGTTGTGGGTGGGATTGTGAGACTGATTGAAATTAGGGTTAGGGTTGAGTTATAATAATGGGCCAAATTAAATTGGATTTAATAGACCCATTCCAACACTTACTAATAAATATTATAAACTGTTATCGGGCGGGTCGTTCACCGCCGGACCAAAATCCATGACTCGAACCCGCCCGAGTCTACCCTATTGAACCATTCAATTCTACCCATGTGACACGTTGGGTCCAATCCAACCGGCCCAATTTACCTCACCCGTTGCGGGTCGGCGGTAAAAAGCGGGCCCATCTCATTTGTCCAGCCCTAGACATAGGAATTAATTGTAATATTCTCTCAATGAGAGTTAGAGATTTTAAAACAAACTTTGTTTCAATTTAGACACAAACTAAAATTGATGTAAATTAGTTCAATAGTGACAACAACTATTTAATTCATAAGAGGTACCTAAACAGGTATAACAATAGTTGGATCCTCAACGACAATTTGGTGGTAAAATCTGGAGAGGCAGAAGAATAATGTTCTAATCTTGAAGAGGCAGAGTAAAGAATACTTATTTGCTATTGGATTATAGTGGATTAAGTCTTCAATTGTATTGAGACAAAATCTCTTCGTAGAGGAAGGACTAACTGTAACAACAGTTTATTAAGAACTAGTATAAAAATATTGAGTCTTCTCTCTCTTCCTTCATCTCTTTAATTTGACTAGTTCTCTATGGTTTAACTTCAATTTATGTAAATTGTTTTATAACCAATGTTTAATGTTTTGATAAAGAACACATTTTAGTTTATAAAAAAATAAATTTCAAAATAGTCAAACACAATTCAACCCCTATATATGTGGTTTTCTAACACCTTCAAAAATCTTTCTATTTTTATTCCTTTCTTCTTATTGGTTTTGCCCTTTTTTTTTTTTTTGACATGCAACAATGGATTTCAAATATTTCACAACAAACACATCCAATCCCTATTATCTACATCCTAATGAAAACATTTCCCTAGTTCTTATGACACCATTTTTGGATATAAAATACTACAACTTTAGGTCTATTGCAGTGAAGGTTGCTCTCATCTAAAGGAATAAATAAAAACTCTTGGATGACACTCGTATGCAACCTTGGAACATTTATCTTCTATACATGGTTGGTCCAACATATATATATTATTATATATATTGAGGTCTACAGCGAATTTTAATATAAGAACTAAAGTGAATTTTAATATAAGAAATAAAGTGAATTTTTTAAATTTTAATTTGACATCACTAAATTAATATAATTTATGTCATGTAATATTTCTTTTTCAATTGATTTGATATTGTTGAGATAATATTAAATTTAGTAAAAACTTATATGTTTTAATTTTAAAAATATTAAAATTTAAGGCCTTTTTATTAAATAAAAAAAAATTAGACATTTTTATTAAATACAAAAATTTATTTTTCATAGAGATTTATTGTTTTAGTGGTTTTATCCTCGAGTTAGACTCTATTTCTACAGTATATATAGATTTTGCGTAAAACTATGGTTTTATCTTGGCTCGATAGGGAGATATAAACATGCGTCTAAGGAAAACAACTTACTAACACCAGAATTAAACGTCGAGCGTTGTGGTTTTAAGTTTAGATTAAGCGGCAAGAATGCATGCCACTAGGTATAGCCCCAAAACACACTTGTAAATTCACCTTTATACTTTTTTTTATATAAAATCCACTTTTATACTATTAAAGTAGCAATGTGATACAGTAAGATAGGTTTTTCATTACTAAATCATGAAAGTCAGATGTCAAGTTGGGAAATCAACTATGTATTTATATAGTAAGTTGAAATAGTCAAATCAATTAAATAATGACAAATATAATTATTTGCATTTCGTTAATATATTTTATCGTAACAATAAATGTTTTTCTATTAAAGATATGTCTCTTAAACATTAAAAAGAAGAAAACCAACACATGATTAATTGAATTCAAACGGGAAGAATTCATTGACAAGAAAAACATTGCTTTAACTATTAATTATAATTATAGTGATTTTTTAAAAGAAATAGTAGAATAATAGAAATACACAATGGGAAGAAAGTGAAAGTGACAAAGGTGTAAAATTGATTTTTTTTTCTATTCTCACTCTCATCTATTTTACTAAATAGATTATATGACTCTTTGACCAATCTTTTATAAATTGACAACTCATTATTATTGTATTTTTAAAATAAATAAAAAATTCTTAGCACTTGTCATAAAATAGTATTATTACTTAAATTTTAATATAAAAAAATTGATATAATAAACTCCACTCAAGAGAGAGAAGTTTGATCTCAAAATCAAATCACAAATGATAAAATTGGATTCAAAGAGCAATCAATTATTGTAACTGATAAGAGGATGGAAACATGTAAAGGAAGCGAGGATGAAAGAATGTTAGATTTTGTTAGGTTTAGTTAGATATTTTATATAAAAGTATATTTTATACTAATTGTACTATAATTATATACACTATCATTTTAAGTTTTATATTTCTTTTTAAGTATTTTTCTTTTTCTTAGACTCAACTATAATTCTCAACATGCTATCAAAGCAATAATTATTCCACTACATTATTTTTCAATATTTTCTTGAATAAAATTTTCATTGAAACTTCGTTGATTCATTTTTATAATTCCATTTTCTATTAAATTTTGGAGATTTTCCATTAAAATTCTAGTTGATTCTAACTAGTTTCTTTTTTACCCTTGTTCATGTTGCTATGATTATTGATTGAAACTCTTATATCAAGAAATTCTCCAATAAACAATGTTCCGTCTACATGTTCCTCAACAAACAAGAAGACTTTTTAATGGAATGATTGATGAGTTAGAGGGTTCTATACCTTGTGAATTTTTTTGTTTCACAACTTTCTTGGTAGATTCATTTTCCCATTCTCTTAATGAAGTGCTTTGTAACATTAAGACATGGTGATTGGGTTTGTGAATTTGTTCTTCATGATACTGCAAAAGTCAAACATACAAAGTGTGTGGTGTTTTGGTTCTCTATTATTTTGTTGATCGTAGTCATTATTGACTTTGTATGTTCCTCCCATATGGTAGTTAAATATTCTTAATTTTCTTTATTCTTCTATCTATGGTAGTAAAACAATTATAATTTTCTTTGATCTTCTACTCTATGGTAATTAGACATTTCTCTTGGTGTTTTCATCTTTAGGTGGTTAAGTTTTATAGTCAAATTTAGTATTTGTCGTGTAAGTTACTTTAGAGATATTATATAAATGTGTATCTGACACTAATTGTATCATAATTCTTCACACTATCATTTCAAATTTTATATTTCTCTTTTGATTAGGTTGAACCATGATTTTCAACAAATAATCTTAAGAAGACGAGGAAGAATCAAAAGAAACTTTTTGAAAGTATCAACAACTTTAAGCAAACCATGATTGATTTTGGTCTTATATTGGAGTGGATAACTATGCATCTCATCACTATCATTCTTCTTGGGGATGATCCTCCAGTTTTGTGTTGTCTTCCCAGCCTTCTGATTCATATCTTCCTAAGCCTTTACCTCATTCTCTTCGGACGATTCCCCATTCAGATCCATTTGGTGTTTCCGTACATGTACGAACATAGGTACACCCATCATGTTTTAAAAAGTTCAAATTGATCAAATTATTCTTAACTCATCAAATTTTCAAATCTTTTATAATCGTACTTGAACATAGTAAATATACTTAAACTAAGTTTGCGTATCCATACCTGAACTGAATTTGTAAAACCTAAAAATTCATAATCTACATGGAGTATGTGAACTGAATTTACATAAATATACTTCAAATGGGTTAACGTAATTTTAACTCGGTTTGCATAAATATACTTGAACTGAATTTGCATAACCATACTTAATTTTAGACTTTATTCAAACTTGTAGTGAAAACTATTTGAAACTCCTTCTAGTTTCAGTAATACTTCTTGACCTTCAAACATTCATTGCAAGGAACCTATCAACAAACTGCAAAAGCTAATAGAACCAAATGCAGAAAACAATTCAACAGGTCTCCATTAAAAACAAATTAATATTATTTCTATTAAAATACTACAAAGTAACACAGTAATTTCAACAGCCATATCATTTCCTAATGATTTTATTTTGCAACAAGTGTAGCCAACTAAACATGATTATCATCAAATGAACCAAAAAGTCAACCTTGTGAAACACTTCATAGGCTGCACATTATTTATCAATTCAAAGGTGTCTTGTTAACACATCCAGCTGCACTCAACATATTGCTTTCACATAGCTTGCAATCCATTTTCCAAATCAAACAAGAACCATATCTCATTCACTCTATTATCAAATTCAAAAGGAGAATTGTACTGAGCCACAGAGTAAACAGAAGCATGACCACCAGCTTTACGGCTTTGATCAATAAAAGAAGACCACTTAGTAGCAGCAATACTATCCTTCAAAGCTGCAGCTTCTTTTCCAACATCTGTGTCACTCACAAATCCGTCAAACTGTCTAACTGCTGCATACACATTTTTCCATCTTTGAACTTGAAGACCCTTTGCAGGTGGTGGGTTTGCTTGGTTCAATTTGGGCACATAAAAGCTTACAACAAATGAAGATTTACAAAAGGGGCCATCGCTAGGTAACACTTCAGATAGCACTGGTCCTGTCATCTCTATTTTTTGCTTGTAGTTGTTATTACCTTGAATATAATCAAATAGCCTGAGAAAAAAGTTAAAAGAATGAGTGAACATATAGATTTCTGCTGATATCAAGTTTAACACGAGATAACTATATTCTTTTCATATGAAATAAAATTTAGATTATCAGAGAAACAACTTCATGCAAGATCGAGAACTACCGATCTCATCGAAGATTTACAACGGAATTTTAACAAATAACCTACTAACTACTACAAAATTCTAAACTTAACCTAAGTCACCGGTGACCCTGAACATGGACAAGAAGGGCGACTGCTCATGACCCCATACTTTCAACTGCACCAAATTTTTAGTTTACTTAATTGTTAACGGCATATACATTACTTATTTTGTTTATCTAAGCAAAATTGATTCAGCCTCCAAAATTGATTATAGCTCGAAGATATCCAAACATAAATTATTTTACATTCAACTCACTTTTAACTAAAATCAATGTTACAAAACTAATTCATCCAAAATCAATTTTAGTCAATTCAGAACCAAACATGCGATAAATAGTTTCGTTTTGATTTCTTGAAATCAATTCTTTTAACGAAAAGTTTATATTGGCTCGTACATACACTCAAAATCTAGGTACCGGCTCTCACAGCGGTGTGAGAAACTCCAATAATCAGCAGTTGGCTTAATTTAATAATCCTAACTACGAATCCTAATAAAAAATACACAAAATATTGAGAGAGTGTCGTAAGTCTATTATTTGAAAACTTGAGTAGAAAATAATTTACAATTAAAAATAAATTACCTCCTGAAACCAGTTCTTGTAGCTTCAACGAGAGAAATGTCTTCAATGGGGGAATTGGAAATCCAAACAGATGAATTATATCGGCGGATTTGATAGTCTTTTCCAGCTTCGATGACGTCATATATCGGACACTCAATGCGCTTGCATGTTGGTGGAATGTTAACTTCTGAATATATTCCCAATATTGAAACTGCGAAGACACTCAACAATAGTGAAATCTTCATTGCTGTGGTAATGATAAAAGGTAGAGTTTATCTATCGCTATGTATATATAATGAAATTGAGTTAATATTATCCACACGTTTTATCTTATCAAAAATGTTTCGTGGAGAATAACTTTTTGTTACAAATGTAACTTGTCCTAGTACCTCTCATAGTTGATTCAATTGAGTGAATAATTAATTTAAATCACATTAAAAAAATGATTAATTATGTAGTTGAATTTTAGTTTATTTTTTGTTGTAATTGAATTTACTATTTATTTAATATAATTAATTATACTTTTTCACGTGGTTAAGACGTAGACATAAAAAAAATATAGTCATGTATGCAAATTTTATTAACCACGTCTCTTCAATTTAGTAATATCTAGAAGTTTCAGATAAGATTATCGTTTGTTCTAGTGTGCACAACTTCTTCTTTATGTAGTTCATTGTGCACAAAATTCTTGTATTATTGGATTTTTAAAATCTAGTTAGTTCTATATGATGTTTCATTTGCACTGAATTTTTTCAATTTTTATCCCACCTTAGTGGTTCTTCATTGATTATACTACATACTTTCAAGCACCGCCTCCCTCCTCCATCAACATACCACTCCCTCTTCCTTTATAACAAAAAGCTCTTATTCATCTATGCAAAGTTTCTTTCACTTTTCTTCGGTTAGTACAATAACCACATGCTCTCAAGGTAACCAAACTCATATTGGTATTTCAAAAAATAAAAGTCAAACTCATCTTCAACCATGTCTTTAAAAAAACAAAACACTAAACAAACAATTAAAATAGGGGAGCACAATTCAACCACCACCTATCTACATTAGAAATTCAATTTATTGTTTGGATATAACAATTAAGATAAATCATAGATATATCTGTCAATTTTAAGTTCACTAATTATTATAGTTAACCAAAATATTAGATAATTTGATAAGTCCACTAACTATTGTATTTAACTAAAATATTAGAAAGGTTAAAAGTATTTATTTTGAAAAATATCTAAAATTACGTGGACTAAGTAGAATTCATAAATTTACTTTTAAATTTATTTTTTAATATTTTTATCTGAAAAAATTTAATTTTTTCGCCAAAAATATATGTCAAAAAATTTTCAAAAAAAACTTAATTTAAAATATTTTGGGAAAAACAAGTTCGATTTTTTTCAAAAAGTAAAAATTAATTGGAAAAAAAAAAAGAAAAAGCTTTTGATTATTTTCTCAAAGTTTTCAAGAAAAAAATAAATTAAAAACTTTTTGTCCATTTTTATCTTGAAATGCTTTTGACAAAAAAAAAACATATTTTTTGAAATCTTTTTTATATTTTTTCAAAATAATTCTAAAAAAAATTAAATTAACAAATATTAAGTCTGTGAGTCCTTCGATTAAACTCACATAAAATAATGAATGGAGTCTTTAAAAAATCATCTCAATAAATAATCTAATATTAATAGACTTAATAGAGGTAGGGTTTTTTCAGAAGAATTTTATACTTTGTGGTTAAAATTAATTTTGCATAGTGTACGACCTATACATGTTGTTCAACCTAGCCTTCGCCTAATATTATGTTATTTATTTTTCAAAATATATAATATTTTATGTTTATTATTTTTTAATTGATTATTTTTTTGTTAGAAAACATTGAACATATATTAAATGACAATTAATATATTATTTTATTTGATAATTTAAATATATTTATGGAGACATTTAATAATATGTAGACAGCTCATTTATGATTTTTTTACTAACAAAAAAGTCAGAAAAAAAAAGGGAAAAAATAGAAATTGAGACGATTTGTATAATTATTTGGTATGATAAAAATTAAAAGGAAAGAAAGATAAAACATTTTTCTTCTTTTATTCGATAGAATAAACATAAGAGAAAAAATAATGTGTAATTACCAAACTACAAAACTATCCAAATTGAAAAACTAATAAAAACTATTTTTTATTTTTTCACAATATTGTATCATAAAATTTAATGCTGTCATTTTTTAAAAGGGTTCCTCCCAAATTAGGGAGATCTCTAATTAGATTTTATTATAATTGTATATTTTAACTTATTTTCTGTTTTTAATTATAAGTAAAAATAAGGTGAAAGAAAGTTGATGCATCTAATTTAAAATTTAGACTAAATATCAATTTTATTTGATCTATTTTTACTTATATTTGAGAGCAAATAAAGTGTATTATTAAGGTACAAATAAAAGATAAGAATTAATTACGGGCAAAGAAGAGAATTTAGAAAGTAAGAAAGACGAACGCATAAGAAATACCAAGAATAAAAGGTTGTTTTGTGAAGAGAGCATTCTTTATAGAGCCATAATTTTTCCATCGTAACATTTAACATCAGTCAGTCAATTTTCAGCCTTACCAAATGTGCATCCTACATAACACATATGTTGTGCTATATGCACATCTAGTTTAATGTTAACCGTCACTTGTTAATGTATGGATCATTTTTACTATTTACTCTAGTTTCGAGTGACTGGCAATGCCCCTTGATTAAACTTCGATTCGTGAGTTGAATTCTACAAGGGCAGATAGAGAACAAAAAGCTAACAAAGCAATAAAAATAAATTCATTGCTTAAGATTATGCACTGCAAAAAAAAAATATATCGTATAGGGTTACAAAACAATAAAAATACATTGATTCGCCTATTGTTTTCACTATTAGAAAATAATACATGTTTCAACATGATTACCGGTTGCCATAGTCCTTACATTTTGCATTGTTAACCTCCCAAAATTGAAGCGCAGGGCGATATACGATAACGGTGAGGACAAAAATTGAAACTCATTCCCCATCGGTCAGGGTCACTCACTCAAGCTTAGCTGCATGCTTGGAGTGTGTATACTCTAAAGCTTTAAAAAGAGAAGAACATTTATGTTGATGAATAATCATGACAAGGATGAATATGTTTGCTGCCAGAAACATTAAGCTAGCAATCCAAAGCTGTAAAAAGACATTTTTTCCCTTGAACTCAAGCAGGTAGCCCCACATTAACCAATGGGTCTGAGCTCCGATCCACAAAAGAATACAAGACAATCCACCCCATTTAAGCTTCATTTTACTCCATGGGAGTATTAGAGGCAATAAGCAAAAGAACCAAACAAAATACTGTGCTGTAATCACCTGCAAGATATGAGAAATTGTGTTGGTTAACTTGATTTAAAGGACCATTGCCAGAAAGGGCTCCAATAGAGACACAATGATGTTTGAAATAAAACAATCTAATTTACTAACTATAAGCACGGACACCGACACAGACACAACACTGACACCCGTAATAATTTGAAAAAATGGAAGTGATTGAATATAACCACGTATGTGAGTGTAGTGTTGGACTGAACATGCCTTAAGTGTGCAGTGTCAATGCTACCTAAAACTGATATACTAGAACTATAATTAAATGAAAATATGTAGTAATATTGGAAATTTCAGCATACGTTCTTTATTACTTAACAAACCTTATTGAAGGCCACAAATGTTACAGTCTGCACAAATAGGCAGAATGGCAAATCCTGTGCAAAGCTGAAAATAAGAACCAGCTGAACCAAAAACTGTGGCAAAAAGGAGACAAGCTTTTCCAACACCGAGATGTCATGCCCATAATGAAGATATATGTGATAGAAATAGATGGAGAAGTTGTGCCTTGGATCCGTACGAGTAAGATGGTACAGCAGTGCCTCATGTAGGAACTCCCATCCATATAAGTGGTAGAACAGACCGGTACAGAAGAGGAAAACCGATCCTGAGACCAGTCCAAATATCAGCCTGTTCCTTGTGAATATGTTTTTCAATAAATTAACCGGGGTTAAACGAACATTCCCTTCTCCGGGTCTCGCTTTCTGAACGGCGCTCCAGTTCCTTAGGACAGGTTTCTGACCAGATGGGAAGAAGTTCGGATCAAGAACCAGGATTATAGGAATAGAATAAATTATAGGATAAATCCTGAAATGGACAACAAGTCCATACCAAAATGCTGACTGTAACACATTACCTGCAAACCAGGGGGAAGAAGGAAAAATGGGGAAAAAAATAATACCATCAAAGCACATGCAAATATCTAATATTTTACACCTTTTAAGAAAAAACCTTTATTTGGTGTGTCAACCAACAGCAAGGCTATGAATCAAATGAAAGACTAAAACTTAATCATCTCAAATTGAAATTAAAATTAGAAAAGAAATTTAAAGACATGTAAAAGGCATTCTGCTCTATCTTCCCCTACTCAAACAATATACTTATGTCATATGCCGGAAGGTTTATCTGGTATCTTTCCTTTTTTTCAAGGATGCCAAAACTGCTTAAAATATAATGATTTAATATTTGTTCATGTCCCTCTGGAAATATAAATATAACAATTTATTTTAACAATTTCAGTTAATAAATTGGCTACTTTTTGTGAAGGGAGCCAGTACACTCATGAAACAAAGAGTATTAAATGAGTCTCAAATATTATACTATGGTTTTTGAGATTTTGAAATGCGTGGTAGGAGGAAGAAAACAGTTACACAATAAGAACATTTCAATTTTCAGTGATGAGTGCTAGGTAAAAAATACTGAAATATGGAAAAGATGAAAAAGTATTTTGGTTTAATTCTTTACACTGTATTACAGAATGCAAAATATATATTTGAACAGTACTAATTTTGGTATGTTAAACTGTGTTTTGCAGAAAATAAGACCACCAAAATGTTCATATGTACTGGTACACTTTAAGGACATGGAAAAGACTATAGATTACAATATGACAATCTGAAAATTACTATTACTAGCTAACAACACCATCAATTTAATCTAACACAGAAGCAGAATCATACCTTTCATAAGACAGACAATGATCCACAATATCATGGCAGAAACAATGGGTTCACAGTTCCCGCGTGTCCCAATGGTGAAGGTAAATGGATTAAAAAGCCATGCCACGACAGAGTAGTTGCAGAGGTTTTCAGGAACCTTCTGCAGCTTTAGAATATAATAGATAAAATATCCCACAAGTATATCTGCGTATAAGAAACAAAAAACATTTGATTAGTTGTAACGAATGGGAGACCATTCAGCCTATTCATTGTCTAACAAGACGTTAATTTAAAAACTTATTGCAGAGGGACAAAATTGTCACTTAAATCAACCAAAAACGAAAATCCTCGATACTCCAAGTCTCACATTAACAGCACTCTTGTCTTTTGTAACTTTGACTAGAAGATGGAGCAATATTTTGTTTTTCCTTTTTCTCTATTTTGGTTTTGATAGAAAGAACACTTATCTCAGAACTATAAAAGGTCAAATTGATCGGAACCAAAAAAGTGGGTATGCATTAAATATTAATCATATACAAGGATCTGCCTCGACTAAAATGGGGGGTAAACTTTAGAGAGAGAGACAGGTGTATTGTATGGTTATAACTAGGTAGCATCTAACATGGTTCCAATAAAACAGAGGACATCAAAGCTCCCTGCACAAATGACCCATTAAATTAAACCCGAATTTGAATCCTCTCCAGCAGAGCTCTCTCCAATCCCTCTCTGAATCGTCTCTTACTCTCAATCATCTGGCCTCTCTATTTCTCTCCTGATTTCCTAATCACCATTACAACTCCTCACCTCTTTTTCTCTCTGAAGTACATCACTCACCAATGAGAAGCTAAATTCAATATTAAAAAAATGCACATAATCACTACCACACACACAAAAAAACCTTCAATCTACCTCCACAAATGCTCTCACAAACCAACACTTGGATAGTTGAATTAAATGCTTATTGAAAAATCAGTTATCACATAAGCGCTTACATATAATCTATGTCTATAATGAAAGAGAAACTGTAGTTAAATTATTTTTATATAAGTTGTAAAACTGTTTTCACAAGTCTAAAAGAATTTATCGAAATAAATAATTTGAAAACAACTTATAGACATACCATAAACTACTCCCATTCATAATCTCCTAAACATTGTGACTAGTGTTTACATTGGGAAAAACATTCTCCACTCCCAAATTTATGTTGTCTCGAAGTATACTTCTGGAAATATGTGAGAGAAAAAAACAAATTTATATCATCTCAAAGTACACTTCTAGTTCTGAAAATAATGAGGCTTTTATAAATGTGGAGTGAAAAGTAGCGCTAGTTTATATAAGTAGATAAACCCAAATTCATAAGTCAATGCAAATTTCAAACCCAACCTGAATTAGTGATATAAGGTGGAAAGAAGTGAAAGAAAATAAAAAAGTTATTCAATTCCATCTATACCAGCAATACAAACATAATGTATGTTTGGATTAGTGGTACTAAGTGGAAAATAAATTGAATAGTTCAACTAAGGACTAGTATTCTATTCAATTACACTAATCCAAACACAACAAACCTAAAAGACGTGAGAATAATCTCGAGAAAGTAGATCTGAAAAAAGGGGATATATACCTGCAGAAGAAAAGAGAAACTTTCCCCAAGATTGATGGATGAATGAATTAGGAAGGAGAAGAAAAGCGAGTAAAGGTGAATAACGGTAAGTAGTTCTTTTATAAGGAGAATCACCGGAAGCAACGAGAGAAGCCGCATCGGAAAAAACGAGGTAATCAACGTCGGTGTATCTGACTTCCATGTGAGCATCTTGCCACTCTCCGTATACGATTAAAATGATGCGGAAAACTGCGGAGAATAGAAGAAGTGAACGAATATCTAACCATGCCATTGATTACTGATTAGATCCCCGGTGGTTAACGTTTCAGTTTTTGAGAATTATCAATCTCAATCTGCGGCTTAAACCCATAGTCTCTCCTTTGTTTCCCACTTTCACTGTTGGGGGAGTCAGAGATCGGGAAAATACGTTAATGGGAGATCACTTTTAACTTTCCTTAAATTACTTTATTATGTTAAATTTATATTAATTTTACCTACATGGTATTGGTTGTAACTGGTTGAAATTTTGTGAATTAGAAATGTTTTATATATGTGTGTGGTTGCCACGTCATAAAATATTTCAAACAAAACATAAAAGTAATAAATTAATAACTAAAAAAAGTTTTTAGTTTTAAGGAGAAAAGGAGAAAACTATAATATTTGTGTTTAATGTCGTTTTTTTACATCTTCACTTCTTCTTTGTAGTTTTATATTTGAATAGTGAGTTAGGTGTACTTTGGAGCAGGGAGAAATAAGTGAAATTTGGAGTATGGAAAAATAATAGGTTTTTGATCTAGAAGATTGTTCCATTAATAGGTATATTTTTTCATCTTCAAAGTTTGAAAAAATAATTGATGGTTTTGATTTTGTGGTTTATTAAGATTTGTTGAATTTTTTGAATTTAAGGTTTGTATCTAAAAGGTTATTTTATTATTGAATATCTTTCTTTTCATGTTCAATATTTGAAAAACTGAAGGTTTTGATTTTAGACTTTATTAAGATTTGTTTAATTTCTTGAATTTAGAGTATATATCTAGAAGATTATTTTATTAATTAGGGGATATTTTCATTTTCATGTTCAAGGTTTAAAAAAATTTGTGGGTTTTAAAATTTGAGGTTTATTAAGATTCATTGAATGTTTGACAATCATCTTCATGTTTCTGATTTTACTTCGAACATGATTATCTTTTTGTTATTGGGTTAAAGTTTTTGTTTTGTTTCTTCAAGATATTTTCATTTCTATTCTTTATTTTTGGATTTGTAAAGAAGATGGTAAAGAGAAAAACGAACTTGTTGGAGTTTTTTGGGTTTGAAAAAGATGAAGGTTCTTTCATTTTATGAATTTAATTTATGAGTTGACGAAGATGATGGTGAAAAGGACGAAGAACAATAACAATTTTAATTTATGATTTGTTATTAATAATTTATACTAGTGCATGTCAATTTTTGTTTCCCATATTCACATAACTCTCATTCTCATAACTTTTATTAGTTAATGAATAAATTGATGTCTTTAATCTTGTACTTTCATTTAACTATGTGTGTTTTATAAATAGAACTTACTTTGTTTTATAAATACACACTTGAGAAACGAATAATACAAGAATTTTAATTTCCTATAGGAGAAGTTTGTTGTTTTACATGACCAATTGAGCCACCTTGAGTCTATAATGATGCAAAAAATAATTGAAAAAATTTATGTAGTCATCAATTGAAGAGTCATGAGATACTTCAATCAAATAAGTTCTCATGCACCTCTTGCTCTTAAAGGAAGTCGATAATTAGGCCATCACCAACAAAATTTGGAAGTGAATCGATCAATTTTTTAAAATATATACATGTTGATATTTGTGGGCCAATACACCCCACCATGTAGACCATTTTGATATTTTATGGTTTTAGTTGATGCATCAACTAAATGGTCACATGTTTGTTTATTATCAACTCACAACCAGAAGGCGGATCTTGGTTGTGACAGGGGAGTCGCGGCCACCCAAAAATAAACAAATAAAATAGGTAAATTACCAAAATACCCTTATTAAAATTAGAAAATTACAAACACACCTAAAATCCTAATATTTTTTCTTCTCCTCTCTCCCTCTTTCTCTCTCTCCCTCTTTCTCTCTCTCTCTCTCTCTCTCTCTAAATATATATATATATATATATATATATATATATATATATATATATATATATTTTTGACGAAAACTTCAAGAATCGTCGTTGAGGTTTTGATTAGTATATTTTATTAATTGAGTTTCTATCTTGCTTTATTAATTTGATGTATAGGTAACAACAAGGAATGAAATGAATGAGGAAGAAGTAAGCAACATCCACGAGAGGCTTCTTAGGGCTAATACAAAAGATTATGGACGATATGACCCAACTCCAACTTTTTCTAAGCCTCCTTTCAAGCTCATACCAAATTGAATTAACGTTCAATAAATGAATCTCGGAAGTTATATATAGTATCGTAATAACAACTAAGTACTATAAATAATCCAGTGTTTACCTTAGTGTAATATATGCCCCATATATATCATATAAACATGTATAAATATAAATGCTTAGTCATGTTTTGAAGTCTAATATAGAGTTTTATAAAAGAAGATGTACTTGTGTTTTTGAAGTTATATATATATATATATATATATATATATATAGTTTTGACGAAAACTTCAAGAATCGTCGTTCGTGTCTTCTCTGTCGTCTTTGTCATCTTGTTCGTTAGCAGTTCGTCTTCGTCTCTCTCTGCTCACCGTTGCTCACTCTGGCGTCTCCCTTCTCACATGCACGATATGTGCTTCATGCTCGCTCTCTGCTGTTCACTTTATTATGTCACGATCTGTGCTCGCCTTTACGAAGATTCCAACTTATTTCCATCTTTTCCCTCTCTATTCGTCAAAAGGTTTGTCTCCGAATTTCAATTCATCTCTCGATTTCGTTCATCGTTGGAATTGTTTATTACTTACTTTATTATGCCATTGTTATCAACTCGGTTAATATCTATCTCTCTTTTCTTGTTACAATTGTTGAGTGAATGGATAGATGTTAGGAAATTAGATTTATAAGATATTGTTTTGTTTTAATGCATGTTATGGAGTTTTTTTGTTGCATATAAGATGTTTGATTTTAATTTCTATTTAATTTTCACATTCTGAAAAGATGTTTTATGTTTCCTAAATTGGTTGTTTATTGAACAAGATATATGAGGTTTTCTAAAAAACACTAAACGCTTGAGTTTTTGAGTTTGCTTAGAACAAATAAACATAAATAAGTTGTAATTTACTTTATATTAGATGCATTTAAAAAAACTTGATATATAATAAGATGCATTTGTTCTTTCAGTGTTTTTCATCCTTGAAGTTTTGCTACACCTGCCTGTTTTAGAATGCAACAATAATGGCAGTTCAAGTGGCTCTATTTGGTGTTTTGCATTGCATATGAATGTGACTTGATCAAATCTCTTTTCCTATCAGCTCTGCTACATCATTGTAAGTTTCTGACATGATTTTATCATCAATACGTTTGTCACAAGATGTTTTCTTATCATTGATCACTAAACGTATTTACTCATTTGTCTCTGATTTGTGATTGTCACTCTAATTTGTGCATATTATCTTTGATTTGTTGATAATAAATTTTTTATTTGTGACAAGTATATTTTTATTTGTGGTTGTGACTCTGAGTCTATTATTGATGATTTCAAGTTAATTAAAGAATATAGAGCTTTACTTTAAGGTATTTGTAAGTCATGTAGGTAAATTATTTGACGCTCTACTCTGTGTTTATTACAAATCAATTTTTTGCTATACAATATTATTTGCATATTTGATTTATACATTATAATTTTATGTCGATCACCCCAAACTTTTTAGTCAAGCTCCGCCACTACTCACAACCAAGCATTCACAAGATTCCTTACTCAACTAATTCAAATAAGAATTCACTTTCTTAGCTATCCCATATTGATAATGTTGTTGAGTTTACATCTCAAGTATTTAATGAGTATTATATATCTGATGTGATTGATATTGAACATCCTATAGTGCATGCTCATACACAAAATGAACTTGCAGAATTATTTATTAAGCGTATAAAGTTAATTGCAAGATCATTTCTAAAGAGATGCAAACCTCACATTTCCACTTCGGGACATGTTATTTTGCATGTTGTAACATTGATTCGCTTCATGCCAAGAAATTATCACAACTCTTCCCCGTTATAGTTGATTTTTTTGTCAAGAACCTAATATTTCTCATTTAAGAAATTTTGAATGTGTGGAGTATGTTCCAATTTCTCCACCACATCGCGATAAGTTGGGCTCTCAAAGAAGGTTGGGTAAATATGTTGAATATGATTCTCTATCTATTATAAAATATCTTGAAATATTTTGATGATTGTCATTTTGATGAATCAAATTTTTCAATATTAAGAGGAGATAATAAATAGCTAGAAAAAGAGATCAATTGGAATGAATTATCATTATCTCATCTTGTTTCTCGAACCAAGCAATTTTAGTTGGAAGCTCAAAATATAATTTATTTGCAAAGTTTAGCAAACCAACTTCTAAATGCGTTCATTGATCCAAAAAGTGTGACTAAATCATATGTATCACATGATAAGGCTCCAATCAAAATGTATGTCTATGTGGAATATTTCAATGTTGCAAATGAGTATCTCAAGTGCAGCTGAAGTGTGGTAGACCAATCGGTTCCAAAGATAAAAATCCTCAAACAAGAAAATGAGCGAAAAAGAAAAATGGACCAAGTAAGGATATAGAAACTCTAAAATTGTCTTATGATATCATCGACATTTTAGTCCCAAAAGAGATTGGTCAGCTACCTAAAATTCATGGAAAGAAAGATATCTCAATAAATTATGTCACAAATGGAATTCGGTGGAACCAACATAAAATCAACGTTTATGATATTTTGCATATAATATAGCACAAAATATGATAAACAATAGCCAAAATGGAAAGACGCAATTGAAGCTAAATTCAACTCACTTTCCAAAAGAAAAGTTTTTTGACCTCTAGTTTGAACAACTTAAGGTGTCAAACTAGTTGGATTAAAATGGGTTTTTGTGCAAAAACAAAATGAAAAATGGTGAAATTGTGAGATACAAAGTCCAACTTGTTGCTCAAGGATTTTTGAAAATACCCATAATTGATTTTAATGAGACATATTCACTTATAGTGGATGCAAATATCTTTCAATACTTAAATATCCTGGTAGCACATGAAGGGCTCAATTTGAACATGATGGATGTTGTTACAACTTATTTATATTGCTCACTAGATAATGAAATTTACATGAAACTCTACTCCCTGAATGATTTGATTTGCCTGAGGTGCATAGATCATGCTACGAGGAATACTCTTTTATCAAGTTGAATAAGTCTCTTTGTAGGCTAAAACAATCGGAATGCATGTCATACAATCGTCTCAAGGAATATTTGCTAAGAGATGGATATAAAAATGGCTTAATTTGTCAATGTATTTTTATGAAAATATATGGAAATGATTTTGTTATAATTTTTGTGTGTGTTAATGACATAAAGATCATTGAAACTCCTAAAGAGCTTCCAAAAGCTGCATATTACTTGAAGAAAGTTTGAAATTAATGACTTGGAAAAGAAATTTTTTTCGTTTGAGATTACAAATTGAGCATTTGAATAGTGAAGTTTTTGTAAATCAACAAACTTATATAGCAAAAGTACTAAAATGTTTCTACGTGGAAAAATATCATCCATTGTATATTCCAATGGTTATGAGATCACTAGATTTAGATAAAGATCATTTCAAACCTCAAGAAGAGGATGAATAACTGTTTGGTCTTGAAGTACCATATCTTAGTGTGATTGACGCACTGATATATCTTGCTAATTAAACGCATCCTGATATATCATTTTTTGTCAATCTATTAGCAATATACAATTCTTCACCTGCACAAATACATTGGAACGGAGCCAAACATATACGTTTTCACCTTAGAGGTACAATAGATATGGATTTGTTTTATTCAAAAACACCCAAACTAAAATTGATTGGTTATGCAAATACATGTTAGCGCTACATGAGACAAGTCGAAAATGTGTTTGGTTGAAATATTTGATCCAACACATACAAGAGACTTGTTTGTCTTCTAGAATAATGAATGCAACAACTATTTATGAAGATAATAATGCATGCATTTCTCAGTTAAAAGAGGGGTACAGAGGAGATCAAATAAAATATATTTATCTAAATTTTTTTTTCTCGTGATCTTCAAAAGAGTAGTGATATAAGCATTCAACAAATTAGTTCGTGTGATTATCTTGCGAACATTTTTGCAAAGTCACTTCCATGTAGAACGTTTGAGAAACTGACACAATAGATTAGTCTTCTCCGTCCAATAGATGATTGTTTGGTTGAAGGGGATAAATAAATATATATAGCAATTCTCACAAAAGGGTATTGTATTATTTTTCTTTCACTATAATTTTTTTCACCAAATTTTTTTCTAGTAAAATTTTAATGAAGTATATCTTCATTGACATACAAGGAGGATTGTTATGAATAATTTGTATTAGTCGATCTCCATTTCTTGGTTTTCCATCTCATAACTCTCATTAGTGTCTGAATCAATTGGTGTCATTAATCTTTTTCTTTCATTTATTTATTTGTGTCATATAAATAGAACTTAATTTGTTTTGTAAAGACACACTTGAGAAGAGAATAATACAAAAGTTTCAATTTTATTTATTCTTATCTTTCTCTCTTTTATTTTATTTCTAACATGATTTTATTTTTTAAATAAAAATAATTATTTGCTCTTTTAAATTTAACTCATTTCTCGCTTGGATCATTTAAGTTATATTTTCATCATATTAATTATTGAATTGGATTTTTCAACTCAACATTATTATGACATGTCATCATCTTAACATCCATATGACTTTTTTTTTAACATAAATTCAAAAAAATAATCAAAACATGCATATTTTGAGACTTAAAGGCTATCGTTCCAAACAAAATATAATATACAGGACTAAATTGATGTAGCTAAATATCACTAGAAGGGGGGTTGAATAGGGATTTTGCTGTTTAAAAACAAATTCTAAGTGTTTTAAAAACTATCCTCTCGCTGAGGATGTCTAGCTCGAGGATGGGATTTTTCAAATCGTTAGATCAAAGTTGAGCAAAAGAGTAGGAGCAGAATATGAGGGACACACACACAATTTTATACTGGTTCACCCAAAGATGGCTACGTCCAGTCCTCACACCCTTGTGAGATTTCACTAACTTTCAGACAGATCGATCCTCAACCCGAGGATGATTACAAACTGTGTATTATCAAGCTTCATCAAGCTTACAATTAATTTTCAAATATTTCCAAGCTTCACTCACTAGGAAATTACAAAGTAGAATGAGAGTGATTGATACTTAATACTTTCTCAAAAGATATACAAAGATATAGTGTAGGATCAAGGAAAGTAATAAGAGAGGATGTGATTTGCTTCTTGAAAGCTTTAAGATGCTTGATCTTTTTATGCAAGTGTGTTGTGTATCTTCCAATGGAGAGCTTGTTAGCATTTTATAGAGATCCAAGCCCTTGATGACCGTTGGAGCTCATTTTCAAAGGATCCAAGGTTTTCATCATAATTACAGAACTGCCACTCAGCTTGTTAGGCTTGGGCAGATCCCATCCTCACGCAGCATAGCTTTGATTTTGACATGTCCTTGCTTTTTCTCTTTAATCAGAGTGCAAGGCTGTTTCTGAGCTGCATTTTTCGAAGACTTTAAGGTCTAGGTTGGTTTCACCTTTTGAGGTGATGTTGACAAGAGAGAAAAAGCCACCATATGACATAGGGCTGTCATACTCAGTCCGAGGTTCAGATCTGGCAGCAACATGTGATCTTCCATTTTTGACTTGTTTCAAGTTGCCTTTTGTTAACTTGACTTCTTCATGTATTAAAACGTTCAAGCCCAATAAATGTCCAGATTTTAGCCTTTGCACATGCTTGATAGGTTGCTTTCACTTTTGTTGGCCTATCCTCTGCCTATTCTGCCATCCTCTGCAAACATGTGATCTTCCATTTTTGGCTTGTTTCAAGTTGCCTTTTGTTAACTTGACTTCTTCATGTATTAAAACGTTCAAGCCCAATAAATGTCCAGATTTTAGCCTTTGCACATGCTTGATAGGTTGCTTTCACTTTTGTTGGCCTATCCTCTGCCTATTCTGCCATCCTCTGCAAACTAGATCTAGCCTTGTTCATCTTTTTTCCTTTGACCTTTTGACTCTTAATTTTAAATGCTTTGTTTATTCATGTTTGACATTGTTATGAATTTGAATAAACACATTTGTTTTGGTGAGAGATCATATTGTCCAAATCTGGAGTTTTTTCAAATTGCAGCAATTTCCATCCTCGCGTTTGCAGCAATTTCCATCCTCACGTGGGTTTTCCATCCTCAGGCCAAAATCACATTTTCCTTCTTTTTGCCTTAATGGTTAATAACCTATTATCTTATATGAATACACTCAAGAGCACATGTTAGTCATTAACCACAATCATAATCTCTTAAGTAATTTTGTTATCATTAAAATCATTTGAGAGATTTTGTCTCAACATAAATAAAATATAAAAAAAAAATTATAAAACATAAATAAGAATTGAGTTAAACTTAAAGGGTCAAAAATATATTTTAACCTTATTTTTATGGCAAAGGTTAAAACCATATAGATTTAAAAAAATGATTTCTCCATTTCATAGTTGATGATTATTTGCTTATATTGTTTTGTGTTTATTTATGGTAATGAAAATTCATTTTTTAAAAGTAATTATTATAAAAGATTAACAAAAAGACTAATATAATCCACCATTTGTATAGAAACAGAAATGTTATGCCTACTTACAATTTTGACACAAATACAAAATATTGTATGTATGGTTGTATTTGTGTCATTATTTTTTTGGATTAGTGTAAAGAGATATTTTGTATGTCATTAACCGCTAATTTAATATTGTTTTAAAATGATTAAAGTATATACATATCTCATTAACCACTTAAATTATAAAATTAACTACTAAAATAAAAATCACTAACCACTCATAATACTTTATTTTAATGATTCATTTAATGACAGATCCAGAAGGGGACTAGTAGAGGCCATAGCAGACACACTTTTATATAACTTTGGATTAAATAAAATTTTAGTCTCTAGAAAATTTTACTATTTTATTTTTAATCTTTATAAAAAATTTCATCAACTTTCAGTTACTTAAAAACTTTTGTTATCGTTTTTGTTCCTTCATTTTATATCAACTATTGTGCATTTTTTAAATTTTTGCAGTAATTTTATGACATACTTAACAACTTTTGTACAAAAATTTAGTTTTTTCTACAAATTATTAATTAAATATAAATTTTAAAATTTTATGTGCTAAAAAATTTATATTTAATTTATTGTATATTAAAAAAATTAAATTTTGTAGGAATATTTAATATAATATCTCAAATATTAATGCAAAAACTATTCAAAAAATAAATAATAGTTAATACAAAATCAACGACAAAAAATAAAAATAAATTTTTTAAAAAACTAAAAATTTATTAATTTTTTAATAAAATTCAAAAACATAATTTTATAAGTACTAATTTTTTTTTATCTATTTTTATAATTTTATAATAATAGTTAGTAGTATATTATATATGGAAAATGTTAAAAGTCAACGAAATAATGAACTCACGAACGTCGCACCAGCCACGTGTATTGTTTTCATTAAATGGACTTTATTTTGAACTCACCATGTATGGTCAAGCTGGTTTTTAATAGATTAGTTCCTAATTCGTGAATTTCTGCAATGATTTGCCCTATAGCATCTCTGATTATATTGTAAAAACCAAAAGAATGGGAGAGAAAATAAATAAAGGCTCAAACAAAAGAGACATATAGTGAGTGTAGTGGTCCAATCAAAATCAAGTTAAATGTAGTAGTAAATTATGTGTTTTCTTTTACTATCTTTTTAAGAGAGTATCACATTTGAAAAAATCTATATTATTTTAAAAATAAGCGTTATCTCCTAATTTTATTCTAATATAATTAATTTTTCAAAATTGTGCTATATGATTAATACTACTAGGTAACATCACAAACAAATTATTATATTTCTTTGTATATTTTATGATACCAATAAACACACTAATATTTGATATTTGATAAGAATAATTTAATAAAATTATTATTTTTATTATTTTATTTATGATTATCTCTTAATATATGTAAAATTGAAAAAGTAACATTCATTGTATAACACATGAAGTAATGTAAGAACAATAAATGATGTGTTCAACCATTCCAAAATATTGTTAAAAAAATATCGTTGTTCCTTTTATATATCATATATAATTGGTTTAAAAACGAACCAGTGCTACATTTGAATGTATAATTCAATTTTTGTTGGTTATTATGTCTTTTCGTGGTCCCTACATCTAACTCCTGCCTCCACTCCTAATGAGATATATTTTATACTTCAATGAATTTATTAAGTGTTTAATCGTTTGTAATTTTAGTCCTCATGGCTATAAAACACCATTTTTTTTAATGTGTTACCAATAAATTGTATTAAAATAAATTAACATTGTTTAAATATAGTAATATAAAGTTATTGATATAATTGATTTAATAATTTTGTTTAAATATAGTAATATAAAGTTATTGATATGACTTATTTAATAATTTTGTGGTGTTGGATTGAGAGACCGAAGAATTTATTTAGTATTTATATTGATTATAATAGGTTAGTTCAAAATAAACATTAATTAAAATATTATTAAATAAATGATTGAACATGTGAGACACGAACTTCATTGTGGACATTCTAACATGTTTCCTCTATGCCATACGAGCTCTTACACTCAACATTGTATGAACCCTTATTATCAACTTCTCTTTGGGATGAGTAGAAAAAAAAATTATATTTAGGTTCCATCAAATAAATATACTAAGTTCGTCAATAAAATGAGTTAAACTTGAGTTATAGTTCGATCAGTTTGATTCATGAGATAACATGACATTATATATTTATATATATTAAAATTAAATTTTTTACGAATTTGATATGTTTCAATTGATAGTCGAATGTGTTTATGAGAACTAGATTTTGGTTGTTATTATATTTAGTTGAGGGTTATGTAAAAGAGACATACAACTAATAGTTATTTGAAGTATAATAATAATTTTATTTGAAAAATAGGAACTTTTTCGTAGACCTAACTTACATTTATATTTTTCAATTAGACAATTATTTTATCTAAAAATTACGGTTAATTTACGAATTTTAAAGGACATTTTTTCAAAGGATTTAAAAGGTATTTTTTTTCAAAGGATTTCAAATATCGTATATGATTTTTGAACTATGTGGTGCAAGTTAACGAGTTGAACTAGGTGAGACAAAATCTTAAATCAAGTATTTTGAAGATAAAACAAAAAAAAAAATAATTAATCACTAATTATGATTATGATTATGTTGCTTTAACTCGTACTTTTAAGTGATTTATTCAAATATATGTGCTCAAATGTATTCATACAAAAATCAATGATCTTGCCATGAAAGAAATCAAGAACATCTTGTCTTACTTGAATTGGAGATTGATCAAAAGAACATTTTGGTTATTCCCTTTTAAAGACAAAATTAAGATAGATAATTTTCCACAATCAAAACCTCAAGTTAAAGAGTATCAAGATTGTTCAAATCAATTGTCAAGCCAAAAACTTTAGTTGAAGGCCCAAAAAGCAAAACAACCTCCAGATTGATGACCAAATTGATGAGTTATGAGTAAAGACAACAAGAACATGAGTACACTATTGCTACATCTTTTTTGCATAAAACTTTGCATGTTTCTGAGCCAAAAGACTGACATTTCACAACCTATTCAATCACTCATCCATGTTTTGGATAAAAACATAACCAAAACCACTCAAGCAACAAAGCTCTTTTCTTAAGCAAAATTCCAACTTTCTCTTATTATATTCAAGGATCATTTTATTGAGTTATTGTTGATAATCAATCTCAAACAAGTGTTGAATAGTTTTTGATCTTAAACATTTTTATCATACACATTATGTGTAACTCAAGTTTATCTCTTAAGATAATTTGAGTATGTTGTAAAAATCATTTTAATTATTAAAAGGTAAATTGTAAAAATCTTTTCTATAGTCAAAGGTAATTTTGTAAAAATTATTTCAAGGTTGAAAGACGAATTCTGAAACTGATCAAGAGTGATAAAGAAATATGGTGCGAAAACAATAACACTTTGGTGTTAAACACGTTAGTAAAAAATCTCACATATTATGAGGAATTGATGTAAACCATATTGAGTGAACTAAGATACATCATTGTGTGATCTTCTTCTCCTTACCCTTATTTATTTGTCACTCATTAATCACATATCACCTATAACAAATCTTTTTTATTAATCTTTAACTCACAAAAAATATTTTGATCTTTCTGTTTGAAATCAAGATTAATCTTGCGTTAATTTGAATTAAGTTGAGGAATTAAGATTTTAAAAGGGATCACAATTCAAACTCTTTCCTTGTGATTAATATTGCGATTTTGAAACTAAGTTGCTGCAAGATTGAATAAAGTTAAATTTGAGCTAACTAATAAAATACATACCGAATTGAAGTCAAATTTGGAGCCAAACCAACTCTTATTGAAGTGAGTTGAGCCAAATTCAACTTGAATAAACTCATTTCCAACTATACGTATTGATTATATATTTTAAGATATACTTATTATTTATCATAGTAAAAAGTTAATGTAACATCCCTATTTTGCATCAAAAAACTTAATTTTAAAAATATTGGATAACTCAACTGAATATATCTAAATTATCATTCTGAAGATTGTCATATCTCAATTTCTGATATGCTAATCAATTAGCTAGTACATACTAGTCAATTATGTTCATAAATTTTTCAAACTAATCGATTAGAAGATTAATCAAATCAATTAGCTTGTAATCTTATCGATTAGGATCGTATGTTAATCAATATTTATGTTGTGCAAAAGTCAATTAAATATTTTTAAAAACGGTCACATCTTTATTCAACAATTTTATGCGATTTAGCAGTACAATTCCAATGTAAGTGGTTGTTGTGACGACTAAATTTGATTAATCACTAAACATGGTACCAATTTTATACATAGTAATCTAATTAATTGTTAAAATCTAGGGAGGCACTACATCGACCTAAAATTTTAATTGATTTGTTTCAGATTAATAATATTGTTTCATTTCTTATTTGATCGCATGGAATCTTTTATCCATAAGGTGGATTTTGTGGCAATGTGCTTGATTAATCAATGTACGGTGGATGATCTTTCTTTGTATATAATATTTGTAGAATTGTGTGTGATAGTTAGAAAACTGCTATCTCCTTAAAATGCTAAAACATATTTTGGGTGTTAATTGATAAGTTGGTTTGTTTAATGATAATGGTGAGTGTTGATTATGTTATGATGATGTAGTGCAGAGATTGATGATAAATTGATTTGATTATATGTGTTATGTTAAAATTAATTTATCGTTTTTAGGCTGCTAATCAGTTTGATAACCTATGCTAATCAATAAGATAGGTATAATTTTTTTGGAAATAATGGGCTAATCAATTAGGAGGAAAAAATAACGATTGAGTAATAGTAGGTAATTAGATTAATCAATTAAAAGATAAGGAAAACGTATAAATAATCTAAGCATTAAGTTAAGAATAATTAATCAATTATGTTCACCAATTAATTGATTAGGTTTACCAATAATAATAAATAGATGTAGCTAATCGATTAGGAAATAATCAAAAGTGGTAACAAATTAGTTATAATCGATTAAAAGTAATGAACAATAATTAGATAATAATTACAAACTTAATTAATTAGTGATTATAATAGTTAATTGTATTTAATTACAAATTAATAATAGATAATTAATTGGTAGGGAATAGAATAACAATGATCATGAATATATGATGATATTGTAAATTGATATTAGTTTGAGATGATAATTATTGTTGTGGTTGATATTGTGATTACATAACAATGATAATAGATACTATTGTAACGTACTTAATTCCACATAAGAGTTAATAAGAGTTAAGTTATATTAGATAATAAGGTTGTTGACGATGATTAATTGTCTTAAATTGTATTTGTTCATTAGTAAGTATAATATGATAGGGACTGTGTCATGGTAAAAACGAAATAAACATCTAGAATATATCAATAAATAAGTGATACGTAAAAGTGATATGCATACTACTAAAATAAATGTTCTGTATTTGATAATTACAAAAAAATTATATGGCTGTTTAGTTAAAAAAATGATATGGTTAAAATAATTGATTTTTAAAATATGATTAATAATCATTGTTTATTTATTTAAAAAAGTGAAACATAAAATACTTTCACAAAGTAAATAATGTCTAACAACTTCACTTATATTTTATTGGTTTAAGTATGATTTTAAATTTTATAATTATAATATATTTTTTTATTGTAATTAATAATTTTTTTTAATTTAATTATATAAATTTAAAAATTGTTATTTTTAGTTTTTGATGTGCAATGTAATCCAATAAACTTACGTATAGAACTTTAAAACAATGATTTTTAATTAAATTCAAAAAATATTTTTATAAAACTAAAGAAAAAATAATGCTGTAACTAAATAGATTAAATTAATATTTAAATATATTTTATTTTAATAAAAGTATGCCACAAGTAATTATAATAATATATAAATAAGTCATTAATATCCATCAAAAAGAACTAACTCATTCATAAATGATGAATTCAAGTCAAAAATAAGTTAAACACCATTTATATATAAAAAAAACCTATCAACAAACATAGATAGAAATCAAATACTAATGTTATGAATATAAGAAATTAAATAGATGATACTTTCTGTCCTAATCGATGATACTACAAATTTCTAAAACAAATCTATTTTTCCCTTAAAAAAAATATCTATTAAAAAAGAAAATCCAATCTTTACGACATTAACCTAAAGAAAAGGAAATGTATCAATGAGAACATTAGAAAGACAAAAAGGCCAATCCAACAAAACATAATCCCGAAAACACCCCAGATCCACATCATCGTACTTATGTTTTGGCGGGAAAAACCTGTAGGTCACATAACATGTGGCGCCAAAACCCAATCAACTTTTTTTTAATGAATAAAAATTAAACATTATAAAAATAAAATAATTTAGTTTATTCTCTTTTTTGTTCCAAGCGTTCTTTGTTCTTCTTCTCCGTTTTGTTCTCACTAGGGTTTTCTCAATTTCGCAGCAACATTACGGTTCCTAATCACAATTCACTGTCATTTCTGTTGAATTCTTGTTCGAATTCCCCCGATCTGCGTAAATTAGGGTTTTTGCATGAGTCCTCCAGCTGAAATTGACATGGAAGATATCAAACCCTCTGTTACACTGGTTGATAATGGTGAACAAGCTGAGTCTCGGTTTTCTGAGTTCTGCAAGGTTATTTTTTTTTTTATTATTCATTTTTTTCTTTCTGGGTCACACTATTTTTGTTTATGTGAATTTAATTAATTTATTTCTTTTGCTGTGTTTTTATGTTATAATTGTGTTGAGCTGATACTATTAGTGGTTTATGTGGATAAAATTGCGATCTTTGATTTTTATAGTTAGTGTGAGGTGATACTGTTAGTGATTTATGTGGAAAGGTGTTATTTTTATGTTTGTAAAATCACTTCACTCACTACAAACCCTAAGTTGAATTTTTATTGAGAGATAAGAAGATGTAAGTTAGAATACTTTTTTGTTCAATCGATCCATCTTAACAGAAAGATAGGTGCATCAATATTTTATTCCTGAATTGAGGTATCTTATACATCCTGATGTATGGGAAAGTTGAGTCTTATTTTATTTTCTTGTCTTTTTGGGTGAAGAAATCAGGAATATTTTGGAGATGGTAGGGGATGGAGAAAACTTAGGTAGCAATTAATCGGCCAACCCTTCCAAGGATATTAGTTTAGATGAAAGGAATGTATAAATACCGACAAATTTGTCTCAATATTACTAATTGATCTGTTGTCTGCGTTCAATTAATGTGTTTGACAAATTGAGTGGTCGGACGTTTTCATTTCATGATTAATTGATCTGCCAAGAGTGTTTATTGTTGGATCACCATTACTAGTTGATTTGTCGTTTCTGGTTATTTTATGTCATTGTGAGGGGAGTTTGACATCAGTTATCTATTCGTTAATTAATTGGTACCAGAAAGAATTTATGTGTGCATCCACGTCCATTGGAAAAGTCAATATTTGTAAACTCCTATCTTATTTTGAATAACAGGCTGGATTATGTAGGAAAGTGCGGCTGTTCTTTCAACTGTTGGTTTAAATTGAGTTGTTTTATTCATTAAATTTTTTACATTGATTGGCTCTGTAGAAATGTAGAAATCATAGTCTTTTAGGCAAGTAGTGAAGACAAAGAATAATGACTTTAAAAATATAATTATGATTATTAGCGAAGATACAAATATATTAAGCACTAACTCTTATTTATACTATCTCAAGACTCAAAATCCTAATTAGATAGGGAAACGATTTATGATTATAACTAGACACGAAATACGATAAATGACGATTACCTCTAGACTCTAAAACATTCTCTTTTTTGACAGAATGAGCTAGCATTGGAAGAGAAAAGCTGTAAAGAAGCAATGGATCTGTTTGGAGAAACCAAACATCTTCTAATTGCAAATGTTTCGTCATTGGGGAATGGAACGGTACATATAAAAATTACTTTTTAATATGATATTTATTTGTTTAATAAATTTTTGTTTTAGTTTCTGAGGTTTATAAAAAATTTCAGTCAGAAGACGCAGAGCGGCTCTGGTTTGCTTTTATTTTATACTCTATCAAGAGATTGATTCAGAAAAATGAGGAAAATGTGAATGAAGAGACCAAGAATACTGGGCTTACCTTGTGTCGAATATTGAGAGCAGCTAAGCTTAAGTATTTTTCTGACCTTTATCTAGTATATATACGTTTGTGGTTTGGTCTATTATTTAATGTTAAATTTATCTTGTATTGAACAGCATTGCAGATTTTTTTAAAGAACTTCCTCAGTTTATTGTTAAAGCTGGTCCAATTTTAAGCAATCTATATGGCACAGATTGGGAAAACAAGCTTGAGGTATTGACTAGGCAGAGAATCATGATTGTATTTTTGCCAAGCTAATTGTGATGATCTACTTTTAAATCCTCTGAATCAGTTTTATATTTAGCCAATCTTTATTTTGCTATGTTTATATCAGGCAAAGGAGATGCATGCCAACACTATTCACTTGAAGATTCTTAGCAAGTGAGTAGTCCACTATTTTGCCGCATATGTTTGTTTGCTTTGATTATCATTTGCAATACATCTTACAAGTTTGATGGTTCCAGGTATTATAAACGTGTATTTGAAGAGTTTTTTGTGTCAACTGATGCAAATGTTGGAAATAATTCATCTGTTACTGTTCATGCGTCTGAATACCATCGCTTTGGATGGTTACTTTTCTTGGCACTTCGTGTTCACGCTTTCAGCCGTTTCAAAGACTTGGTGACTTGCACCAATGGTTTAATTTCTATCTTGGTCAGTTAAATTCTCACAGCAGTCTTTTAGTCTTTTTCACTATTGGAATTTCCATGCAGAGCTTTGATATCTTTTTTCTTTTCATATAAAAAAATTAGAATATTTGAATGAACACCTGAAAATACTTGTTTGAGGACTTTCATTAATATGTTTAATGTACATAGATTCAATTATTCCATTCTTTTTTTAAGTTGTAATACTTTTGAGGTAAAGGAACCAAGTTCTTATTTTTTTTTTTGGTGTATCGGTTACAGGCTATCCTAATTATTCATGTTCCGACTCGTTTTCGGAATTTCAACATTCACGACTCTTCGCGCTTCGGTAATGTCTTTGTTACCCCTTCTTCCTTGATTTTGATTATATGGTTCTTGATGTTTTTCTTGGGGGCCTGGTATATGCACACAGACACATTTACTTTTAACTGTAACTATAAGGTATTTCAGTAGTGAGCTTAACTGTGGATCATTATTAATTCCATCAAAACTTCTTGCAGTTAAGAGAAGTAGCAAAGGTGTGGACCTTCTTGCTTCACTTTGCAACACATATAACACTTCAGAAGACGAGTTGAGGAAAACCATGGAGAAAGCCAATAATTTAATAGCTGATATACTGAAGAAGAAACCCTGTTTGGCATCTGAGTGCGAAACTGAAAACCTAGAGAATTTTGATAAAGGTTTATTTTCCTCTGGCCATTTATTATTTATGCACCAGGACTCAAATATACGATGTCTCTAACTGATGTTAATCATTGCACTCTGTAGATGGTTTAACTTATTTTAAAGATCTGATGGAGGAATCATCTCTGCCATCTAATTTGAATATCTTAGAGAATGATTATGATCACATGACTCGCAACAAGGGTGAACTTGATGAAAGATTATTCATTAACGAAGATGACAGCCTGCTAGTTTCAGGAAGTTTGTCTGGAGGTTCTGTTTCTGCAGGAGGTGTAAAGGTATGCCTAATGGAAATTATTGTTCTAAATTTTTTTCCTGTCTTGTGAAGATAATACCTTAACTTATTTATTATTGTGCTATGTAGAGGAAGTTTGATTTGATGACATCACCTGTTAAGACCTTTGCAAGTCCACTTTCACCCCGTCGCTCTCCTGCATCCCATGCTCATAGCATTCCTGGTAGCGCAAATTCAAAGATGGGTGCCACCCCTGTAAGCACAGCAATGACTACTGCAAAGTGGCTCCGTACCGTCATTTCTCCACTTCCATCAAAGCCCTCGCAAGACCTAGAGCGATTCTTGACATCATGTGACAAGGATGTCACAAGCGATGTAGTACGCAGAGCACAGATTATGTTGCAGGCTATATTTCCTAGTAGTCCCCTCGGGGAGAGATGCGTATCTGGAAGCCTGCACAGTGCTAACCTCATGGACAATATATGGGCAGAACAACGAAGATTAGAAGCGCTGAAGTTATACTATAGGGTATTGGAAGCAATGTGCAGAGCAGAAGCCCAGATGCTTCATGCAACTAATTTAACTTCACTGTTAACGAATGAGAGGTTCCATAGGTGTATGCTCGCTTGTTCTGCAGAATTAGTCCTGGCAACTCACAAGACTGTAACAATGTTGTTCCCTGCTGTACTGGAGAGGACGGGAATTACAGCTTTCGATCTTAGCAAGGTGATTGAAAGTTTCATTAGACATGAAGAATCTCTTCCGAGAGAATTGAGGCGACATCTCAATTCGTTGGAGGAGCGACTTTTGGAGAGCATGGTATGGGAAAAGGGCTCTTCAATGTATAATTCATTGGCAGTTGCTAGACCTGCCCTTTCTTCAGAAATCAGTCGACTTGGTCTGTTAGCTGAACCAATGCCATCACTAGATGAAATCGCAATGCATATTAACTTCTCGTGTGGAGGACTGCCACCTGTGCCTTTGTTGCCTAAGCCTGAGGCTCTGCCAAGTAAATGATTCTCTTTTCTCATTTGGAAATTTTCAGTCACATTTTCTCTGTTTTCATATAATTCTCTGTTCATAATTTTACGGAGTATTTGTCACTCTTGTCTATAACGATGCACACATATTTTCCTTTATCCTCAAATAGCATATGTTGACAATACACATTTCTCAGTGTCAGTAACACATCCATTTACAAATTGATTTCAGCTCAGAATGGTGACACCAGATCACCAAAGCGGCTCTGTACAGAGCAACGCAATGTGCTAGTGGAACGGAATTCTTTTACTTCACCAGTGAAAGATCGGCTTCTTCCCTTCAGCAACCTTAAGTCAAAATTACCCCCGCCACCTTTGCAGTCGGCATTTGCCAGGTAGGGATTTGACGAGTCTTGAATTAACTTGTAAATTTGCATTATTTCAATTTCCACCACTTTAATGCTGTCTTCGTTTGTTGCTTTTTGTTAAATGTTTATGTTCATTCCCTGTAGTCCAACAAAGCCAAATCCAGGAGGTGGAGGGGAAACATGTGCAGAAACTGGGATCAGCATATTTTTTAGCAAGGTATTGAATTTTCATAGTATACTATAATATCAACTTGGTTGTAAAATATCCCTTGCAACGTTGGAAAACATCAATCTGTTAATATGAAGCTCTAACTTCGTGACCCTCAAAATAATTTCATGACTACTATATGTGTTTGTCTTTCATGTTTAGAATGTAAGTTGCCATTAGGATTTGGATTGTTATTCCACACTTCCATTTAAGTAATTTTATGCTAATGGCTAGCTGTTCCGGTTGATGTACTTAAAGATTAAATTATTTTGTTTCTTCACTAAGTCATTTTAAGCATTACATTTTGTGTGTGCTACCCATGTTTTCTAGATCGTTAAGTTGGGAGCAGTCAGAATAAGTGGAATGGTTGAAAGGCTACAATTGTCTCAGCAGATAAGGGAGAATGTATACTGTCTTTTCCAGCGAATCCTAAATCAATGGACATCTCTCTTCTTCAACCGCCATATTGACCAAATCATTTTGTGTTGCTTCTATGGAGTTGCAAAGGTTTCTCTTTAACTTTAGAAACTTGTGAGTGTAATGTGCTTTGATTACTCTTTTTTTCTCATTCTATTCTGTTTTTGCAGATTTCACAACTGAACCTAACTTTTAGGGAGATTATATACAACTACAGAAAGCAACCACAATGCAAACCGCAAGTTTTCCGTAGTGTATTTGTCGACTGGTCATCGGCACGCCGTAATGGGGCATCATGTAGACAAAGAGCAGGACAGGATCAAATTGATATCATTTCATTTTACAATGAAGTTTTCATTCCCTCTGTAAAGCCACTGCTGGTTGAACTTGGCCCTGGTGGATCAACTATGAGAAGTGATCGAGTAGCTGAAGCTACCAATAAAAACGACGGTACTTGCTTATTTGCTAAGTTACTTTCAATTATATGCCTGACTTCTATTGATACGAGTCCTGTGATCAATTGACACATGTGCTTTTCTCTTTGCAGGTCATTTAGCAAATGGTCCCGGATCGCCTAGAATATCACCTTTTCCAAGCCTTCCTGATATGTCACCTAAAAAAGTATCTGCCACACACAATGTGTACGTCTCTCCGTTACGATCATCCAAGGTACTAATTTCAATGTGCATAAATTGCTAGTATTCTTTTTATACCCATCTTTAATGTGAAATATATATATATATATATATTTACTAGTAACTTACATAATAGATATAAATCATTTAATGTCATATGTGTATTTGAAATAACATTTCAATTTTATAATGTTAATTAAATTTCTGTCTGTTTTGTTAATATTTCTTATATAAAGTAACAGAGAGAGTATTTGTTAGAATTTCTTTGGACTATTTATTTATTTGACAAATTGAGCTGGAAAAGGAGGGTACTTGGTGTAGTAATAACTTGTTCTTAGTCTTGCTGCATAAAACCAGCATTTAATTGAAATACAATTTTTTTTTTCTTTTATATGGAGCATAAGTGTATTCATGGATTATTTATGTACGTACATAGATGGACGCCCTAATTTCACATAGCTCCAAAAGCTATTATGCATGTGTTGGAGAGAGCACTCATGCCTATCAGAGCCCTTCAAAAGATCTGACCGCCATAAACAATCGTTTAAATGGGTATGCTAACTCTTCATGTCTTGACTTTTTAGTTCTACTTAAACAAAAACAGATTGTGTCCTTATTTAATCTGTTTCTAAATTTTTAGCAACAGGAAAGTAAGAGGGCCTCTCAATTTTGACGACGTCGATGTTGGCTTGGTTAGCGACTCTATGGTAGCAAACAGCCTGTATCTGCAGAATGGAAGTAGCGCGTCGTCATCGGGTGCACCATTGAAGTCTGAGCAACCTGACTCTTAAATTCAATGATGTGTACATTCTACTTCATGTCTCTTTTCTGATATAGTTTGAGTTCATAGACTAGCTGGTGGTTTTTAAGACGGGGGCTATGTATGAGCGGTGAGATTTGTACAATGCCGCCTCTAACCCCTTCGTACTTTTTTTCTTTTATGTTAGGTATTTAGTGCAAATTGCAGGTCTTACTTACTCTTCAAATCAACTAATAATCAATAAAGTGTTTTGCTTTTGTAGCTTAACCCATTCTCTTTCATTTTTTAAAAGGAAACTGTTAACTCAGAAAATGCTAACCATATTATTTTACATGTTTACAACTCATAACCAAGTTTTCATTGATAATAATGCATCTTCTAATGTGGTATTTTTAAGTTGTGAGAATTCTGCATCTACTTTCAAGTCGGTTTTTTCATACCTATGAAAAATCTTGGCTTTTGTTGTTGTTGAGTGTATCTAACTAAATGGGGTATATGTAAAATTTGCTAACGTCTATGAAAAGAGATTTTTGGCTTCCACCTTGTTCTCGGTATCCTTGAAGAACTGCGAGACTTCGAAATCCAACTCACCCCATCGAGTCGGGTTCAACTCGCATTGAAGCTCAATGAGAAACAAGAACCAGTCGTTCTCCTGCTAGATGCCATTGAAGGAGAAGTGAAGGCGAAAACAACTTCAAATTTGGAAGTAATGACAGATTAATGCTTGTTTGCAAAAAAGTTCAACTTTGTGTTCTTTAATTTGTTTTTCTTATTAAGCTCGCTTTGGTATTTGTGGTATGACTCAATCTCATAAACACTATTATTTGTAAAATGGGAAAGTATCTCAGCCGAATATGTATTTACCATCTCAGTCGAAATATGTATTACGGATGGTATTTCTGGGTATTTTTTTTTCTTAATACTTTTTAAGATTGAGTTAAATTTTATAATTTAACTATTTTAGTTAAAAACAAAATCTAATTTTTTATTTATTTATTCTTACTTTAATATTTCTGAAATGATGTCCTCTTTATCCTTGTTCATACGTGGTACCGCATTTATATTTATAGGTATTAACATGTCTATTAGTTATTGGTTTCAATTTGTATTTTGTATGAGTTAAAAAATTTCATAGTTAAAAAAATTTTAGATTAAAGAGTTCTTGAAATTTTATGAGTTTAGTGGAATTTATGAGTCTAACTTTTCAAAAAAAAATTTAGATATTTTTTTAAAAATATTTAAATAATATTTCATTTATTTATTTTTTACAATTTTTTGAAAAAAAAAATTTAAATTTTTTTGAGAACAATAAGTTTCGAAAATTTTTAATATTAAAATTTTAATTAACAAATTATTAGAAATATAAATCTTTCATTTTAGCTAAAAAAAATAATAAAATAATGAATCAAAACTTTAAAAAATTTATTTTAATATGATGCTCAATATTAGAGATTTAGGAGAAATTTTTTAAGGGTTTTAAACTTTAAGATTTTATTGATATGATATGATAACATTTGTCAACGTTTAGTTATCCGATAAACTAGCTATTTTCAACGTTTTGTTTTTCTTTAATTTTGTAATGTAAACATTTTTTTTTAATTTGATATGATAACACAAGGTTTTTTGTCTTAATTCAGTGTCTACGGGTGTTAGATTGGAAGAAAATATTTAGTATTTATTTTTTAACTTTAATTTATATTTATCAATTTGACAGGTTAGGGTGAAAGATGGATTACAAAATTTTTGAATCTCGTTTTGTTATGTTACATATGTTCAATTTGGCTCTTTGTAATTTTTCTGAGCATACCTTGTGCTTAGATGATTTTATACATTCTTTTGTTTTTTTTAAATAAAAAATAAAAAACATTTTCATTTATCAAAATAAAAATAAAAATAGCTCTCTAATTATTGTTATGGCTTTTGTTACTAAAGGACTAATTGAATCACATGTTATGAAAATGTGTATATTTTATTCACCATAAACTATAATAATGGCTCTCATCTAAAAAAATTGGAGAGATTCCATATTCATTGATAGTTTAAAAAAAAAAAATACTTTTAAAGGCTTTTTCACTCATTCCTTCTCTTTTCTTCTCATACTCATACTCACTTTCACAAGTTTATTAATTATTAGTCTCAATTAGAAATGTCAATAAAGTCTTAAAATCTAAAGTTCTCTTAATTTTTTTTTAAAACTCCGATTCATTATTACATTATATTTTATGAAACTTAAGAGACGACTTATAGATCCAATATTTTGTTAATTTTAATTTTTTTTTCTTAAAAAAAATTCAAAATTTAGTTTTTTTCAGAAAAATATCAAAAAATTATTTCTCAGAAAAAATAAAAAAAAATGTCAAATTTTTTTAAAAAAATAGATCCATAGATCCCACTAAATCCAGAAAATTTTAAGAGATTTTCAGTATAGGAGACTATTTTTTTAGATTCTTTCTAACTGTAAAATTTTTTACCCTCCAACATCGAGACTTGAGTCAATAATTAGTGGATTTTTAAAATTGATAACTCTAATCTTAGTCCACATGTTAGAAGAGCTATAAAAAATTTATAATTAAAAAAATCCCAAAATTAAAAAGTCCCTAAATTTGTGGACTTAGAGAGATCTATAAGCCTATTTATAAAATATTATATAAAAAAATTTGATAATTTTTTATTTTTTTTCAAGAAATAAAATATTTTCCAAAAAATTTCAGTTTTTTCGTTAAAGAATAGTCTACAATTTTTTTTTTCTGAAAAATATTTTTTTTAATTTTTCTCACAAGTTTTTGAGAAAAGACTTATTTAAAATTTTTCCGAGAAAAAATGTTATAAAGTTTTAAAATTTTGCCGAAAAATATAAAATTCAAATTTTTTTTTAAAAAAAAAAACTCAATTAACAAGACAATAAACCCTTTTATTTAGACCCACAAAAAATAATAAATCGAAGTTTTAAAAAAATTATTTCAATGAAAAGTCTAATATTAAGGGATAATAAAAAATTTAATAAATAAAACTTTAAAAGTCTAATATTAAAGGATAGTATAAAATTTAAACTTTAGGACTTTATTGACGGCTTAATTATAGGAATCAATTTTTGTTTCAAAAACTCATACTACTCCAGTCTACTCCAAAAAACTGAAGAAGTGGAGTGAAGAAACCGAAAAAGATGTAGAAAATAAATAGTGGATAAAAATAAAATGAAAAATTTGATAAAATATGAGGTAGGGGAAGAGTGTAAGGTATAGAAAACATATCCAATCTAATTATTATAGAAGGAAATCAAGTAAGAACCTCAGCTAGCTTGAGTGCAAAGCATTTTCTATTATTACTACTTTGGTTTCACCATTATTTTATGAAATGAAAAAACTAACTAATGAAATATTACATGTAGAAGCATACAAACACATTCTATATATATGCATGTGACATGCGTAAAAAACCATTTCAAGGGTTCTCTTTTTCTTCTTTGGTGGCTAATCCAAAGGTAAAGCCTTCAATCCTCAACAAAAAAGAGACACTGTGCCTTCTCTTCTTTCCGCAAAACGGATTTGGATTGCCTACAACTATGATAGCACACACAATAGCTGAATCTGCGCTTGATTGCGTGAATGCGTGCTCCAAGCAATCCAAATCCCAACGAAACTCAGCGAACTAAGCTCAACAACAGTAAACAGAGTCGAAGTTATAATGTTATCCGTAACACACAGAAAGGACGACGGGAAATTATAGCGATTCCCATTAAGAGCAGAGGAAACAGAGTCCTATTTCACAGATTATTTTAAAAGATAATTTAACAATGCCTCAGCATGTAAAGGCATGAATCCTAACTACCCATTATGATCACAATTCTCAATGGCTCTCCAGTCAACAAGTCTGCTTTACAGGTTGAAGCCCCCTCTCTCCTTTAACAAGACTACTATTTGATGTTTTAGCAGTCACAGTAATGAGCCATTGAGCCAACTAATTTTTCTTTTCTACACTTCATGAAGCACACAAACCTTAACTACACAAGCCAGGAGTAACATGCTTCCACTAGAGACAACACACCACTACTACTTTCATAAACCATTTCCTCTTCTCCTTTTTTCATTTTTTACATATATAAGAAAACATGAAATTTGATCATAATAGATCAAAAGGCGTTTTCAATTAGGTAGAAGCCCATTCAAAGTACTGGCAGCGGGCACCTCTAGTTGCAGTCCAATTTCCACATCCAAAGAAAAGGCTCCCTTGCTTAGGCCCTGGCTTCCTGACCATACCCCTAGTGCTTTTCACCCCACAGTAACAGTAAGGGTGATACTGAATGATAGGGGTATTCATATCCTTTGCTTTGTAGGGGTAATGATGAGGGTAAAAGTCTGGTTGTTCTGTAGACTGCTTCCATGTCTGCGATTGTTCGGCAATCTGCCACTGAATGGAACTGGTAATGGAAAACTTAAAACCCCTGTGCATGAGCAGTGCCAGAAGGCGAGCAGTATTTTTAGCATCGTCCAGGCCACAATGAGGGCGGCCCTGCCAGACCAAGCCAGCTATCTCAACAGCCTCCTTTAGATTGCACCTCACAGCACCAAATACCTCGTTGAAAGCAATCTTTAAGTTGATCCAGCTAACAGAAGTTAAAAAGCAGATAAACAAAAGTCAGTTGAAATGAAATCCTGATAAATTTACATTATCATTTTACATTGCAGCATTTACCGGTTGAAATAAGGTGGCTTTCGTATTTTCTTGAATCTGCACTCAGATTCAAGCATAACACGGCAATCCCAGTCAGACCATGTAACCACAGCAAAGTTGGCATTCTTAATTCCCTTTTTCTCAAGCCATTTATCATGCCTAAGTAGAGCCTCACTCAATGAAACACCTCTGTCCACCTGAACCATATATAGTAAGAAATACAATTAACAATCTTCACCCACAGCAAGAATGATCAGGGGAATGTAATATTTGACAAGCAACACATAGTTTAGGAAAATAGTCGATAATAAAGCATCAAAGTATTTGTGTTATTCAAGGTCAGTTTGGTTGCACAACTTATTATGTATTCATAAGAGTTTGGCTATATTTCAGCAAAAAACAGACCTTGCTTGTAAGGGCACAAAGCATCTATTGAGCCCATACCCAAGTGGAGGTTCTTTATTTATACCCATGTATTAACGTGTCAACCTCAAAGGATATTAATCATCCAATCAGACTGTTAGATACAAAGTTTGGGCCTTAGACCAACAAATGGACCTAAAGGATACTTAGTTACAATTTGCTTATATTAACTGTGTCAACCTCAGGATACTAATCATTCAATCACGGTAGAGTTGAAACTGCATAATCCGGGGTTCATTGAATGAACCGATGGGCAAGACACAGGTCATAGATTATAAGAATCAAAGCATGGCTCAGATAGCCGCAGGTTAAGTGAACAGAGTAGAAAAATGGCTCAGAAATCGTACCACGTCCAGGACTGTCTTGGTGGAACCTTCATCCAAGATAGGCTCAACATCATCTAGTATCTCTGCTAACCTCAGTGGAAGTAGAGCTGGATTAGAGGGAGGTCAACCATCACAAAAAAAACAAGGGGTTATTGGTGAATAGTGGCAAGGAAAAATAACAAGAGGGCCTGGGTTTTAGGTGCAATGAGAAACATGCACCGGGACATGTACGTAAAAGATAAACATTTTAAGTTTTGATGGTAGAAGAGGTGAAGGTGAAGGAGGCACTGCAGAAAGGATGCACAGATTGGATATTGGGAGTAATAAGTCCATACAGATATCCTTAAACACCATGGAAGGCCTCGCACTTCAGGTCCTGGAAGCTGATCATGGAGATTACCAACTCCTATTTTGTAGAAGTAGGGAACGGCCACAAGGTGCAGAGAGGGGAAAATAAATAAATGAAATAAAGGAGGTGATTTCAACCTACTAGTGTCTTACATGATGGTGATGGTTGTTTGTCAAGTCAACACTTATGAAGTTGGAACAGTGGGACTCCGGTGTTATTTTTTATATTCCACAACTACAAATTGTTCACCTGAAGGACAAGGTCAATGTTTGGGGAGGAGGAGTATTGACAAGTAATCCCCTTACCAACTTAGTTTGAGAGTATGAATAAACAATAAATAAGAGGAAAGGAAGATTGGTGAGGTTATCTTCAGTTTTTGACAGAAATTTAGAGCAGGAAAGAACCAGGTCTCTCAAATACCTGTAATGTAATAAGATTTTTTTTATCAATAAACATAATTTTCTTTTGCATTCACAACCAATTGCTATTGTTGAAAATATATTATGATTTTTGTATTTATTGTATAGACATATCATATCATGCAAGTAGGGATAATATCTCCAAAATTTATATTTTTTGTATTTATTGTTTTGAATCTATATAAAGTCGACCCCGTTGTACAGTTCAGACACACAGTTTAACCATGTGTCTTTCTCATTTTTTTTTCATTCAACATGACATCTAGAGCCTATTGAGAGACAACCCTAACTCATGTTCATCCAGTCGACCCACTGTCCTCCAGTGAGATTTTCTTTTTCAGTAAACTGTGTTCCATTTCCAGTTTACCTCTTCTCAATTGTTGTGGTACTGCGCGTCACTGTTCACACAAATACTGCTCTCCATATCAGTACTGTTCATCGCGCGTGAGCATTGTTCACCAAGCGGGCAGTGTTCATCACAAAATTTTATTTTACTTTCTCTTCCGGTACTGTCTTGCTGCTGGTTTTACTTATCTAATTATGGCTGGTTATTCGAGGACGACAATCCACCTCCAAACATCGTCATATAGTATAATCATCCATCATTTAGGACATACTATAGTTTGATGCTGGAAACTGCATCACTTCCTTCCACGTCCTCAAATTGCTCCTTCTAACACACAGATCCTCCTAAAGCATCCCCGTCTATTTACAAAGATTTTCTCCAACAGGTAACGAATCATAGAACCTCGGATCTGCTGTTTCGATTGCACACACTATAATCAATCACCTTCCCTTAGCCCATGAGTTCTTGATTTTGGCACATCTCAACACATTATTTGGTAATAAGGCTCTTTTCTTCTCTCTCACTACATTTGGTTATCTACCTAGTGTAGTTTCAGTCAATAGACCCGGAACCAGTCCCAAGGAATTGACACTATCCAAATCCTCCCTTATCTTTCAGTTACATATGTTCTTTATGTGTCGGGATGTCGGGATTGACACTATCCAAATACTCCTTTATCTTTCAGTTACATATGTTCTTAATGTGCCTGGATGTCCTTCACCAAACTTCTTATGCCCATACACCTCAACAAAATGGGGTAGTTGAACACAAAAATCAACATCTCATTGAAACCCCTCGGACTCTACTCCTTCATTGCAATGTTCCGTCTCATTTTGGGGGATGCTTATAAATCGCATGCCCTCTTTTGTCACTGGTGACCAAGTTCCCCACTCGGTCCTTTTCCTAATACCCTTTTGCACTTGCTTCCCCCTGTATCTTGTGCACACGTGTTTTATCCATGATTTCTCTCTTGGTTTTGACCAACTCTAAGCCTGATCACTCAGTGTGTCTTTATTGGTTATCACTGGTCTCAAAAAATTATCGTTGTTACTCTCCTACTCTTCAACAATACCTCATTTCGATTGATGTTACCTTTTTATATTGCGTGTTCCATACTTTGAGTCGACCCATATACCTCATGACCCTTTTCCAATCATTGTTCCTAACCCACCCGCCACTGTCTCTCTTGAGCTTGTGGTGTCTGTACCACATGAGCTCACTATTGTAGTCCCTCCCACAAACCTTCTGACGGACCCTCCCATTCCATGACCCCTTCAAACATACTGCCATTGTCAACCACCTTTGTTGTGCATGTCTCAGCACAACACATGTTCCTGATACTGAGGTTATTCCATACTCTCCTTTGCCACCACCGCATTTACTGGTTCGACCATGGATTTTCCCATTGCTATTCGTAAAGGTATACTTCCTACTCGTAACCCCTTCCCTCATTATATTACTTTGCATTATACTTTGCTTGTCTTCTTTCTCTTCTGTTTCTATTCCTAAATCTCCAGGTGAAGCTTTGTCTAACCTAGAGTGGAAGCAAGCAATGATTGACGAGATGTGTGCTCTTAAAAGTAGTGGTACTTAAGAAGTGGTTCCTCCACCCCCTATGTCTTTAGTAGGTTGTCGTTGGCTTTATACAATGAAGATTGATCTTGATGGTAAGATCGGTCCATTTAAGGCTAACTTGGTGGCCAACGGATACTTAGATTTTTTGGTTTGGATTATCGTGATACTTTTTCACCTATAGCCAAAATGACATCTGTTAGACTTCTTCTCTCCATTGCAGCCATCCGACATTAGTCTCTTCATCAACTTGAGATTAAAAATATCTTTTTGCATGGTGATCTTGAAGAGAAAATGTTTATGGAGCAACCACCTGGGTTTTTTGCTCAAGGGGAATCCTCTACCATGGTTTGTTGGTTACACAAGTCCCTTTATGGTCTTTAGCAGTCTCCTCGAGTTTGGTTTGGTAGATTCAACATCGTAGTGCAACAGTTTGGTATGATTCGAAACAAAGCCGATCATACTATATTTTATTGTCACTCAACTCAATGTTGCATTTACCTAATTGTATATGTAGATGATATTGCCATTACTGGCAGTGATCAACAAGGTATACTCCAGTTGAAACAACATATCTCCATCAGTTTCAGACTGAAGATCTTGGCAAGCTCCCCTACTTCTTAGGTATTGAGGTATCCCAATCCAAGGAAGACTTAGTAATTTCACAAAGGAAATACGCTATGGGTATTCTTGAATAGACAAGTATATTGAATGTCAAGTTGGTTGATACTCCTATGTATCCAAATGTTAAACTTCTACCCAATTAGGGAAGGCCAAAATAAGATTCAGGGAGATATAGAAGATTGGTTGGCAAATTAAACTACCTCACAGTCACTCATCCAAACATTTCATTTACCGTTACCATGGTAAGCCAAGTCTTAAACTTTCCTTGCCAATAACACTGAGATGTTGTGATGTAGACTTGAAATACAATAAAGGTGCTTTAGGAAGAGGTCTAATTTATGAAAACAGTTGACTTACTCGGGTAGTTGGTTATTCAGATGTCGATTGGCCAATCTCACCCATTGATAGGCGATCCACTTCAAGGTATTGTACTAGCTAGAGGAACTTGATATCTTGTAAAAATTAGAAACTGTGAATTTCATTTCTTGAATCAGAATGGTTACAAATTCTGGTTTAAATATACAACATTCCCTAGTCTAATAAAAAAAAATCATAATTAAATAGGAGGGATTAACAGTACAAGGTCCCTTGATATTCACTACAACTGTCCTATATAATATAATAAATTACTTACAGAATAATCAGTCAATAAATGACTTATCCTCAGCCACAATTTGGAATTCAACACTCCCTCTCACGCTGGGCAGTAGATGTCAATCATGCCTAGCTTGGACCTTAAGTTCTCCAAATTAGATTTGTGAAAGGCCTTGGTCAGTATGTCTGCAATTTGGTTCTTAGAAGGGATGTATTCCAACTTGATAATTCCACCGTCTATCTTTTCTTTTATGAAATGTCTATCTATCTCCACATGTTTCGTTTTATCATGGTGGACTGGATTTTTTGCAATATGGATGGTTGCTTTGTTGTCGCACCAAAGGCTCATGGTGGAATCTGTTGGTACTCCTAATTCCTTAAGCATTCTCTGCAACAAAATTCCCTCACAAATGCCATGAACCATTGCTCTGAATTCAGCCTCTGCACTACTTCTTGCCACCACTGACTGTTTTTTACTTCTCCATGTAGTCAAGTTTCCCCACACATGTGAAATACCCACTTGTTGACTTGCGTTCAATCAATGAACCAGCCCAATCTGCATCTGTTAACATTTTCACACTCCTAATTGGGTCATTTTCGAAGTGAATACCTCTCTCGGGTGTCTTTTTGAGGTACTGCAAAATTCGAGTCACAACTTTCATGTGATCTTCAGTTGGCTTACTCATGAAACGACTTACCATACTAACTGAGTAACCAATATCTGGTCTTGTGTGAGATAGGTACATTAGCTTTCCTACCAATCTTTGGTATCTCTCCTTATCAACTTGGGGACTGCCTTCTTGTTCTGCCAATTTAAGGTTAGGTTCCATTGGTGTATTTGATGGCTTGCACCCTAACATTCCAGTTTCTTCCAACAGGTCTAGCACATATTTTCTTTGGGATACGTAGATTCCATGTTTGAAACGAACAATCTACATCCCAAGAAAATGTTTTAGGTGTCCAAGGTCCTTGACCTCAAATTCTTTAGCTAGAAATATCTTGAGTTCTTCTATCTCTTTGTCATCATTGCCTGAGATTATGATGTCATCTACATAAACAATAAATTGCCACCTTTCGGTCACTAGAATGCTTGACAAACATTGTATGGTCGGTTTGGCATTGAGTAAAGCTGTGACCCTTAACAACTAGGGTTGGTCTTCCAAACCATGCCCGCGGGGATTGCTTAAGACCATAAAGTGATCTCTGGAGCTTGCATACTTTGCCAATTGTTTGGGGAGTTTCTAGGCCAGGTGGTATTTTCATGTATACCTCTTCTTTGAGTTCACCATTTAGAAAAGCATTCTTAATGTCTAGTTGGTGTAAGGGCCAATCTAGATTTACAGCTAAGGAGATAATGACATGAACATAATTTAGTTTTGCCACTGGAGCAAATGTTTCTTCATAGTCCACCCCATATGATTGGTTGAACCCCTTTGCCACCAAGCGGGCTTTGTACCTATTCACACTCCCATCAGCATTGTGCTTTATAGAGAAGATCCATTTACACCCAACTAGTTTTTTTCCTTCTGGTAGCTCCACAAATTTCCATGTTGCATTCTTGTCCTGTGCTTTAATTTCATCTTCCACTACAACCTTCCATTCAACATGTTGGACAGCTTCTTGAACATATTGGAAGTTTTATGTTATCTAATATGGTGATGAAGGCCATGTATTCTTGTGACAGATTTCTATGAGATACATAATTGCCAATTGGATGTTGAGTGTATGATCTCACTGCTTTCCTCACAACAATTGGTAAGTTAAGATCATTCTCCTTTAGACCGCAATTATCATTAGGCTCAAAAACTATATTACCTTGTAGAACTTCTAAATCTGTATTAGGTTCAGAATTTTGGATTGGCCTTGGAGATGTGCAAATTTCTTCCTCCCTTTGAGTTTTCTTCTTCCTTGTGTACACCAGTAGTTCTTTTCCCGGTTTTGTCTCAGATTTGGTTGCAGGTTTAGCTGTTTCTCCAGTCACAAGGTCAATTTTTGCTGTTGTATGAAGGTCTGCTCTATTTCTAAAAAATGCTGTAAATTCTGTTGCTGCTGCTGCAAATTATGTTCCATTTCATGTTGCAAATGCTGCAAATTCTGTTTAATTTCATGTTGCAAATGTTATTTCATTTCCCAAGGTTGGGATTCTGCTATGTTTTGTTCTCTCTCCCTCTGAAGGCCAACTTTGGGGTAGCAAGGTTGATTTTAAAAGAAGGTTACATCCATGGAATGGTAGAATATTTTGCTTATAGGGCAGTAGCACCTGTATCCTTTCTTATTTGGTGTGTATACTAAGAATATGCATTTAAGGGATTTGGGCTCTAATTTTCCTTTGTTAGGCTGGTTGTCATGCACAAATGCAGTGCAGCCAAAGACTTCGGGATGAATGGATGAAAGGATTTTAATGTGTGGGTAAATGGATAGAAGGGTTTGGCAAGGGGTTTTGAACTTGAGGGCTTTAGAAGACATTATGTTAATTACATATGATGCTGAAAGAACGGCTTCACCCCAAAAATGATTTGGTACATTAGTTGATAACATAAGGGACCTAGTAACTCCTTGAGGCGCCTATTTTTCCTCTCAACAATACCATTTTGTTGTGGTGTGTTCACACAGCTGGTTTGGTGAATTATTCCATGCTTGAAAAGGTGAGATTTGAGGGAATGGTGATAGTATTCACGGCCATTGTCAGTTCGTAGGACTTGGATTATGGTTTGGAATTGGGTTTGGATCATATTGTTGAAGTTCTCAAAGATTTCTCCCACTTCAGATTTTTCTTTCATAAGGAACACCCATGTAACTCGTGTATGATCATCTATAAAGGTCACAAATCATTCTGAACCAGTTATGTTCTTAACACGGGAAGGTCCCCAAACATCACTATGGATTAATGAGAAAGGTTGGGATGGTTTATAATATTGAGGAGGATAATGGTTGCGTGAGTGTTTGGATAATTGACAAATTTCACATTGAAACAAATTTGAATTTTTATTGAATAGAAAAGTAAACATTTTTTCAAGGTATATAAAGTTTGGATGTCCTAAACGATAGTGCCATAGCATGACAACTTCCTCTAGGTTTTCACCACTTGATGCAGCAACATAGACTGAATTATTTCTTCTCTTCTTGAACTCGCTAGCTTGAAGGAAGTAGAGACATGCACATTCCTCAGCATTGCCAATCTTCCTCCCCCGAATCCAGATCATGAAATTCGCGTAGGTGAGGCAAGAATTTAGTGAAACAATTTAGATCTAGAGTCAATTTACTTATGGACAAAAGGTTCAATTCAACTTTGGAACATAAAGAACTCAGTTAAGAGTAATATCCTTGGAGATGATTACTGAGCCTTTACCAATCACTTTTGTTTTTGTGCCATCTGCTATTCGTACCATAGAATTATTATTGCATGGAGAATATTCATCATATAGAGTGATATCCCCAGTCATATGGTCTGAGGCTCCAGAGTCTACAATCAATGAGTTAGATATTCCTTTGTCAACAAAATACACACATGAAGAATTACCTTTTTGGGCCAAGGCAGCAGTTGAGTGTGTGCTAGTGTTTTGAAGGGATTATTGTAGCAATTTTTGCAACATCTCCATTTGTTCCTTGTTGAATGGACTTGGTTCAGGTGCTGGGGATGCCAACACTTTGCCTCCTTCTGATGTGGCAGCATGGGCGCAAATGTCCCTGTTCCTAGATGGTTTCCAATCTGCCAGTTTTCCATGAATGACCCAATATGGAGCTTTGATCAATGCTTCCAAGCATGACTTTCCTTCGGCTCGCTTCTCTTCTCACTTTTGAAAATACTTCTCTGATGTTGGGCAGAGGTTGGGTTCCAAGGATTCTTCCTCTTACATCATCTAGATTCTTGTTTAGACCAAGGAGGAACTGGTATATTCGGTCTTTCTCCACCAATTTTTTGTACTGTTTGCTGTCTTCAGGGCATGTCCATACTATATCCTCATAGATATCCAGCTGATGCCAGTAACGGGTGAGGGTATGGTAGTAACCAGTGACTGTTGTGTCTCCTTGTCGCATGTCATGGAGGAGACTCTTGATCTCGAATGTGGCGGAAGTATCATCATATTTGAGTATGTCTCCTTGGCAGCACTCCAGATCTCAGCTGAGTGTTGTAATACATGAAGTTTTCACCTGCTTCAGTGGTCATTGAGTTCAGTAGCCATGTCATGACTAAGTTGTTCTCTAGCTTCCATTTTGGGTAATCGAAGTCCTTTTTCTTTGGCTCTTTAGCATCATCAGAGATGTAATCTTTCTTCCCTTTTCTTTGAAGGAAGATCCGGACAAATCTTGCCCAGTGGGTGTAGTTTTGGCCATTTAATTTGTAGCCAGTGATGAGTATAGTGGTGTTTTCGGTCAGGCTGGTAATTGTCGAAGTTTCAACTGCCATTTTAGGGTTTGGGTTTATGACTGAATTGCTTTCTTCAGCCATGGAATAATGGTATTTTTTTTCACTTGGACCAGGTTTGCTCTGATACCATGTGAATTATTGAGGAAATGGTCTTTTCATTTCTTGAATCAGAATGGTTACAAATTCTGGTTTAAATATAGCATTCCCTAGTCTAATATCAAAATTAAATAGAAGGGATTAATTGTACAAGGTCCCTTGATATTCACTACAGCTATTCTATATAATATAATAAATTAATTATAGAACAATCAGTCAATAAATGACTTATCCTCAGCCACGATTTGGAATTCAACAGAAACAAAGTGTGATTGCAAGATCCAGTGCTAAAGTTGAATACATGATCATGGCATTAGTGACTTGTGCGCTCATTTGGTTGACACAGTTACTCAAAGAACTTCATTTTGAAGAGACAATAAAAATGGCATTAATCTGTGATAAGCCAACAACACTGCATGCATATTGCATGTAATCCGGTTTTTCATGAGAGGACCAAACATGTTAAGATAGATTATCACTTTGTAAAGGAGAAGATCGAATTAGGTGACATCATCACTAGCTTTGTTAATTCCAATGATTAACTGGCAAAGTCTTCACGAAATTACTGCACAAGAAGCACTGACTTAGGATGCCAACAAGTGCACCCTTTATTATGGACAAAAGGAATGTGTTTGGTTTGGAAGGTTTAGTTCTATCATAGTCAAAGCATACACCTATTTATTTATGTAGATAACATAGTCGTCAGGAGGAAATGATTAGGGTAGCATCTAGAATCTAAAGCAATACCTATCACACCACAATTAGAAAAAAGATTTGGGCCCTATCAAATAATATTTAGGGATCACAGTTGCTCAAGAAAATGTTATTGATATCACTCAAAGATAGTTTGCTTAGACATATGTAAGGAAACATGCATGTCGGACCACCAATTTAACACTCCAATTGATCCTAATGTTGAATTCCTATCCAAAGTTGTCAAACTCAAGAGTCAGCATAAGCCATAAGGCTGCAGAGCTTACGTAGACTTGACTCGTAAACAGTACATGTAAACACAACTACACAAGTATACTTACTCTTGAAAATAACATCACAAAAATCTATAAATGGCATGCATGCATAGTACACAACAAAAATTCAATATTGCAATTCCATAGTCAAGCAAAGTAGTAAAACACAATAATAAAGTGATATAGTACATTAGTACTAAATAAAATCAAATACAGAAGTTCCTAAAGTGAAAACATTTTAATCTAAATGCAAATTCAAATTGCAAACAAAGAACAAACATAGCTTCCTATGTGATGGAAAGATGAAACGTAGGACACAAATTCAAAAGTTGCCCCGTGTAAAGGAGTAACCTAGTCCATGAGGTGCTAGCTGCTCAGTGGTAAAAGCTTAGCATTGTAACCTCAAGGAACATAATTCGAATCCCATCTAGGAGGTTGTAAAATAGCCATTAGTGTCACTTTAATTAATATTAATTCCCCCCATCGACAATTTAAAAAAAAAAGGAGTAACTTATAAAAACAGCACAAGTTGTTGTCTATTCTGATGTTGTTTGGGCAAGTCCATCATCTAATCCAATAGAACACTAATTTCAGGGTACTGTGTCTTTGTTGAAGGTTAATTGATGTTGATTGTTACTATATTGAGAGCACAAGTCGAATATTGTGCAATGGAAATAGCCGCCTATAAACTTATATGGCTAAACAATTGCTTCAGCAAAACAAAGTGGGATATGTTAAGGAAATGAAATAGAGTTGTCACTCCCAAGTAGCTTTGCATATTGCCTCTACCCAAGCCTTTAAGGAAGAACCAATCAAATGGAGGTTACCAGTCATTTTGTTAAGAAGAAAAAGGAGTCTTTAAAGCAAGATCACTACTGGTTCTGTAAATTTAAACAATCACTTAGCTTGTATTCCCTCTGTTCATTTTTATGTGTTGCGTTTATAGAAGAATTTTGTTCCTATTTCTTTGCCGTTTTCAAAATTCAATGCAACATTAACTATTGTTTTGTAAATAGTACCCTTACTATTTATTGCCAAGAGAAATAAGTGAAATGGGATAATAAATGATTAAGGGTATTATAGAGAAAAAAAAAATCTCATCAGAAGTATCAAATTTTATTAGTTTTCTTGGTATGTGTAAATAACCATAAAACAAAAATTTAAAAGGAACGGAGGGAGTATATTTACTAAATCTCTTATACAGCCTGGGGTTCATATGACATATATGCACTAGGGGGAGCGTTATAATAAGAGTTAGATTTAAGCACATATGAAGTTAGCAATATTAGCTTTAGGCACAAGTATAATGAACAGTGTAACTGTCATTAATTGAAGGAACTTAGTGCTGGTTTTCTATAATCTATGAAGTTGTTCCTTGTATAATTAATAGTTACAGTTATACAGTATACTGTATATAGTATGATAGTAACCTATGTGGATTTAATAGACACACAATTCTATACAAGTCAAATCTTACAAAACCTGCTATAATACAAACACCTGCAAGCAGAAATTACTGGTTATTGAGATGGATGGTCTGCATAAATTTAGTTTCGCATATGCTTAGGAAGTTCCCATTTGCAATTACAAATATCGCAAAAAATCACAATGTTTGATGTGCATGTAGCAATGTATTTGTTAGTTCAATAATTCAATTATTATACAATTATAAGGACAAAATGAAGAGTTAAACGAATCACAGATGAAAGGCGTATAAAAGTTTATTTTGCTCTTTTTGTACCATTTCCTTTTCAGAAGTGAAGGTAAGATTTTGCCATTAACACACCTGAATTTGTTCGATACCAGTCAGATCCTTGCAGAAGTCAGTCAGAAGCTGATTGCAGCTAGGCCTCACATATGTTTGGAAGCATGCTTCCAGCTGGCCAGAGACACTGCTCACTATGACAGATGGAAACTCAATTATTTCTTGCGGATGAGGATTACTATCCTTATCACAGGTCGCCTCAAAGTCTATGACCACAAAATACTGAAATTCTTGATTATGTTCACGCTCACGCGAGTGACCCTGAGAAACCATACTAATTGGAACATATTGAAGCTGGTTCTCGACAGGATAAGGGTAAAAGTGGTTCTCAAAAGCATTCATTTGGCACTGCTGCAGCTTGTGAGGGTTAAAATGGCAGGCTGTCCAGGCACTGTAATCATGGTGATAAGTAGGTTTGCTGTGAAATTCATTTGATGGCTCAAGAAACTCACCGCCAAGACGGTGTTTAGGCTCAGCAACATTCCCAGCTGGATGAGTGCCGGGATCATTATGAAGCTCCTTATTAAACTCCATAAGTCCTTCCATAGAACTCCCATCACACTGAAAACTGAAAGGGGGAGGCCCCTTTCCCTGGAGGCACGTTAGAGATGCCTCACAGGATATTTTCCTATTTCCTGGACAAAAGAAAGAAACAGGATCACACTGGGGCCAGTATAAATCTGGAAAAATCAAACATCTAGATATTTAAAAACTAAAACAACTATCAGCACAAAAAGACAACAGAGGTATTCAGGAATCAAGTTTCCCCAAAAGGACTGGATTGCAGACAAAATGGAGCAATGTATCAGCTTCTCAAGATAGATTGGTAACTGACATATTTACTTCTCAAATACTTAAAATGCACAATCAAGAATCGAAAGATATCTTCAACGTAAAAAAAGTCTCAGTCATGATGTGCTGTGTTATCTAAGGAGTAATGCAAATCAAAATAAAATATATATTAGAGTAAAAAGCTCTGTTTTAATATTGAATCTTAAACCCCAATAAAAGAATATGAACACATATTAAACACACTCCATGCTGGCCTCTCTCCCATGTACATTCCCAGCATCCTTTTCACACTAAGCGTGTGTTTGAAAATATAACATTTCACGGTGAGAAACCACGTCCAAGCTAAAGCTCCAATTAGTAGCTTCACAACCACCTCATGTTTGACTTCTATAGCCAAGTTACCAAACATACGCTAAATTCTTCACATCTAGCTCCATCACATCCCAAAAAATTCAAAATCCCACTCTTTCTCACATGTCCAACCCACTTCCCATCCTCACTCCCACAGCATCAACATGCCAAATCCCAGCATCCCCGACGCAAAAATATGTAAAATACACCATTCCTCAGTTCAACAAGTAAAAATAAGACCAAACCAAAGTACAAAACCACTCATTAAAACCCAATTCTCACACATATGGTTCCCAACCAACCAAATCAACCACCAAACAAGAATTGAACAACCACATAGCAAACATACACTAACCCAAAACTCTCCACAACAAATTTCCACATAAATGCAAATGGCCCCACAATCAAACACCATTTAAAAAATAAATAAATAACCGCACACGAAAAAAAAAATAAAAAATCATCCCATTCGTCATAATAATCAAAACCGAATTGAATATATCAATTGAAACAAAAAAAATACAATTTTTTTCAAAAAAACAGAACAAACCTGAATTTTCATGTGCCATCATGATCGAGAATATAATTGAGATCCACAGGCGTGTACATCAGATCCTCCAGTATAATCAAATTCCTCCCTACACAAACGAAACCGTAAATACAAAAAAAAATCGCCGAGAAAGCGTAGGAAAATGGAAAAGAAAACGCGTGAAAATGAAAAACAAAGAAACTTAGAGAGAGAAAGAAAGAGAATCTTAGTTAGAGAAAGAGAGGGGTTTGAGTGAAATTACCTTTGAGAATTTTACAAGCAAGCTCGTTCTTCTTTCCTCTTCTTTGTTTTGTTTCACGATAGAGTTAAAGTTATTAAAGTAACACACGACGGAGAAGAGTGGGACCCACGTTATACTGAAAATTAATAATTATTAATATTAAAAAATAAAGATAAATATAAAATTGGATGTTGTGTGTGACGAAAGAAAACTGTATTTGGTGGAGAGGGGCACGTGTGAAGCGTGTGAGAGGGAGTTACTTAAGACTGATACTTTACTTATAAATGAAGTGTGTCTTGATACGCTAGATATTTTGTTTTGTTTTTTTGTGTGTGTGTGAGACCACCGCTTAACTGGTTGTAGATGGTTTTTAGCCGTTGGATTTCGTTATTTTTCCAGGTTTTGAGGGTTTGATTATCAGTTTCACTGAATTCCAAGCTTTTTCTGTGGGACTGTGGGGCCCTGATGATGTATGTTAATTAAATTTTGTAAAATGTTTGATTGATGTTCAAATACGGTAAAAGAGATAGATAAATAGAGATAATTAATGATGTCATAAATATGATTATGGATGATAATTAATGATGTCATAAATATGATTATAGATGGTAAAAAATCTATATTTGTAGATATTTTGAATAAAATATGTAATAGATATTAGATACGGTCAGAAATGAACTTAACAAGGATATTTGTTATAAATTGATAATTTTTACAGTTAATTAATGGACATTGAGATAAATGTAATAATAGTTGTATTTTCAAATATATGTTTTTGTTAGTAAATTAATAAAATTATATTATTATAATGAATTTTATTTGTATTTATGTTTTTATATCTATGACGGAATTGTAATATTTTGTTTTTAGTTTTTATAACAAAACTAAAAAAGTTTCTTACAAAATTTTATACATTTATATTTGTACTAAAACATGCTTAATTGTTATTCTATTTTTAAATTTTTTATTATCTGTATATTTAAAACATTAAAAAATATAATTTTATTTTAATTTAAGATAAATTAAACATAATTTTTTTTAAATCATAAACTTAAGATATATGAAGCTATAATTCAAATTTAGAATATATTTTTTATAATATCGTAAATATGTCTGAAAAAAAAAATCATTTCAAAAATATATTTGACATTCTAATAGGAACTAAACACCCGTTTATTACAATTTGTTTTTTAAAAATAAATTAATGTATTTCATATTTTGAAAGAAAAAAAATTACAAAAGCTTTAAATGAAAATTTAGTTTAAAGCTTCTTATGAAAAATATATTAAATATTTCATCTGTTTGATACAATTTTTTTCGAATAATAAAATTTTAAAAAATATTTAAAATGAGAAGTTATTTTGAATAATTTATTGTAAAAAGCATTTTCAAAATAATTATTTTTTAATTGTATATGTTTCTTATTATGGTAAAATCTCTAAAAATTATTATTTAAGTCGTTGAATGTCAAAATAAATTTATTGATTAATAACAAACAATTCTGAATTAGCTTCTACTATTTTTGAGTAAATATTTCTATTTTTTTTTATAGAATTAGGGTTATAATTTAATAGTCAAAATCACTTATTTTTATTAATCTATAAAAATAAAATAAAAACAAATCCTAAAACAGTTTGCATGGTTATTTTATGAGGACTAAAATTTATTTAACCTTGAAAATATGTTTAGATAAATTAATGAGTTAATCGACCAATAAAATAAAATTTTATTTTGAGACATAAAATGAATTTTTAGAGAGTCTAACTTTATAGGGCAAATTGTTTAACTTATATTTTATAATTTGAAATACATCAAGAAATTACAAATATGCATACATTAAGTAAAAGAATTGCAACTTTATGATTTAACACAAAATTGATTATATAATATAGATACATATAGATTTGTCTATAACTTGGAGATATTACATAATTTTTTGAAAGATAAAAATGCTATTGAAAACATAAATTAGGAGATACATCGATGAAGAAAAGATCGTGACAACTATTAATTTTTTGAATTGTAATTTTTATTTTAAATATTTATCTTCAATCATGTTTTTTTTTTTATTGATGATTTTTTTTTCCCTCAATGGTGGTTACTATTATTATGTGATAAGTTAAGAAAAAACTATCAAAGTAGTTTTGATATCCTTTTATTATTATTATTATTATTATTATTATTATTATTATTATTATTATTATTATTATTATTATTATTATTATTATTTTATATTCAATTATCCTCTTTATTATTAGTATAGAATAGATTTACAAAACAATTCTACACTTAGTAAAGCATCTACCGAAGTATTTTCTAAATTAAGGAAAAGAAACATGTAGAATAAAACTCAATTGTTAAACATTTATTTTTGATTATTTTTTCTTAGGTTAGATTCATGGCCCTCAATTTTTTGGTTTTTATTTTCTTTAATAAATTTTTCTATTAGTTTAAAAAACGGATTTAATACTAAATACAATAATTAATATAATTATGATTTTTTTTATATTTACTTTAAATAGGTTGACATAATATACTTAATTTTTTTTATATAATTTGTAGCGTGACCTTTTTAATTAAATTAAATAGATTTTTGAAAAACTTTCATTTCCTATATTTAAAAAATATTTGACTTGACTCGGCACGAGCTATTTTCATTCTATTTATTTGTTTCCTTATTATAAAAAAATAAATAAACAAAAATTTATTCATGACATTTAATTTTGGTTCGGATTTAAAATAATTAATTAATCATAATAATTTTTAATAATTAAACAAATAGTAAGGATATTTACGAATTAAATTGTCAATTTTAATCAGATCCATTATTCGATTGTATAGAATAATTCCAATCAAATTGAGTTATGGGGTCATGACTCATGGGTCATAAAATATTTTAAGCTTTCACAAATATATAAAATACATACTTAAATAAACATTGTATCTTTTCAAATTTCTAAAACTTAGACTAAATTTTAGTATTTATAATTTTAACACTTTTAATTAAACTAAGACACTTATAAATTCAACACATAAAGATTCTAAATTACATATTACAAAAAATCATAATTTTTTTTTAACAAATTGAGTTCACCAGATTTTAAATCATAAACACGTTATTCAAATCAAACTACTTCAATTTTGATTGAGTTGATTCATGCTCAACTTAAACTATAAAAAAAATCCAAACCAAATATATTGAATTAGGTTGAGCCATCTAATTTAGAGGTTTTTACATCTAAATGATCTAAATAAAAATTATAAATCGAACTTAAAAATTCAAAAACTGCATAAAATTGACCGAATATTATTGAATATATTTGAATTTTTTTATGTGAAATTCACTTGGATCAAATCAGATTTTTTATTTAGATTTTTTTTTCAAAACCAAACAAAACCAAACTGAACTGCATATATGAATTTTAACATGAATTTATTTATTTATTTACATGAGATATTGCATTAATATATTATTTATTAGTTTTAATTTTTTTAGGGTTTAGGGTTTTATTATAATAGATTAATATTATTTCACAATATTAATTTATAATATCAACATTTGAATTTAATTCATAAATACCGTCAGTCAATAACAACCGTTAAATTATTAAATAAGTTTAACTTTTATTATAATTACATCTAAATTTATATTTATGAATGATTCTGATGTGTTGACAATATAAATTCTTTTATACTACATGACAATTAAATTATGAATATTAAAATATATGCTTTTATAATTTTAATTTGGATCAACAAAAAATTAATTCAATTTAACCTACAATATTTCAAATAAGATCAATTTATTTTTTAAAATGTGTCATGCAAACCGAATCAAAATACAATTATTTTAATCTTTAAATCAAATTTTTTTTTATCTCATTATCAATTTAAAATGTAAAACAGCTCTACTAATTGATAAGGTCGACTCTATCTTTGAACACATCTATAAGTGAGGTATACTAACTAGATTGAGATATTACATGATTAGTTTGCTATGAAAAAAAGTGTTTTAGTATCTACTAAAAGATTTTTTAGCAAATCTAATTTTTTATTAAATAGGATGCATGAATCTAATGACATTTAATAGCATAAAAAAAATCTAACGATATTTAGTCAATATTTTTTACAAATTACAAAAAAAGTGTAGTATTTAAGATCTTTTTGATTTGGTTGATTTGTTTTCGATAGTCTATTTCCTTTTTAAAATGTTTTTAATTTTTTTTTGCATTTTTTTTCTTTTCCAAATATCATTATTGTGAATTGGGATTATGAGTAATTAATTGTTGGAGTTAAGCGCGAACGGAAGTTATTGCCTATATTTACTATCTAATCTTGTTTCTGTAAACTATTAATACAATTTTCACCTGTCTAATTTACGGCATTTAATTCTGTAAACTATTAATTAATCACAATAGTATACTATTCATCTCTTTAGTTATAAGCACTATTAATAGAAAAATTTAAGCATTATTGGAAAAAATTTGTCTTTAAATATAAATATATATTTTTAATTTATTAAGTGTATTTATTATTATTTTTAAATACTTTTTATTATTATTATTATTATTACTAATTTATCTTAAAATATAAAAAGTTAAACTTTATCATTCAAATATAAATATTAATTAAAAAAATTCACATATTAATTATAATATCAACTTTTTTTTAATAAAACTGGAAAAATAACAAGGACTTATGAAAAGAAACGGTAGTCTGTAGCAACAAAAAAAATTGATTAAAGTGAATTGATTCGGATCGGTCATAAGACAAAAAATATTCTAAAATTTTATTTTATTTCATAAAAATTCAACACTTAAGCTAGATTTTATAATTTTAACACTTGATAAAATAGAAATAGAATATGATTGAGAGCTTGATAATCACATGATAAGATATGAATAAAATTTCTTTAAGTTCTAGTTCAGATTATTTTTAATGCATGTTTATATTTTGTAAATATATTTTTGGGTAAGTATGTCATTTTTATATTTTTATATTTTTATTTCATGTTTATATATCTTTGAAATGTATATTATCTTTTTATACTTATAAATTAATGTTCTTTTTTAATTTGTATATTTCTTTTTAAGATGTTTTTAAAGTTTATGTTTTTTTTTAATTAAAGTATATATTTTCTTTTTAACTTGTGTTTGATGTTTATGTTTTTTCTTCAAATGTTTGCTTCTTTGTATGGATTCTTTTTAATTTTCTTGTGCGCTTTAATTTTAATTTGTAAAAGTATATTTCTTTTTTTCTAAATGTAATTAATGCTTCAGAATTTCTTAATGCATGTATCTATTTATTTGTAATGTTTCAATTTTGTTTAATGTATGTTCAATTTTCTTTCTTATACATCCTTTAAATTTATTTGGATTCTTTATATATAACTTGTAATGTATTCTTAATTTTATTTCTTATACATTTAAATTTTTAAATGTATTATACGAATGCTTAAGTTTTTCTTGATGCATATTTCTCAAATATATGCTTTTGTTTATTATATATTTTTTCTTATTCTTAGTGCTTCTTCAATATTATTATACTATTATTTAATGAATATAGTGTCCCAATTACATACTAGACATTGTATAATAGTTACACTCAATTGGTTGAATAAGTCTAGTGTGTGGGAAATTATATTGATGAAATTATGCATATTATGTTTGATGAATATGTTGATTTTCATGATGAAAGATGAGATGATGAAGAAAAATAACTTCAATGTTAAATTTGGATAAATCACAAAGTTGATAATGTTCAAACATCATCCTCAAAGTCTGATTATGGAGGGACAAAACAAGAAAAAAAAAAAAAAAAAAAAAAGAACGATCAAATTGAGCAAAAAAATTAATGCCTTCATTCTAGAAGTAGTACTAGAACATTTTCAACAAGGCGAGATAGTTCTTGACATTGAATATGTTTCATCCAATCAAAACTAATGTCATCTATCACAATTACATGGTTGAAGAACATCAACAATCCTAAATGAGCTTGAACTATTTGTTCTTGTACCTACCTTATTGCTTACCTTTCCTTCAAAACATCTCACCAAGATCAAATTATTGGAAGATACAATGGTGGAATATGAACTTGATTGATATTCCAAAAATATGACAACAATGTGACTACGATTTCTCAAACATAGCCAAAAGTCAATAAATAAAGTCAAAATATAAAATAATCTTGAATTAATATCATAATGGAGAAACTCTATCAACAACAAAAGATAACTTGTCTTTTCTCAACCACCAATCAAGATAAATGAATGCTCATGAAGAGAAACTCCAAAATATTCGAAGATGTTTCATCGTTGAACCTCAAGTGAGAAAGGTAATGTAAGACCCATAATTTTAAAGTATACTTTATGTATTTTTGTGTATTTTGGATATTGGCTCGGAGGCTTTTTAGCCAAAGTTATTAATATTTTGGAGTTTATATGATCAAAAATATATCTTGATGCCGATTAGAATTACTCGCCGATGAATAAATTAAATTAACTGCGGTGAATCTTTTACGAAGAATTTAATGCGTTATGGGTGAAATGGTAATTTTAATAAATATCTAGATATTTTGAGATATTTGTTAATTATAATTAATATATATAATGGATATATGTTTGGAGGGAAAGGAAAAGAAGAAAGAAAAGAAATAGAAAGGAAGGAAAAAGAAAGAAAGGAAAAGGGAAGGAAAGAAAGAAATCTAAATTCATCTTCTTCCTCTGTCGCGTGAACCCATCTCCATTCTTCCTCCATTTTTCGTTTTCTTTGCTTCCTTTAAGTTCGAGAATTGAAACCCAAGGCTAGTGGGTGAGAAAGATCAAGTTCTCAACTCCTTCATCCTTCTCGGATTCAAAAACGGAGTTAGGGATTTCAAAACCGTCAAACACAAACCTCCCCGTTTCATCTAGATCTAAGCTTCGTTTCGCGAAGAGATAGAAGGGAAAGTTGCTCACTACCATGCTACGGTGCTAGGAAACCAACTTTGGAAGCGGCGTTGCGAGCGAAGATTTTACCGGATTTACTCGCGGTACCGTAATCGCACTTTAGAGCTAACGTGAAGGTAATGGCTCCTTCCAAACTTCTAGTTTGCATTTAGGGACTTAT
>NC_021166.2:47491079-47494673 GCF_000331145.2 Cicer arietinum
TTAATGTTTGTTTTGGAAAATCGTTTAAGTTAAATGAGTATTAAGAATGGGGAATCTCTTAATGTCTACGTTTACTTAATGTTGTCGTGAAAACCATTAGAGTTAAACGAGTATTAAGAATGGGAAATCTCTTAATGTCTATGTTTACTTAATGTTGTCGTGAAAACCATTAGAGTTAAATGAGTATTAAAAATGGGGAATCTTTTAATATCTTTGTTTACTTAATGATTGTCGTTCGAATTGTAAGAGTTAAATAGGTATTAAAACGAGGAATCTTTTAATATCTGCCTTTACTTAATGGTGTTTGTCCGTGAGAGACTGCACAGGTGTTTGTCCGTTTGAGACTACACCCTGGTAAATTGTGTTTGTCCGTGAGAGACTGCACAGGTGTTTGTCCGTGAGAGACTACACTCTGGTAAATTGTGTTTGTCCGTGAGAGACTGCACAGGTGTTTGTCCGTGAGAGACTACACTCTGGTAAATTGTGTTTGTCCGTGAGTGACCCTTGATGTGTTTGTCCGTGAGAGACTACACCCTGGTAAATTGTGTTTGTCCGTGAGAGACTGCACAGGTGTTTGTCCGTGAGAGACTACACCCTGGTAAATTGTGTTTGTCCGTGAGAGACTGCACAGGTGTTTGTCCGTGAGAGACTACACCCTGGTAAATTGTGTTTGTCCGTGAGAGACTGCACAGGTGTTTGTCCGTGAGAGACTACACCCTGGTAAATTGTGTTTGTCCGTGAGAGACTGCACAGGTGTTTGTCCGTGAGAGACTACACCCTGGTAAATTGTGTTTGTCCGTGAGAGACTGCACAGGTGTTTGTCCGTGAGAGACTACACCCTGGTAAATTGTGTTTGTCCGTGAGAGACTGCACAGGTGTTTGTCCGTGAGAGACTACACCCTGGTAAATTGTGTTTGTCCGTGAGAGACTGCACAGGTGTTTGTCCGTGAGAGACTACACCCTGGTAAATTGTGTTTGTCCGTGAGAGACTGCACAGGTGTTTGTCCGTGAGAGACTACACCCTGGTAAATTGTGTTTGTCCGTGAGAGACTGCACAGGTGTTTGTCCGTGAGAGACTACACCCTGGTAAATTGTGTTTGTCCGTGAGAGACTGCACAGGTGTTTGTCCGTGAGAGACTACACCCTGGTAAATTGTGTTTGTCCGTGAGAGACTGCACAGGTGTTTGTCCGTGAGAGACTACACCCTGGTAAATTGTGTTTGTCCGTGAGAGACTGCACAGGTGTTTGTCCGTGAGAGACTACACCCTGGTAAATTGTGTTTGTCCTTCGAAGTGAAACTCATCCCTGACATTTTTCTCATTATAAAAGATCAATTTTATTATTGTTGTTAATTTCAAACATTATTTCAATCAACTTGGGAACCTTTTTGTTCAATTCTAGTAATCAAATATAATTCAATAGTACAACGCAATCCTTGAGTTCGACACTCGGTACTACCGTTTTATTATTACTTGCAACGATTCAGTACACTTGTTGAAACACAATCAAGTTTTCCTTTACAACTATTGTGGAAATCTGGGCTTTGGCCTCAGATGAGAGCCAGGACGATCCTACTGGTTCGTACCCTACGAACGGGAATGTAGATGGGAATGCTTGACTGGAGCTATGTTAGGAGGATCTCACGGGGCGCGTGGAGATCACTCATGGTGTATAGCTATAGTTTTTTGTAGAATTATCAGATTAGGATGACATAGAGGGAACATATGTCTTTCTTTTGGATTACGTTATTTTGAACTGGAAAACTGTACCTTTACTAATATTGTCAGTATGACATCTTATTTGAATGGGTTACATGTATCATTTGTTGTTGTGTAAATACTTTGGATTCATATTTTTGAGAAACTTTTCCGCTGCTTGTAAATTATAATGACTCAATTATTTATCCAAAGACATTACCTCATTTATCTCTCTGTTTTATTTTAATTTCTTTAAAAAAAAAATACACCATCGCTTAGAATAACAGGGTGTTACAGGTAACTAAAAGAGGTACACTCGATCCAATTTTTATGATATTTGCATTATAATAAGTTTGAATATTGTTTTGATTATATTGAGTAGCCTATACTTCTTGATGCATGAGAATAATATTTCGAATATGGCTTTTTTTAAAAAAATTGAGTTTATAATGTGGCTTTTGAAAAAGATCATTATGAACATAATATATGTTAAAATTGTTTAGAATTTATTTTTCAAGTATTTCAACAAGAGAATATATGATTAGTTTTCATGACAATGATTTGTGTATTTTTTCTAAAAAACTCAAAATTGCTCTAAATAGAAAAAGGCATGCACATTGCGTTCTTAATGTTGGGTGGGTTCACTCTCCAAGTAGAACCCATTAATTTTATTAGTATTAGTATTATTATTAGTATTATTATTATTGAAGTAAAAGAAAAGTATTATTGGGCTAGGCCCACATGAAGGAAATAAAAGGGATTTAGACATCCTAAGAATTAGTAGAATGAAAAGAACGGCTGTCAGAGAAGAAAAATAAGGGTTTGGTTCGGTGGTGGTAACATGTGTGTAGCAAACTTGCTCTGTTTGATCTACAAATTTGGTATGTTATTTCTACCACTGAGTTTGTTATTTTAATATACAGTTTGAGTAGTTTTATCTTCTCTGAGAGTTACTTTGGCATACCCACTTTAGTTGAAGGTTGTTATAAGGTTGTTATTGTTGATTGACGTTCCCTAATTGTTATTAGGAAGACTCTGATGTACCCATTAATTATTATAGTGGAAGTTTTACTAGACTAGGTCCCGTGGTTTTTATTCTCTCAATTTGAGGGAAGTTTTCCACGTTAAAAATTGCGTTTGTCTCATATTTAATTTTCTGCCAATTATTTTTGCTTTAAAATTGTATTTTCTGTTTGGTCATTTATCTGCACAGGTGGGGGAAAAATATTCCGCATTACTGAGATAGTTATCGCTAATTATCTTTGGTTTTTCCCAACAAAGTGGTATCTAGAGCTCGGTTATTTGATTTGTGCATTTAAATGGAGGAGGAAAATAAATGTCCCAATATGATTAAACTCAACTCTTCCAATTATACACTTTGGAAGACTCTCATGGAAGACATGTTATACAGTAAAGATTTGTATGATCCTATTGAGGGTGACACTGCTAAACCCGCAAATAAATCTGACGCTGACTGGAAGAAGATGAATAGAAAGACAGTGACGTTGATTAGACAGTGGTTGGATCTTAGTGTGTATCCACATGTTGAAACTGAAATAGATGCTAAAAAGATGTGGGAAAAATTAAAAGAGTTGTATGAACGAAAGAATGTGCAAAATAAAGCATTCTTGATTCGGAAGCTGGTGAATATGAAATACAAAGATGAGGATTCAATGGCAGAGCATATGAGTATTTTTCAGAATATAGTGAATCAGTTGACAACTGCAGGAATTAAATTAGATGATGAGTTGCAAGCGTTGTTATTGTTGAGTTCCTTGCCTGATAATTGGGAAGTCCTTGTTGTGACGTTGATCAATTCAGCTCCAAGTGGAAAGTTGAAAATGTCAACAGTTAAAGAGAGCATGTTGAATGAAGAAGCTCGAAGAAAGGAACGTGG
>NC_021166.2:47494844-47495787 GCF_000331145.2 Cicer arietinum
GGAAAGAGATGAAGACAAAGAGAAGAAAAATGATAAAGATACCACAACAGTTGCATCTGTTAATAATGTCTACATTGGTTGTGATGATAATTCCATAAACCTTGCATGTCAGAATTCAACTTGGATTATTGATTCGGGAGATGAAGGAGTATGTAAAATTATTGGTATGGGAGATGTTTGGGTTGAAACTGGGATTGGTTGCAAGCTTCAATTGAAGAATGTTAGACATGTACCTAATATTCGTCTCAATTTGATTTCGGTGAAAGCCTTGGATATTGAGGGTTATCACACTTACTTTGGTGGTGGTGGTATATGTAAAATCGCCAAAGGGTCCCTAGTGGTTGCAAAGGAGCAAAATTCCACTTCTCTTTATAGGATGCATACGAAGTTATGCAAGGAAGAAGTGAATGCAATTGAAGATGCATCTTCTGATTTATGGCATATGTGCCTCGGTCACTGGAGTGAGAAAGGACTCAACATACTTGCGAAGAAAAACTTTCTTCCTGTGAAAGGTACGTCTCTAAAAACTTGCACTCATTGTTTTGCTGGAAAACAACATAGAGTTTCTTTTCATAATACTGGTCCTCATTGGAGGCAAAATATTCTTGATTTAGTTCATACTGATGTTTGTATGATGGATAGTAAATCTCTTGGCGGTGCATCATATTTTGTTACTTTTATTGACGACCACTCTAGAAAAGTGTGGGCATTTCCTTTGAAATCTAAAGACCAGGTATTTGGAGTCTTCAAGCACTTTCATGCAAGTGTTGAAAGAGAAAAGGGAAGGAAATTGAAATGTGTTCGATCAGATAACGGTGGCGAATACAGAGGTCCATTTGAAGAGTATTGTAGAGAACATGGAATCAGGTTTGAAAAAATAGTTCCAACTGTTAATAATGTTTACATTGTTTGTGATGATAATTCCATAAACCTTGCATGTCAG
>NC_021166.2:47496225-47551032 GCF_000331145.2 Cicer arietinum
AGTGTATATTCGTCGGTTATGGTGATGAAGAATTTGGTTATAGATTGTGGGATCCGGTTGACAAGAAAATTATCAGAAGCCGAGATGTGATATTTCTTGAAGACCAGACTATTGAAGATTTTGATAAAGCTGAAAAACAGAAGCCAAATTCCAAAAGTTACATTGAAAATGTTGCGCCTAAGCCCCATGCAGAAACCTTTGTTGATGGGGGAGATATATAGGTAGATAATGAGAATGTAACTGATGATCATATGCCTCACCAGGATGACCAGGTTCCAGTTGAGCCACCAGCCGAGTTTGAGTTGAGAAGATCTACTAGAGAACGTCAACCTTCTCAAAGATATCCTCCACATGAGTATGTGATGATCACTGATAGTGGAGAGCCAGAGTATTATCAAGAAGCTATTACAAATGTTGATAAAGAAAAATGGTTAAAGGCTATGCAAGAAGAGATGAATTCCTTGCATGAGAATCACACATTTGATTTGGTAAAGTTGCCTAATGGTAGAAAAGCGCTCAACAACAAATTGATATACAAGATAAAGACAGAAGAGAATAGTTCTCAACCAAGATACAAAGCAAGATTGGTTGTGAAAGGTTTTAATCAGAGAAAATGTATTGACTTTGATGAAATTTTTTCACCTGTGGTGAAGATGTCCTCTATCCGAGTTGTGCTTGGGTTAGCAGCTAGTTTGAACCTAGAAGTTGAACAACTTGATGTGAAAACTGCATTCCTTCATGGTGATTTGGAGGAAGAGATCTATATGGAGCAACCAGAGGGTTTCAAAGTCAAAGGTAAAAAGCCTCTTGTGTGCAAATTAAAGAAAAGTTTGTATGGGCTCAAGCAAGCACCTTGACAATGGTACAAAAAACTTGATTCTTTCATGGAGAAACACGAGTATAGTAAAACCACTTCTGACCATTGTGTGTTTATCAATAAATTATCTGATGGTGATTATATTATTCTCTTATTATATGTGGATGACATGTTGATTGTTGGTCATGACACTAAGAAGATTCAATCTTTAAAGAAAGATTTGAACAAGTCTTTTGCAATAAAAGACTTAGGTCCTGCAAAGCAAATTCTGGGTATGAGAATTACTCGTGACAGGAAGAATAATAAATTGTGGTTGTCTCAACACAATTATATTGAGAAGGTGTTAGAGAGGTTTAACATGAGCAATTGCAAACCTGTTAGTACTCCACTTGCTACTCATTTTAAATTAAATTATGATAAATGTCCTACAAGTGAGAAAGACAAAGAAGAGATGAAAAAGGTTCCTTATGCATCCGCAATTGGTAGATTTATGTATGCTATGGTACGCACAAGGCCAGATATTGCTCATGCAGTTGGAGTTGTTAGTCAATTTCTCTCTAATCCTGGTAAAGATCATTGGCAAGCAGTGAAGTGGATTCTCAGATACCTTAGAGGCACTTCCAAAGTGTGTTTATGCTATGGAGGTGATGAACCTGTGTTGGATGGCTACACAAATGCAGATATGACAAGTGATCTTGATTCTAGAAAATCTACTTCTGGTTATATGATGACTTTTGCAGGGGGAGCTGTGTATTGGCAATCAAGACTACAAAAGTGTGTTGCTTTGTCCACTACTGAAGCTGAGTACATTGCAGCAACTGAAGCTTCCAAAGAACTCTTGTGGATGAAGAAATTCCTACATAAGTTAGGCCTCAAGCAAGACAAGTTTGTGTTATTCTTTGACAGTCAGAGTGCGATCCATCTCAACAAGAATTCGACTTTTCATGCAAAGTCGAAGCATATTGAAGTGCGATATCATTGGATACGAGATGCACTGGAAATGAAGTCATTTTTAATTGAGAAGATTCATACTGATGAGAATGGTTCAGATATGATGACGAAGACCTTGCCTGTGTCGAAGATGATATGCTGTAGAAAGAAAGCTGACATGGTTGAGCAGTACCTTCCCACTTGAGTCGTGAGGGGGAGATTTATTGGGTGGGTTCACTCCCCAAGTGAAACCCATTAGTTTTATTAGTATTAGTATTATTATTATTGAAGTAAAAGAAAAAAAAAGTATTATTGGGCTAGGCCCACATGAAGGAATTAAAAGCGATTTAGAAATCCTAAGAATTAGTAGAACGAAAAGAACGGTTGCCAGAGAAGAAAAATAAGGGTTTGGTTCAGTGGTGGTAACAGGTGTGTAGCAAACTTGCTCTGTTTGATCTACAAATTTGGTATGTTATTTCTACCACTGAGTTTGTTATTTTAATATACAGTTTGAGTAGTTTTATCAGATGTTCCCTAATTGTTATTAGGAAGACTCTGGTGTACCCATTAATTATTATAGTGGAAGTTTTACTGGACTAGGTTTCGTGGTTTTTATTCTCTCAATGGACTAGGTTTCGTGGTATACCACTTATTGGAGAGTTCGGGGGAGCCCGACATTCAGAATGAGCTAAACATCAAAGATTCATAAGAGACTTAGACACCACATCTCAACCCAAAACCTTAAGGCAATAGGTTTATGGGTCATTCTCCTTATATATCCAATATAGCCTCCATTCTTGGTCAATGTGGGACTAACCACTCATAATTGAATTCCAACACTTAAAAACATATTTAATTTGTTTTCATCATGAAGATGTTGTCTCAAATATTGGTGAATGGTCATCTTGATACATTTACATGTCATGAAGTCAAAAATTGATGTGAGCATTTTGAGGCACATTAATATATGTCTTTGTAAATGAGTCTTATTTGTTGCATATTTCTTTTGTGAAAACTGATCTCAAGTGATTAAATATATTTTAAGAATGATAGATAAAAATAGCTACAATAAAAAAGTTTTATGCACACACATACTAATGAAAATAAACTTGAACATGTGCCTTATAATTAATTTGTTTGTTTGCAAAAACTTTATGAAAAAGCATTTTTTAATGTGCACAAATTCTTCGGCATAATTGGATCTATTAAAAAAATGTTTTTGAAAAATACAAACATTTTTAGCATAATTTTTTTTTTGTAAAGAGAAAAATTTTATTTGACATGATGTTACTTTCCTATGATTTTTTTTTTCATTTCTTTGTATGCGGTCATTCTCTATATTTTTAAAAGGAAAAATGGATCTATTTTTACCAGTGAGCGTGATTATATTCAAATTAAAAAGTTGTCTCTTGTGAAATAGGACAAAGAAAAGAGACATTTTGTTTGTGTCCAAAAATATTGAAATATTAAAAGATATCCATTTCATAATATTCATGGGAAGTTATTAGAAAGTATTCTTTTTCTTTCAATGAAATTGAGGTCAATTAATTTTTTTCAAAAAAGAGAAGAATATATATTCATTGATTGATTAATAAGTGTGTTAAAATGCATTCATATGTTTGTATGTTATTATGTCATATTGTTTTTGTTATCAGTATCTATATCTCAATTTCAATGTTGACTAGATTGATTATTGATCATCATACATGCTATGTTCTTTAATGTTAAATACAAACTTGACAAGTTTGATATATAAATGTATTTATCAACTACATGATTTCTATGTACCATTTCTCCCTACAATTGTACTTCATATTTTCTTTTATTCTCCAACCTTTTTGATAAATGTTAAAAGAGGAAAAGAAATACATGATGGATATATGATGGAAGTAATTAATGAAGAATGTTAATAATTAACCTATTGCATATGTTTATGGGGAGTTTAATTAGAATGCTAAGAATTAAACTCTTGTATGTGTTTAGGGGAAGAATAATTGCATGTCTATGAAAATTCTTGTAATTTTTTTTATTATATCCATCCATAAAATTTAAGATTTATTCAAAAGGTTTGTCATCATCAAAAAAGGAGAGACTTTTAGGGTAAAAACATTTTTAATATATGTTTTATTGACAACAAACCTTATGAAATAAATGACTAAGTTTTATGAATGGTGATCTACTAATGATTGCACTTGTGTTTTATTTAAGGAACATGAATTGCATAAATGGGCAAGCAAAAAGTCATTCACATCAACAAGTGCATAAGTATCTACTCAATAATGAAAGAATGTCAAAAGAAATGTATCATAAATCAATCATTCAACATAATGATTATTGCATCTTCAACATAACATCTTCATGAAGAAAATGTCCAATACATTAATGCTTATACTAAAGTATCATAATTATACTTGATGGACAAGACTCAATATGTGAAACACCAAGAGAAATTGTAGGAAGTATTGCTTCAACAAAAGATTTGTTCTCTTATATAGAAGACAACATTCTCAATTTTTATGAAATGATGTTCTCGTGATGAACAAGTTCATCGCACTCACAAATATCCATATCAGTTCAGCAAAATGGTAAGAATCAACTTTGATGAAGAAATCATTTCAAGATTGAATCATTTGTTAAGCCATTTGATTAAAGAATGATGGAAGAACATTCACCAGAATGTTATGGTTGTTCTATTAAAGAACAATTGACAATAAGGATCTTTGGAATGACAACATGTAGTAAATCAATTGACATTTCACACATGGGCTTTTTAATATTTAATGAGAAATTAAAAATCAGGATTTGAAGGCCTACTTGCAAAAATAAACATATAATTAACAAGAGAATTCATGTTTATTAAGACTTAATTCTAATCTTAAATCCATTATGGAATTAGGGGTTACTTTGGAATTAAAGGTTTTGTCACTAAGACATTATGGCAAGAAAAATAAAGAGAATTCGGTAATTAGGATCAAATTAGACACAAAGGTTGAATTCAAAGTGAAACTAATCCCTGATATTTTTATTATTATAAAGGATCAATTGTATTACTGTTGTTAATTTTAAATATTATTTCAATCAATTTGAGAACTTTTTGTTCAATTTTAGTAATTAAATACAATTCGATAGTAAAACGTAATCCTTGATTTCGACACTCGGTACTACTGTTTTATTATTACTTGCAACGATTCAATACACTTGTTGAAATACTCTCAAGTTTTTGGCTAATTTAATTGGTTTCATGACTTGCATCTATCCTTAGACTACAAATTCATGAATTTCTCATCTCAAGCATTCGTAAAGTCCACTTCCGTTTCAAAATACGAATCATATAATATTTTAATGTTGATCAAGCAATAAAAAGTATTAAGCACATAGATGATAAAAATAATTCAATACATTCATATAACTAGATATCAAATCAGAAAAATAAGAGTTTCATCTTGTTATACTCATCCCTAACAAAAAGGGTTTAGTTACTCATGAAAGAGATGAAAAAGATAGATCTTAGAGAACAATTACAAGAAATATTCATGAATGATTCTTGATAAAACTACTTCAATGGTGTTAGAAACGATCATCTTTGAGTTTCTCTACTAGGGTACAAGTCTCCAAACTTTCTGTTAGAATATTAGAAAATATTTTATAATATCTTTTATATTATATTAGAGTATCTTAAATTATTTCTTAGGATCAATTTATAATCATAGAAATATCTTAGAATATGTCTCATTATTATTATAATTTATTCCTTATTTAGGATTGAGTCTATGTTTCTCTATAAATAGAGATTAGTATTGAGTCTTTTGTAATCAAGTAAGCATTAAGCTATTATCAATAATATTCAAACCCTTATTATTTTCTCTCCTCATTTTCTCTAAAATCCCTCCTTATTATTTAAAAAAAAAATAAATTATAGGGTTCTATAAACCTTTCCACAACCCATTAGGGTTTGGCGCTCCAACCAACTGAGCTAAAGAGGTAATAGCGCATAATACCCCATGAAGGTAGCCCTTATAGGTAGCAGCAACAACGATGATTTAGGAAAAAAAATCATGGCGCTAGAAAGAACAATGGGATGGTAAAGTTTACTTTGAGAATCATTATTATTTGCATGGTTATTGGGGGATTTTGGTTGATCATTATGAAGAGATGATTGAGAATTATCATCCTGCTTTTTGTGATCATAGGTGGCTACTTGTGACTCATTTTTTGGGGTGTAAACCATGTGGAAAATTTGGGGGTTACCCTGTTGAAAGGTGTTTGAATTTCGCGATAATAAGATATTGCATATGTATGATTTTACTCACAAGTCGCTTGCTAGTAGAAGGGATCAGATTTTTGGTGGAGGAAACTCTCCAGCCTTTGTCGTGGCAGCTGTTGCAGCCCTTATGAGTGGGCTCTTAGCTGACAGGTTTGGAAGATTTGCAATTCAACTGATGGGATTCTTCTTGGTGCACGATTATTCTCTCTTTGATGGTTCCAGATTTGCCCTTACTCTCCAATTTTGATCAACGAAAATATGTGTCATTGTTCAAACAGTCGTTATCTCTCCTGTTTTGGACGCATTTTCTTATTACGTTGATTGATCATGACTTCTTTTCGTTAGAGTCGCGCTGCTTCTTCTTCGGTGTTTGTCATGCAATTTAGTTATTACTAATATATTATAACAATGGCTTTTATTCCCACCGACGATCATTTCCCTGGTGTCCCTTTTTCCACATATGAATTATATTAGTGATGACTTTTTCCGTTAGTGGTTGTTCTAACGGTGTCTTTTATTTCCATGACTTACTTTACCTTGGTAATTTGTCTCAGATGCACTGGTCTTGCCTTTCTCTCCTTGAAGCACGTCTCTCTCTCCTTGAAGCATATTCAAGTTTAAATATTTTGAGTCTCCATTATTATTGGTTTGAAGCTTCCAAATGCAGTTTTTTAGAAGAACTGAGCTTGCTTTGTTCAATTGCCTGCCATGAATTTCTATCAGGCTGATGATCAATCAGACTATCTGGCTAGGCTATATTTATAGCAATTCTATCTAAATTCACATGCATCCCTGAGTTGTCTCTCCATCTTTTTAATTATTTTGTGGAGCAAAACATTGTTTTCTTGTAGCAAGCTAAAGCTTAGTAAGCTTTAGCTTGAGGGGGATTGTTAGAATATTAGAAAATATCTGATAATATATTTTATATTATATTAGAGTATCTTAAATTATTTCGTAAGATCAATTTATAATCATAGAGATATCTTAGAATATGTCTCATTATTATTGTAATTTATTCCTTATTTAGGATTGAGTCTATGTTTCTCTATAAATAGATATTAGTATTGAGTCTTTTGTAATCAAGTTAGCATTATGCTATTATCAATAATATTCAAACCCTTATTATTTTCTCTCCTCATTTTCTCTAAAATCCCACAACTTCAACACTTTCCAATAGTCAAAAAGATCCGTAGAAAGTGAAGAAAAAAAATGCATTTTTAAACATTCAGCCGCGTGCCACGCGCCCCAGGCACATGTGGACAAAGTCAGGAAGGCCGAAATGCGCCCCAGGCGCAGGTTTTTTGCGCTTCAGGCGCACAACATCTGATGTCTAACTTATAATGCATTTTGCTCATCTATAGAGTCTGAATTTGGTTCCAGCGACTTCATGAAAGGTGTAGCTATGATGTTTAGCTTTTATTGGCACTTGGTTTGACTCTAATTTGACATCTACAACTCCAAATACGGCTGAAATACGTCACATAGGTCATGTTGATTTCTCACCAAAATTCAGCACTGCACTAAAACAAAGAAACAACACAAAACTACGAAAAATCTCTACTTAATCAAGGAACTAAGAACATAAATATCTCATTAAATCAAAGAACTAAAATCGACAACATATATCAAATAACTCCTTAAATTAACTAACGATTAAAGCTAAATAAGACTAAAAATAATACAAAAATATGCATATGATGAAGAGTCATCACAATCCCAAACTTACTTTGTTGTTTGTCCACAAGCAACAATAAATTTCAGATTTGGTACAGTTAATAAAAAACTTAAACTCAATTTATCAAATCAAACTCAATTCTCAAAGTTGTAGCTACTACCAAAAATTCATCATGCTCCATGGTTGCTAAAAAAACACAATTTGTACACTTTGCCATTCATTCATCAAGTTCAACTCTCTCTTCACACAATCTCACCAAAATTTCCCTCAAGTTTTCAACAATGGTTATGAATTTATCACTCAAATCCTAGAACATGTATCATGCTACCATAGACTTGAAAAAAATTCTAGTTAGCATTCACAATTGATACAAACACATACACTTTTGGAGGACATTCGGGTTGTAATGGAGCTTAGGTGAGGGTATGACATTTTGTGATAATAGGCTTTCCTACTTGGAGTTAGGTACACCTTTTTAAATTATTCTACCACTTTTTGTTTCTTCACATTTTCATTGTGAGATTCTCAAACAATGAAAAAAGAACCAAGAAGATGTTATTTATCAAAGTACACAAACTAATTTTTTTTCTACTTCTTTTTATTTTTCTTTTTGCTTTGATTTTTGATTTTTTGATTTTTGAGAACCACCACCCCAAACTTAAAAGGTTGTTATCCCATGAGCAACCCCAAACATAGAATTTTACCTAGAAGAGACAAAAGTTTTTCTATCTACCTCCAAGTAGGGTGATTGAATTAAAGTAAGGTCTTTGGCTTGTAATGTGGCTAGTAACCGAAAGAAAGGGCAAGGCTCAAAGGGACTAGTAAAAGATAAAATTTTCATAGGGTAGTTAAAAAGGCTCAAACGACCAAATAAAATTGTCTCAGTGTATGAATAAATTACAAGTGAGGCATGTCAAAATTAGTACAAGTTCTGAAGGGATAACATATGTCTGGATAATCACACAATAAAGAATTAAAGTGTTTAGGCTCAAAAGCTCACATCTAAGATAATAAGGGAGAGTATGAACTGTCAATATAATTCCAAACATGCCACTGCAAAAGTTATTTATTTATTTTTCAAAATATGGCAAGTGAGACATTGACAACCAATGAGTAATCAACAATGCATGCATTAGTGAAACTCATCGAATTGAGTAATAATATGAGCAAAAAAATAGAGTTTAAATTTAAAAATTTAAAGAAAACTTAAGACCAAATGTAAGTTGTTAACAATTCTTTATCATAGTGCACGTTCACACATAATTAAAAAGAAAAAAAATTGAAATAACAAAAATAAGATTACAAAAATAAAAGTTACATCTACTTGTGGGTTGCCTCCCACGAAGTGCTTCTTTAAAGTCATTGCTTGACGCCTCAGCTATTGTCAAGGTGACATATATACAGGAAGAACACATCATCCTTCTTCTTCTTTTTGTTTGGTAGAAATTCCATGAACTTGAGAAACAAATTATGTTGCTTCCATGTCCTTTTCAATTGGACATTGATGAACAAGGCATAGATTGAATCTCGAAGTTCATCAATCTCTTCTTTTTTCTTTTCCTCATTCGTCTTTTCCTCCTGCTTATCTTCTTCTACCACAACAATGAAATCATCTTCAACTTCTTCTCCATATTCTCAAACTTAACCACTTGCTCAAATAACCTCTCACATTGAATTTCAAATATTTCAATTGAAACCATGTTATTCTTTATGAATTCAACCAAAACGTTTGTAATGTGAAAGTCTTTCTTATCTAATTCTTTGGATATAATTTTAGGAGGTAGAACTTGTTACAAATTGATCTTTTTCATATAATACTTTTCGTCTTCTGCTTCTTAGACCAATAAATATTCATATTCTAATAGTGCGACGAAGTCATCAAAACAAGTTCCATTTCTATGTCCTTCTCCGCAAAAATCACACCTAAGAGGCCGCATCTGAGGGATCTGAGGGTGATATTTTAAAAATGTATCTCTCAAGATTTGTCCCTCAGTTATGCATAATATAGAAGATATAAGACAAGTATCACACTCTGCATATAATTGTAGTAGAATATCATCATTACAATCTTTCATGCTCTACAACGAATAGTAATCTCAAACAAAGAATAGGCAAACCACTAGCAAACGACATCAACAAGCTTAACAAATAAAAATATAAAATAAAAGAAAAGTAGTTTTTTGAAAAATAAAATAAAAACAAAAATTTTATTGCAGAGCAAAATATTTCAATTAAGTAGCTAAATTATAACTCAATAGTGAGATGGCAATCCCTGGAAACAACGCCAAAAACTTGATAGCGTTTCAGAAAGTGTACTGAATTGTTGCAAGTAATAATAAAATGGTAGTACCGGGTGTCGAACTCAAGGATTGCGTTTTACTATCGAGTTGTATTTAATTACTAAAATTGAACAAAAAGTTTCCGAATTGATTGAAATAATATTTGAATTTAACAACAGTATCAAAATTGATCCTTTATAATAAGAAAAATGTAACGGATGAGCTTCACTTTGAATTCAACCTTGGTGTCTAATTTGATCCTAGTTACGGAATTTCTTTATTTAATTATTACTGAATTCTCTTTATTATTATTGCCTTAATGTCTTAGTGACAAAACTTTTAATTCCAAAGTAACCCATAATTCCTTAGTGGATTTAAGATTAGAATTAAGCCTTACCGTACATGAATTCTCTTGTTAAACTATTGTCTTTGCAACTAATTTAATTGGTTTCATGACCTGCATTTATCTCTATACTACAAATTCATGAATTTCTCATCTCAAGTATTCGTAAAGTCCACTTCCGTTTCAAAATATGAATCATAGAACATTTTAATGTTGATCAAGCAATAAAAAACATTAAGCAAAGAGATGAGAAAAATAATTCAATCAACTCATTCATATAACTAGAAATCAAATTCAAAAAATAAGGGTTTCATCTTGTTACACTCATTCCTAACAAATAGAGTTTAGTTACTCATGACAGAGATGAAAAAGATAGAAATTAGAGAATAATTACAAGAAAGATTCATGAATGATTCTTGATAAAACTGCTTCAATGATGTTAGAAACGATAGTATTTGAGTTTCTCTGTTAGGGGACAAGTCTCCCAACTTCCCAATAGTAAAAAAGATCCATAGAAAGTGAAAAAAATGTGTTTTTAAACATTCAGCCGCGTGCCACGCCCCCCAGACGCAAGTGGACAAAGTCAGGAAGGCCGAAATGCGCCTCAGTCACATGTTTTTGCGTCTCAGACGCATGTTTTTTGCACCTCAGGCGCACAACATCTGATGTCTGCCTTATACTGCATTTATATCCTCTTTCGAGTCTAAATTTAGTTCAAGTGTCTTCATGAAAGTTGTAGCTATGGAGCTTAGCTTTCATTTGCACTTGGTTTGACTCTAATTAGACATATACAACTCCAAATATGACTAAAATACTCCACATAGGTCATGTTGATTTCTAACCAAAATTCAAGGAACTAAGAACATAAATATCTCATTAAATCAAAGAACTAAAATCGACAACATATATCAAATAACTCCTTAAATTAACTAACGATTAAAGCTAAATAAGACTAAAAACAATGAAAAATATGCATATAATAAAGAGTCATCAATAATGATAAGCATAATGATACCCAAATTGATCTTCAGATGGATGACATAATGGTTATAGAACATTCTTGTTCATTATGGTTGTCTTAAATAAAAGACAAGAGATAAATGAATCAGTTTTGGGATCACTAAAAGCATGTTCTAGTTTGATATAATTTGCATATGGGCCATCCAAAATTAATCAAGTCCAAAACTTGAATAGAAGGCTAAAAGGAGGAAAATAACTTCCATATTGATGAGTTGTGAGAAAGGACACAAGTACATTGTACTTACATTATTATGCTGAAAACTCTACAAAATTCTAATTTAGAACAATACCAACTAACATGTGACAACCCATTCTCACACTAATTCATGTTTTTCCATCAAACCCTAAAATAAGAACATTATGAGTTTGTTAACTACGTAGACAATAATATAAACATGCGTTTAATTGTCTTAAAATATATTTGACACTTGACTGATGTGTCTAATGGCTATATTCAGTTTAAACTCAATATTCAAAAACTCTTGTCATCTATAAGTTGAAGATCAATTAGAAGATGAAGGGAACATTTCAATTTTCAATCTACCAACACTTGTTCAAGTAAGAACAAGTCAAAAACTCTTCAAGCAAACTCCAACTCTCTTCACTAGGGGTGTTCAGAAAAACAAAAAACTAAACCAAACTGCAGGACTGAACTAAACCGAACAAATTTATAAAAATTGAGAACCGAACTGATATTTTAAAATTAGAACTGAACTGAATCAATTTTCAATTTGAAAAAACTGAATCGAACTGATTTTTACTTCGAAAAACTATAACCAAATTTGTTTTTTAGAAGTAATTAAGGGTAATTATATAAAATTTGACCTATATGAACAAAAAAAAACTAAGTTAAAATGGCTCGGTTCGGTTCAAAGTAATAAACCAGTTCACTAGTTTATAAAACAGTTCAGTTCGGTTTTTTGAACTGAAAATCGGTTCGGTTCAGTTTTCAAACGGTTTTAATTCAGAACTTAACTTTGCCCACCCCTACTCTTCACTATATATATGGATCATTATTTACTGAGTTTGTCTTTGTTTATTTCAAACACGTGTTGAGAAATCATTAGATCTGAAACACTTTTATCATACACATCATTTGTAACCAAAATCTATCTTTTATGTTATATTGAGTGTGTTTGTAAAAATCTTTTCTAGATTGAAATGTGATTGTGAAAAATCCTTTCAATGTTGAAAGGTGACTGCAAAAATTCTTTCTAGGTTGAAATGTTAAAATTTTAATTGATCAAGATGTGATCAAGAGAAAATATGTGAATGAGAAAATTCTGGTTCTGAAGCACATAATAAAAGTCTCACGGTTGTAAGAATTTGATTAGTCTGAGTTGAGTGAAATAATATACTTTTTGTGTGTTCTTTCTATCTTTTATCTTTAATTATATACACACACAAATCAAATTTCACCATAAAATAATATGTTTTATTTACTTCTAACATATCCAGAACATTCTGAACATTCTTTTTCATCAAAGATTGATCTTTAGTCAATTTAACTTAATTGCACAAGAATCAAAATTTTAAAAGGGGGACAATTCAAACCCCAATTTCTTGTGATTGACATTGCTATTTCAGGCGATGCATTGGAAAATATTATAAGTAGTCTCAAATATATGAGGGGTTCGTAAGGTAGAATGAAATAAAATTAAGGGGCATTGAACCCACTAGTGATATTAAAACTTCACCTAGTTTGAATTTTGATAGTGCTCTTAAGTATCAATGTGTATTTGTATGTCTGAATTTTCATGGTGACAATTATAAGCATTGCCTTCAGTAGAAGAATGGAAAAAAAAGGAGTGAAAATATGTGCATTAATGTTTCCTTTTTATGAAACCACAAATTTGATTTATGGAACATCTTATGCAACTTCCAATTTATATTTATTGCAAGTTTGGAAAATTCAATGTGTTTTGATGGATCCATTTACTGTTGGAAGTGAAAGAAAAATATATTGTTATTAAAAGTATGGCTGACAAGATGATTGTGAAGTTTGAGAAGTATTGGGATGAATACAGCGCAATGATTGCTCTAGGAGTGTCTCTTGACCCAAGAATGAAGTTTTCTACTTTGGAATATTGTTACACAAAGATGGATCCACTTATAGTTGGACTTAGTATTGAAGAAGTAAAAAATTAATTGTACGTGCTCTTTAAGAAGTATTCTTCCAATCATACTTCATCTTCTACAAGCACTCAAATTCCATCTTCCACTACAAGAAGGAATCTAGTTCCCAAAGCTTCTCCAAAGCTTATTCAATGTAAATAGCATGTTTAAGGCTATTAACTTATTGATAATTTACTTATATTATTTGCAGTTAAGTTTACATCATGTAAATTTACTGGTACATAATGTAATTTACTTATAAGACTTGTTGGTAAGTCTGCATGATATATTATTTGCTATTAACTTATTCTTTGTTGATAAGTCTACATGGTAATATTATTTGCTATTAACTTATTGATAAATAATGTAAATTAACTTATTATATTGGAAGTAACTAACATGATCATGGCTTAACTTATTCTAAATATTATAAGTAATAATTAGTATTCAATATTCAATAACTTGTTTTCATGGTCTAAGTGGCTAAGTAAGTAGCTAATTAACAATAACAATAGTAGATAGCTAATTAAATTCTTCTTTTTATGGTATAGTTGAGTTCTTATTTTCACATTCTTAATGTAAGTAGCTAAAATTTGCTTTCTTTATGCATTAATCATAATAGGAATTGAAAGTACACAAACAACAACTTGCAACCCAAACTACGAAGTCTCACCTTGATGTTTATTTGGATGAGCCAACTTTGGATTTTACTTATTATTATGATTTGAATGTGTTGGAATGGTGAAAGGATAATTTGGTGTCGGTTTAGGGAGTTATCTTTAATGGTTTATGACTACTTGGGCATTTTGATTACTATTGTTGGCTTTGAATCAATTTTTAGCATTGGTTTTATTATTCTCAACAAACATAGAAGTTGCTTGTTGTTGAAAAAATGTGGAGTCTTTGATCAATACCTGCAATTAAGGCTGTACATGGTTGGTTTTGTTAAAAAAACTAAACCATATCCATTTTAAAACCAATATATGGATTTGGATTTATAACCAAATCCATTATTTGGTTTAAAACCGGTTATAAAACCAATCATAAAATTGGTTATGGTTAAATAACCGGTTTATAATTAAGCAACCGGTTTTGAAAATTTTAATTTTAAAATCGATTTTTTTTTCAAAATCGGTTATAATTTGATTATTTAAAAAAAAACAAAGTTTATTCATAGTTTAAAAATCGGTTATATAAAAAAATCGATTTTTTCGATAAATTTTTTTAAAAAAATTCTCACCAAATTTTTCGAAAAAAAATTCGATTTGAAATTTTTTTGAAAAAACTAAGTTTTTTTTAATTTTTTCCGATATTTTTTCGAAAAAAAAAATTTAAACTTTTTTCATGAAATAAAATTTCAAAATTAACAAAATATTGGTAGTGGATAAAAACCAAATCCAAATATAAAACACAAGTGGTTATCCAACCGGTTTATAAATAAACCGAATTATAACCATATGATTTTAACCGGATATTTAAAATGGATGTGGATCCGGTTTTGGATTTGGGCCTCATAACTGGATTTTTTGCACAGCCCTACTTGCAATTGGCAGCACGATTTTACTTATTTTGATAAGCAAGCATGTCTTATCATCTATTATTGTTTTACTTTTACAATAATTGTTAATTTAAATATTTTACTTTTAATAGTGATATGTAGATGTAGTTAGAGCCTTCAATAAAGTCCAAGTCTTTTCTCAAAAATCTTATACTAGACCTTTAATATTAAACACAACGAGTGGACTCAAAGGGTTCATAAGCCAATGTTTTGTTAATTGATATATTTTTTTATATTTGTTTTTTTTTTTGAAAAAATATTGGAAAAGTTTCTCAAAAAAATCTAAAATATTTTTTTCTCGAAAAAATTTGTAATAAAAAACAAAAAATTATTTTTATTGGAAAAATGGATTTTTTTTCCTCGAATAAAAATAAAATTGTAAATATTTTTTTATCGAAAAATTTATTTGTCGGAAGAAAATCAAAAATAAAATTTCAAAATTTTTTTTCAAAAAAATTTCAATTTTTTTAAAGAAAAGTGCACCCACAGGCTCACCTAAACCCACAATATTGTAGTGGGCTTGTGAAATTGACAACTCTAAATATAGTGGATGATAATGAATGGAAGAATATTGAAAGTTTATAGCAATCGATAACATAAACATAAGAATGATGGTTGAATTGGAGCATTTTGCTCACGATGACAAACTATGTTTTGTTTTGAAACTTGTTTAATACTTTTATATTGTTGGTTTATTTTGAAACTTATTTTATGCTATTGGTGATTTTGTTTTGGCCTTTTGGATTATTTAGAATATATTTTGAGACTTGTTTTTATTTTGATGGTGGCATTGTTTTTGAAGGTGCTGAAATATTGAAGAAATGAACATTTGAATTGTGTTGATCATTTTGTAAATTAATTTATTTGATAAGCAAAAAAAATATCTTCTTTATCAAAACATTCAACTTATGATTATAAACTAGTTTAAGTATAAGTAAAGTTGAATCGTAAAGAACTTAGTTAAATAAAAGAGATGAGATAGAAGGGAGGGACACAAATATTTTTATACTAATTCACAATAAAATGTTGCTACATCTAGTCATCCTCTCACATAAAGATTTTGCATAAGTGTAGTTGAGGACTTAATCTCTTATAATCTAATTAATACCAAATAAGTATTATTTACTTTAGATTTTGAGTATTCTTCTTCTGCCTCTTCAGCTATCGCCACTAGAAACCTTTCTAGTCTTCTCAACATTGTGATAGACTGTCGTTGAGGTTCACAAGTATTCTTACACCTCTGTAGGTAACTCTTATGAATTAAAGAGTTATTGCTACCATGAAGTTGATTTACATCATTTCTAGCTTGTGTCTAAATTGATAAAAACAAAAAACAAAACAAAAATCTGATTTTAGGATTCTAGCTCTTATTGAAAGAATATTACATTTCAATCTTATATCTATTTAAGTGTATAAAATAATTTGATTGATTTACATTAATTTCTAATAACTCTCGACATAGAGAATTTTTTTCATTCAATCTTTTCTTTTGATGTGCTCAAAGCTTTTTATAATCTCATTTGAACATTGCTTTTTTTTTTTTTTAATACAAAAGTTATTTTCAAAATATTATTGATTGTATCTAGGGATGGCAATGGGTAGGGTACTACAGTACCCGTCCCCATACCCGCGATTTAAAAAAATACCCATACCCGTGCCCGTACCCTCTTGGGTATCAACTTTAATACCCGTACCCTTACCCTCTGGGTACTTAAGTGCCCGTACCCATACCCGTTACCCACACTTTAACTAAAAAAAATCGATAAATAAATGATATTATTGTGATTAAATTTAAAAATTATTCAAATATCTTAAATCCAATCATAAAATATTATAAACCAAAATATTTTCTAATTCAAAACATTTCAAATGAACACTCGTTACAATACATATTTACATATCCATAATAATATTTTGTGAAGTTGCAACTCATATGACAATATTATCTGAGATAATTGATACAAAGTTGCAAGTATAATTATAAAGTCACGATTAATAAGATATAACTATTAGTTATAAAATCACAATTATTTACCTATTTATCATAATTAGATTCTTAAAAAAAATTCCAAACGTTTATGTTTCAATTATAAATATTGTAATAGTCCAATGATATTAATAGATGTTAAAACATAAAAGAAAAAAATTAATTAAACTAAACACTAATATAATAAATAAATAAATAAATAAATAAATAAATAAATAAATAAATAAATAAATAAATAAATAAATAAATAAATAAATAATATATTTATATAAGTGCGGGGCGGGGTGGGTACTATAGTACCCGTACCCGCACCCATACCCGCTTAATTTTGCGGGTAATTACCCATCCCCATGCCCATACCCATACCCATTATGCGGATTTTTACCCTACCCATTGTGGGTTTTTTTTGCAGGTATCCATTGGGTATGAGTCTAATTGTCATCCCTAATTGTATCATTTTCTTATCTTTAGAATATTCATTTTTGGATCATTCATTGTCTTCATGGATCGATGATTAAGATCATCATAGTCAATATTCAAATATTTCCATTTAAATATTGAATAATATATCTATTGGAAATAATGATGTTGATAATCTTGACACATAGCAATAATACAATAAATTGTTGAGAGATATGTATTATTTAGGCTATTGTTGTACTATTCAGACAATTGTATTGTACTAGTCAGATGATATATAACATTCTTATTTTGATACTTTATGTTAGGTGTCACGTCACAAAATATTATTAAGAGGAACAAAATCCTTCCTTGTAGAAATTTTGTCTTCGAATGAATAATTCTTTGTTGCAAAGTCATTTACTTTTGTAGAGAATTTGACTTTAATCAAAACATATTCCAAAGGCTTCTTTTAAATTTTTCTTCTTAGAGTTTTGATTAATGGATTAATAATCATGACTAAAAGTTGACTTTTGTTAGAGACATATGATCATAGAAGCGCTATTTTTATTTGCGATAAGAGGAACACTCAGTTGTATGATTTTCCTTTGTGATCAAATCAAAGAAGTATTTGTTTATCAAAGAAGCATTGGGGCTTGGGTCTCCTTTAAGCTAGATCTATGAACCAAGTTACCCTCATGAAGGCTAGTTGGAAGCTTTGTAATATAGAAGTAATGATGTTTGGGTGAACATTTTCCAGACTTAATATAAATGTGGCTCTGAATTGGATATAGTTGGGTTATATATGCGCATGTGACAAATTTTTTTCATGCTTGACTATAATGTTCACATGAACATTAACATGCTCGAAAAGATACAAACTTGCATGCTTGAGTAATAAAAAAGATACAAACTTGCATGTGCTTCGACTAACTTTGGTTACAATATTAATCACCAACCATGACATATTTCATCAACCTATATAAAAGTGAGATAGTTGGAAAGCAGGAAAGACAATAAGACAAATGTGTTTTTTGGTCCAAGTGATTTCAATAATGATGATATGGTGAATTTTTGTTCTTGAAAAATGTAACTTTATTTGTTATTTGAGGAATATATATATATATACACTTCATCTAGTCATTATTATAAGAAGAAGAAAAACTACTTCCACAAATATTAAGAAATGTGATAAATGGATATTAAATGTAGTTAAATGCAGTTAATTTTCTAAATTATATGCTAATCACAAATTAAATTTACTAAATCGTCAATTTTTTAATGTTAAATACTCAACTTTCAACTTAAATATTTTGAAATAAATGAATGAATACTAAAAATAAAAACATGAAATAATTTAAAAATAATCTTATTTCATTTATAATAAAAATGAAAGAAACACTTGTAAATCATTAATTAGATTAAAAATAGGTAATTGAGATTAAAATTATTATTTTTAATGACACATATGTCTTTCTCTAGGATATCAATTCTCATTTTTTATTATTCACTCTTTCATCTTATTATATATGCTTTGTTTCTTTTACCTGTTTTTTTACTCTCTCAAATCACAGTTTTGTTTTCCTATCGGTGCAACAAAATGGTAAATTGAAGAATAAATCTGAAACAACACTGCTATTTTTTATTATAAAAATGGTTCTTGGTAGAAAGAACATTCCACGTTTTATTACTCAGCAATATTTACAACGCTCAAGCAAGTATGAAAGCAGTTCAAAAAATTATAAAAGATAATTGAGTAATATTTTTTGATTGTTTCAAATACGTGAAAATAATACAAATTGGGAAAATCACTACGCCAGAAATGACATTTAACAGCGCTCGTTTTACAGCGCTTTCTAAACACAAGCGCTGTTGTAATTATATTTTAAACATAACGGAACCTATTACAGCGCTTTTTATGTAAAGCGCTGTAAAACAAGCGCTGTAGTAGGTCATATAACGTTTGCGCATCACGTTATAAGGATTTTACAGCGCTTGTCAAAAAAGCGCTGTAAACGGAAGCGCTTTCGTAAATGTGTTACAGCGCTTTTTTCACAAGCGCTGTAAAACACATGCGCTTTCATTGAATTTAACTACCTATTACAGCGCTTTTTTCACAAGCGCTGTAAAACACATCCGCTTTCATTGAATTTAACTACCTATTACAGCGCGTTTTTCACAAGCGCTGTAAAACACATGCGCTTTCATTGAATTTAACTACCTATTACAGCGCTTTTTTCACAAGCGCTGTAAAACACATGCGCTTTCATTGAATTTAACTACCTATTACAGCGCTTTTTTCACAAGCGCTGTAAAACACATGCGCTTTCATTGAATTTAACTACCTATTACAGCGCTTTTTTCACAAGCGCTGTAAAACACATGCGCTTTCATTGAATTTAACTACCTATTACAGCGCGTTTTTCACAAGCGCTGTAAAATACATCTTTAAAATAATTATATACGTTGGAAACCCTCATATCCTCTACATCTTTCAAATAATTATATACGTTGGAAACCCTCATATCCTCTACATCTTTCAAATAATTATATACGTTGGAAACCCTCATATCCTCTACATCTTTCAAATAATTATATACGTTGGGAACCCTAATATCCTCTACGTACTGTGCGGCCATCTACGTTGTCTAAGGTATTTTTTACACATGATCTGTTATGTTTTGAAATTGTCAAAAATTGTCAAAAACTCATACCACATGATCTGTTCTGTTTTGAAATTGTTAGTTGATATTGGTTTCTTTTTGAAACTTGTTGATATGTTTTGAAAGCTTATTATTTTTGTTACTGCATTTATATAGGTGGTATAATATGGATAGGAAATGGATTTCAGCCAATCGATTGTCAAAAGAGTATGAAATTGGAGTGAAGGAGTTTGTTGAGTTTGCAGTGAAGAATGCAAAAGATCCAAATAGAGTAGTTTGTCCTTGTTTAAAATGTTGTTTTGGAAAACGTGTTAGAGAAGATGAATTAGAAGGACATCTAGTATGTAATGGAATTGATCAAAGCTACACATGTTGGATAAGACATGGTGAGAAAAAAAAAAGGAAACATTAATTTTGAGAATAGTTCGACATATGCTTCAACTGACTTCGATACAGATACATATGAGCCGGACCGAGTTGATGAGATTGCAAAAGCAGTTGAAGAAGATCTTCGAGATTGTCCTAAAATGTTTGAAAGTTTGTTGAGTGATGCAGAGAAAGAATTATATAATGGTTGTACTAAATTCACAAGACTGTCAGCGATATTAAAGTTGTACAACTTAAAAGCGAGTAATGGATGGTCTGATAAAAGCTTTACGGAATTATTAACACTCATAAAAGATATGTTGCCAGATGATAATGAACTTCCCAGTCGAACCTACGAGGCTAAACGGATTTTGTGTTCTATTGGAATGAGTTACGAAAGGATTCATGCGTGTCCTAACGATTGCATTTTATTTCGAAACGAATATGAACTACTTAAGGCGTGTCCGAAATGCAATGTCTCTCGATATAAGAAGAAAGAATCTACTCCAGCAAAAGTCGTGTGGTATTTTCCTATAATACCAAGATTTAGGCGCATGTATCGCAGTGAAGAAGATTCAAAACACTTGACATGGCATGCAGATGAAAGAATTAGAGATGGAATGTTTCGACACCCTGCAGATTCCCCACAATGGGCAAAAATTGATCACGAGTATCCTGAATTCGGGATAGAGTCAAGAAATCTAAGACTTGCACTTTCTACTGATGGAATGAATCCACATGGTCTTCAAAGCATCTCACATAGCACGTGGCCTGTGATTTTGGTAATATATAACCTACCTCCATGGTTATGTATGAAGCGTAAGTTTATGATGTTGTCTCTGTTAATTTCTGGACCCAAACAACCGGGGAATGATATCGACGTATACTTGACTCCTCTAATCGAAAATTTAAAAAGTATGTGGGAGACAGGTGTGGAAGTTTATGATGGGTATAAGAAAGAATGTTTCAATTTAAGGGTTATGTTGTTCGGCATAATTAATGATTTTCCAGCATATGGTAATTTATCAGGATATAGCATTAAAGGTCAGTGTGCATGTCCTATATGTGAAGAGAGTACAAATTGGATGCGGTTGAAACATTGTAAGAAGAATGTGTTTCTTGGACATCGTAGATTTTTACCTTATAGTCATCAGTATCGTGGGTGGAGAAATGCATTCAATGGAAAATCAGAGGAAGGTAAAGCTCCTTTAGCACCGACTGGATATCAAATACTTGAAAAAGTACAAGGTTTGACCAATAAATTTGGCAAACCTTTTGCGGGAGAGCTGGTGAAAACTGGGTGGAAGAAAAAGTCAATTTTCTTTGAATTGCCATATTGGAAGTCATTGTATGTAAGACATTTCCTCGATGTGATGCATATTGAAAAAAATGTATTTGAAAGTGTTATTGGTACGTTACTCAATGTTCCAGGAAAGTCTAAAGATGGCGTCAATGCAAGATTGGACTTGGTCGATATGGGAATAAGAAATGAACTGGCTCCAGTAAAGAAAGGAAATCGCACATATCTACCTCCAGCCGCTCATACTCTATCTAGAAAGGAAAAAATTGTTTTATGTAAATTTCTACACGAAGTTAAAGTTCCAGAAGGATACTCTTCGAACATTAAAAATTTGGTTTGTATGAAAGACCTCAAGTTAAAAGGTTTGAAGACCCATGATTGTCATATTATAATGGAGCATTTGCTACCAATAGGTATACGTTCCATTTTACCTGAAAAAGTTCGACTAGCCTTAACTAGATTATGTTTCTTCTTCAGGGAAATTTGTAGTAAAGTGATCGACCCTCAGAAATTACCGACATTGCAGAGGGAAATTGTTGTTACTTTGTGTGAGCTTGAAATGTATTTCCCACCATCGTTTTTTGATATAATGGTTCACCTTACTGTTCATCTGGTTAAGGAGACACAACTTTGTGGGCCAGCTTATATGAGATGGATGTATCCGATAGAACGATATATGAAAATATTAAAAGGGTACGTAAAAAGTAGAAGTCGACCAGAAGGTTGTATTGCTGAACGATACATTGTTGAAGAGGCTGCTGAATTTTGTACTGAATATCTGTCCAATGTTGAATCCATAGGGCTTCCCATGTCTCGTCATTCGGGAAGACTATCAGGAGAAGGGATAACTGGAAGGAGACTACTGACTATATCAAGGACAGAATGGGAGCAGGCACAATTGTATGTTCTGCACAATGATGATGAGGTTCAACCGTATGTTACAATACACATTGATCAGTTATCTCGTTTGAACATGAATAGGAATCAAAATTGGATAACTCGAGAGCACAATCGAAGTTTTGTAACATGGTTAAAAAATCACATAATGTCAAAATTTGATATAGACCCCGGATCAATTTCAAATAGATTGAGGTGGCTAGCAAATGGTCCGAGCTTACATGTCTTTTCTTACACTGGTTATGTTATTAACGGCTACACATTTTATACCAAAGAACAAGATGATCAGACCACTATGCAAAATAGTGGAGTCACTCTCGTAGCTGAAGCGATGCATGTCTCAAGTGCAAAAGACAAAAACCCAATATATGCAAATCTATCATATTTTGGGGTTATCGAGCGCATATGGGAGTTAGACTACACAATGTTTCGTGTTCCCATATTTGGTTGCAAGTGGGTCGATAATAATAATGGCGTTCGGATTGATGAGTCAGGATTCTTGCTTGTCGATTTTAATAGGGTGGGATACAAAGACGAGCCTTTTATTTTAGCGTCGCAAGCTCAACAAGTGTTTTATGTCACTGATCCTTCTAATGATAAATGGTCTGTTGTCCTATCGACCAATAAAATAAGTGATGATAACAATAATGATGAAGATGTTGGTAATGATCTTTTATTTGCAACATCACAACAACCACATGAAATTGATTCAACTGATGATGGTTTATATCTTAGAGATGATCATGATGAGGGAATTTGGATTAATCCATCGTTTCGTATTGTAAATGGACAAACAAATGTGAATGTCACCAGGAAAAGAAGAAGGGCATCTTAATGTATATATATGTTTAATTGTTTTATATAAGCTATGCATGTAATCTGAACTGTGTTATTGTAAATATGCATGTAATCTGAATTGAGTGTTTTATACTAAGTTCTGATTAATTTATTTTCTGATTAATTTATTTTCTGCTTATATTTAGCTTGATTTGAGTGTTTTATACCAAGTTCATGTAACAATGAGTGTTTTATATTTAGCTTGATTTACATGAACTGAACTGAATATAAATTAGTAATTTACATGAACTGAACTGAACTGAATAGAGAGATTCTCTTTTGCTCAGTGCATATATATATATAGATTCTTCAGAATACTCATTTCTAATAATTCATCATCTCCTAAAGTATTGTGATAAAGACAATGATAACAATATTTTTAATCCAATAAACAATGATAAAAATGTTTTTAATGTCATCCCAACCCAAATAAACCAAACACAAAAATAAAATAAAGAGACATTTTACAGCGCTTATCTTAAAAAGCGCTGTAAAAGATCCTTTTAAAAATAAAATAATGAGTGTTTTATACCTTTTACAGCGCTTTTCACACAAAGCGCTGTAAACGACTCTTTTGAAAGTGAGTAAAAAAGACATTTTACAGCGCTTATTTGACAAAGCGCTGTAAAAAAGCTTTAAAAATAATATTCATCAGACACCTAATTTCTTCAAACACCTTGTACGCATCATGGGAATCCAAAAAACATCAGACACAAACCCATTTCTTCAAACACCTTGTACGCATCATGGGAATCCAAAAAACATCAGACACAAACCCATTTCTTCAAACACCTTGTACGCATCATGGGAATCCCCAAAAACACCAGACACAAACCCATTTTTCGCAACATGGCAATGATCCTGAATACCAATTAAGTTTCGATTTAAGAAGGAAAGAGAATGTAAAGAGATAAAAAGGGTGTTGAGGTGGAGATTGAATTGTGAAAGAGTAAGCTTTGATGTTTGTGAAGAAGATGCATAAAAGGAGAAGAGTTTGGTGAAGAGGAAGGGATTTTTGTGGTGACCAGTTACTACTATGTGGGTTTTGCATGCATGTTGAGCTTGTTTAAAAAATAACATAACATAACAAAACACAAAAACAATAAGGCCTTTTACAGCGCTTATTTGGAAAAAGCGCTGTAAAAGAGCCTTTTAAAATTAACATAAAGAGACATTTTAGAGCGCTTATGTGGAAAAGCGCTGTAAAAGGCTTTAAAAAACATTCATATAACATAATAACACACGGAGGTCTTTTACAGCGCTTATTTGGGAAAAGCGCTGTAAAAGAGCCTCTTAAAATTAACATAAAGAGACATTTTAGAGCGCTTATGTGTAAAAGCGCTGTAAAAGGCATTCAAATAACATAATAACACACGGAGGTCTTTTACAGCGCTTATTTGAAAAAAGCGCTGTAAAAGAGCCTTTTAAAAATTTAACTAAAGAAGCCTTTTAGAGCGCTTATGTGTGAAAGCGCTGTAAAAGGCATTCATATAACATAATAACACACGGAGGTCTTTTACAGCGCTTATTTGAAAAAAGCGCTGTAAAAGAGCCTTTTAAAAATTTAACTAAAGAAGCCTTTTAGAGCGCTTATGTGTGAAAGCGCTGTAAAAGGCATTCATATAACATAATAACACACGGAGGTCTTTTACAGCGCTTATTTGAAAAAAGCGCTGTAAAAGGCATTCAAATAACATAATAACACACGGAGGTCTTTTACAGCGCTTATTTGAAAAAAGCGCTGTAAAAGGCATTCAAATAACATAATAACACACGGAGGTCTTTTACAGCGCTTATTTGAAAAAAGCGCTGTAAAAGAGCCTTTTAAAAATTTAACTAAAGAAGCCTTTTAGAGCGCTTTACAAAATAAGCGCTGTAAAAGGCTTATAAAAAGCGCTGTAAAAGTGTTACGTATATATAACAGTTACCTCTTCAGTTTCCTCTTCATTACGTAACCTTCATCTCAACCTTCATTTCTTCTCTTCTTTTGCAAACCCTATCATCCCGTCCTTTACGAACCTTATTTCCACGATCATCTCCTTCATTTCGAACCTTATTTCCATCCAAGATCATCTCTCCCATTTCACACAATATATTTTCATTGAAATACGTAACCCTCATTACGTATTTCTTCAAACCGTATTTCTGTGAACCATATTTCTGTGAACTTTCTGCAAACCCTCTTTTCTTTGCATTTCGTCTTTCTTCGAACCATCATTATTCAGGTATTGATGTTATTAAATTTTTGTAATCATTAGAATGCATGTTGAGCTTTTTTAAGATATACTGATACATGTTGAGTTTGTTTATAATAATGCATGATCCATGTTGAGCTTGTTGATGTTATACTAAAGTGCATGTTGAACTTGTTGTAGTTAAATGGATACAAACAAAGATTTAGAAGTTCAAAATGAAGAAGTTGGCACCTCTAAGACTTACGAAAAAGAAGTCAAACGTGGTGCAACTATCATGCAAAGGGTGATTAAAGCACGGAGCAGTGGCATTAAATTTGAGGTATACTATATATACTCTGTTTGCTGTGTGTTTTTTTATCTTTTTTTAGGGTTTAGGGCATGTACTTACTATATGAGTTTATTAGGTTGGCTGGAACGAGAGTGGTCAGCCAGTTGACCCCAACAGCTCCATGTTTGTAAGCTACATTGGGGCTGTTGTTCGTCAAAATGTCCCAATAACAATAGACAACTGGAGAGATAAGGCGTTGAAGGATGCCAAAGATATCATCTGGAATGACATTCAAGTAAATATTTTGATCTACTCTTTTGTCATTTATAATTTTTTTTCTGTAAAATACATTACTTATAATTGTTTTCATTGCAGACCACTTTTGTTCTTGATGAGGAACGAAAGTCATATGTTTTGAGAGTTGCTGGGAAAATCCATCGTGGATTTAGATCCCATCTCTCAAATTTCTATCTAAAAGATAGAGAAGGAAACACAAATGCTGAACCTCCAAAGATATATCAACATTATATATCAAAGGATGAATGGAGTGCATTTGTTTCCAAACGTTCTGACCCGGCGTTTGTCGTAAGTGATTAATTTATTAGCATTTGTGTTTTATTATTCATATTCGTAGCGTATTTTAAATTTTTACACAATTGCTATTTTTTTTTTATATAGAATATTAGTAAGGCAAATCGCGAACGGGCAAGCAACCCAAAACACCCATACAAGAAATCACGTATGGGATATGCACGCCTTGAACAAAAAATTGTAAGTAATTAAACATCACTTGTAATTTGTATTATAAACTATAGTGTGTAACTAATTTGTATTATTTTGTTTATGATTTTAACGAATAGAGAAAAGACACCCAAGCCGATCAACCCTTGGGTCGTCATATCTTATGGAAGGAAGCGCGTGTTAACAAAGAAGGAGTGGTTGATAATGAAAATGTCAAGAAAGTTGTAGAACTTTGTGTAAGTATATTATCACTTTAATATTTTTTAATATTGTATTTTAAAAATGCTATTGAACTTATCTTTTTAATGTTACATGTATTTTAGGAAACTATTGAACAAAGTTCTGAAACTCAAGAGGGCAACAAGGATACGTGCAGGGACATTCTTGGGAAAGTGTTTAATGTCCCTGAGTATTCCGGTCGAGTGAGGGGGAAAGGATTTGGCGTAACTCCCAAAAGCTTTTTTCCTCAAGAGAAGCGCCAAAAACCTTCCAACGAGGAAGTATTAGAGAAGCTCAGAATCTTATCGGAGCAAGTGGCACTCTTGGTGAATACGAATAAAGACAAGCAACTTCCGGTTCAGCTCCAACCTGAAATACAAATGGAGAGTGAAACCGGGAGTTGCAACGTCGGTTTGAAGAGTATTCCCGAGGTAATTAATTACTTACTACTTACTTGCTTATGTAATTACTTATGTATTAAACAAACTTATATATTAACTGTACTTATGTTTTAACTATTGATGTAGGGTGTCACTACATGTGTCCTATACTTGTCCTCGCCGACTCAACGGAAGGTGGGAAAAGGAATATTGCACAATACTTCGGGAGAAGTATTGCACAATATTCCGATCCCCGCGGGCCATGTCAAAGTATCGCCTACGGTTGCTTTCGAACCAACTGCACCGTTGCCCATACCGGACAACGATGGAGATATGAAGTTCTTAAGCGACGCTATTGGCAGTTACGTGGCATGGCCCACACACCTTGTTGCCCTCGAAAAAAAGATTCCCAAGGACAAATCAGTTACATCTCCCGAAAAGGTTTGTCACATTTATTGCCTAAGGTTTTTTATTTTTTCAGATTCAATAAACTAACATTTTACCTCATTTTTGTAGGTCCAAATAAATAAACCACCCCTACAGCCAAAAAAAGGCAGCAGACCTCAAAAATTGGAGGTTAATAGGGCTGCCAAACTACAAAGGCTGGAGGGTAATAAAGCTGCAAAACTTGCAGCAACAAAAAATCTGGATCGGGGAAAATCGGTCGCTGCTGCTGCTGCTCCTAATAAAAGTCAGCCACGCCTTGGTAAATACGGGGCGTGTCTTGACATCCAAATAAAAAGGATTGGATCAAAAATAATTTTGGGTACAATGATAAAAGACAGCGCTTTTTAAAAAAAGTGCCATAAAAAGCTAAAAAGCATTTTTCATTTCAAATAATTAATTTACAGCGTTTAAAAAAAAAAAAATAACACATTTTACAGCGCTTTTTTTAAAAAGTGCTGTAAAATGTTGTTCTAAAGCGCTTTAATGGTGCACCTTCAACAGCGCTTCCGTGAGAAAGCGCTGTAATATGTACAAGAAAAGCGCTGTAAAATGCAGACCCATAATATGAAATTATGGGTGGGCATATTACAGCGCTTTTGTGAGAAAGCGCTGTAATATGCACACCCATAACTCATATGACGGGGTGCATATTACAGCGCTTTTTCGAGAAAGCGCTGTAATATGCACACCCATAACTCATATGACGGGGTGCATATTACAGCGCTTTTTCGAGAAAGCGCTGTAATATGCACACCCATAACTCATATGACGGGGTGCATATTACAGCGCTTTTTCGAGAAAGCGCTGTAATATGCACACCCATAACTCATATGACGGGGTGCATATTACAGCGCTTTTTCGAGAAAGCGCTGTAATATGCACACCCATAACTCATATGACGGGGTGCATATTACAGCGCTTTTTGTGAAGAAGCGCTGTAAAATGTGCATAACAAGCACGCGTTGTATTTACATGTTTTATAGCGCTTTTATAAAAGCGCTGTTGTATCATTTACAGCGCTCGTTTCCACAGCGCTTATTTTTTTGAAAAAGCGCTGTAAATGGCTTAAAAAAAGCGCTGTAAAAGCCGTTTTTTCGCGTAGTGAATGACAATAAAATTGAGATAACTTTCTATACAAATTAAACACAAAATACATATCTATCACTAAATATATATAATTTGTTTCGAACGTGAGTGAGAAAATGTACATAAAATTATTACAGCTAAATATAATTGATTGTAAAAGTCATTCTAAGGACAAATGTTATTCATAGTTCTCATTTGTCAATTTTAGTCCCAATAGCAGGGATTTAAATTGAAAATAATGATATTTATAGGATTAAAATGTGATAAAAAAAATTGTAAAACTAAAAATATAATATAATAATTTTTTATAGACTAAAAATTTATTTAATTCATTAGTTAAAGGATAAAATATCGAATTTATATACTCTTAACATTTTTAAAACTTCATTTTACGCCCCCTCATTTGTAAGTTTTATATTGTTTTGTTTTATGTTTTAATTATATTACACAAGTAAATTTTACTCTTTGTATAAATAGTCTCTTCACTTTTATATCCATAAATGATATTTTTTCATTTCCAGTTTAACTTCCATGTTGCATTCACAAATCTTAAGGCAAATAACATTAAAATCCAGGTTTTTAACTATAAAAACTTGAAATTTTATTTTTGTGTGTTTGTTGTTCTTATTGACTCATTTGTTTAGGTGGAGTAAACATAATAACTAGCATGTTATCCATAAAATGATGTTTTTATTCCACTTTAAATAGTAAATTTATTAATATTTAGCATTAACAGATTTTTTGTTTTACAACATGACTGTGAAACTATTTTTTCAAAATAAATATTCTTACTTTTTTTAAGTTATGTATATAATTTTCATATTAACTAACTTTATTTTTATAGAATATCGTGAACTATCTCCAAATTTTACAAATAACTATTTCGATCAACGATAATAAAATTGGACTTTTGTAAAGAATGGATCCAATGACATTCTACAAATTGGGGTTTCGTATCTATTTATTTTGAACCCTAAGGACCGCCACCCTTTACCTTTTTTCTTGGCTTATGTTCTTCTTAATTAATCCATCTAAGAGAGGTGGTGTAAGTTCAATTTTTGGCCTGAAATCACCGATCGAATTTGTTTTTTCCCCTCATTTTATTTAAATAGATGGTTTCTACAAATATTTAGCTTTTCTTCCCTCTCATCTTAGTGTGATAGTTTATTTTTCCATCTCGTAACGGCCTATGATTTTGTTTCAAGTTTGTGTTTCATATGTTTGTTGAAATGTCTAAAAATTACTCATTTAGTTGGTATCATATTTTGAGTAAAGAATTAATGGCCAAATTCAACATTTTCTCAGTCTTACATATGACTTGTTAACACATGGTTAAAATGGTCATTTAGAGACCACTTATAGTTAATATAAGCGAACATCAACAAATAGTTTTTCCTGAAGATGGATGATATTAAAGACAGTGCGTCTTGCATTTTCTTAACCATTGGGCATATGTGGAAGAAATTAGTTTGATTGTTAGAATTAAAGTTTCAGTTTGGTAATTTCTTATTTGTTTTTGAAATGTTTATTTGTATCACCAACGTATTATTGGTTGCTTTTTTACCTCAAATTATGGATGGGGAATGTCTCAACCTATGATATTCTTATTGTACTTATCTCATTTTAGCAATTGAATGGAGTTTATTTTCTTGTAACAAAAAAAAAGGAAAATTAAAATTTTATCGACAACGACAATAAATATATAATACAATAATGTTTAATAGATCAAGAGACCAAGATGATGATGATCTCATTACCTTTAATGAAGCAATCTCTTGTTTTCATGCTTCTGATGAGCTAAATGTCATGCATGATGAATTATCCTTTATATCTCACAATGATGTTTGGGATCATATGGAGTTTCTTGTTGGTTGCAAGGTTTATGGGTGCAAATGAATTTTTTTAAAGCCAAACATAGTCCAAATGGTAAAATTTAGAGGTACAAAACCAGATATATTTTTCGAGTTGTTATGGATTTGGTTGCACATTTTAATTTAGAATTTCACCAGATGGATGTGAAGACAATCTTTTTGAATGGAGAGCTTGCTGAAAAGGTTTACATTATTCAACCTGAACATTTTGTTGAAGCAAGCAAGGAACACTTAGTATGCAAACTGAAGAAATCTATCTATGGATTAAAATAGACATCTAGAAATGGTATTTGAAGTTTTATCAAGTCGTCACTTCTTTTAGTTTGACTAAAAATGCCTTAGATCAATGCACTTATTTAAAGACTAATGAGAGCAATTTTATAATTTTTGTGCGATATGTCAACGATATTCTTCTTGCTAGCAATTGCATTAAACTTTTGACTAAGATAAGACTATTGTTGAATAGCGACTTTGATTTGAAGGACCTTGGAGATGCTTTAGTTGTTTTGAGCATTCAAATTTTTCGTGATAGGTCACGTGGTGTTCTTGGATTGCCTAAAAGATGATATATTGAAAATATCCTCAAGCGATTTAATATGCACTTTTGCTCCCTATGCATTGTGCTTGTTCAAAAGGGTGATACGTTATCTAAAGCTCTGTGTCCAGAAAATGATAATGAAATTACTAAAATGGGAAAAGAATCATATGTTTCTGTTGTTAGTCGTTGAATGTATGCTCATGTTTATACTCGTTTCGATATTGCTTTAGGCAAATACTTTGTTAGTTCAAATGACCCCATATCTAGAGGGGTGAATAGTTACAATGTATTTCAATGCATAAGAGAATCATTTTTAATATTTTTAGACAAATGTCTAATCGAACAATTGCACTAAAGAACCTTTTGTGATTAATGTGAATAACATATATCGATTTAAGAAATTATCAAATAGACAATGATGAAATTGATATTGAAAATCAATTAACTATTGCTTGTTTGTATTGATAATACCCTGCCCAAACTAGATATAGCAACTCATAAGTAAAATTCAATTACCAAGCGAAGAAAAAATAATTAAATCAAATTGAGATTAATTGAACAATTACTTAATTCTATTAATTCTATGATTTGTTTGTGATTTCTCGAATTTGAGATTATCTGATATACTTTTGAAAACAATTTAAATTTCAAAAAATTCTTTCACCAAGAAGTGTAGGTTTTTTGAACAAAAACCTAAACACAAATTAAATTAAGTAATCTAATAGTAACATATAAGGTAAGAGAATCAAGACCATGATTCATCTTGGTTCGATAATGTTCATCATCGCTTTGTGATCTACATGTGGTTCTCTTATCAATTGATAGAATATTTTCTTCCACTAATGAAATATGTGAATTTTTATGTTTACAACAATAAACTCCTTTGAGACAAATGAATAAACACCTTTGCAATAATATTTTTACTTCTTGTGAATCTAAGATTTCTTCAATTCTTGAAATCTACTTCATGAATCAACCTGAATTCCAAGTGATACAGGTGCAAATCCAACCTCTATGAAACCTTTAATCTTGAATCTTCATCTATTGTTGATATATTCAACTACTTTATTCTTGGTAATTCAATGAGAAACCTAACAACTACAATTATTCAAAAAATGGGGTGAAAATAAATTCATTTTTTTCTTTTACTCTTGATTGTAGATGATGATAAACCTAATCACTCACTCTCACTATAAATTGAACACTAACACTTCTTACAATGTTATCCTAACACTTGTATCACTCAATAATCTTTCTCCATGAAAATATGGTTCTAAGAGCTTTAAAACAATATATTTTATGATGAGAAAGATGTTGAGAGAAGAGAGGAAAAACCAGGGATAATTAACGATAACTACCTCAATAATGCGGAATATTTTTTCCCCCCACCTGTGCAAATAAATGGCCAAACAGAAAATACAATTCCACATAGCAAAAATAATTGGCAGAAAATTAAATATGAGACAAACACAATTTTTAATATGGAAAACTTCCCTCAGAGAGAATAAAAACCACGTGACATAGTCTAGTAAAACTTCCACTATAATAATTAATGGGTACACCAGAGTCTTCCTAATAACAATAAGGAACATCAATCAACAATAACAACCTTATAACAACTTTATAACAACCTTCCACTAAAGTGGATATGCCAAAACAACTCTCACAGAAATAAAACTACTCATATATTAAAATAACAAACTTAGTGGTAGAAATAACATACTAATAGATCAAACGGAGGCTTGTTACTACCACTGGAACCAAACCCTTATTTTTCTTCTCTGGCAGCCGTTCTTTTCGTTCTTCTAATTCTTAGGATTTCTAAATCCCTTTTATTTCCTTCACGTGGACCTAGTCCAATAATACCATTTTTTTTTCTTTCTTTCTTTTATTTCAATAATAATAATACTAATACTAATAAAATTAGTGAGTTTCACTTGCGAGTGAACCCACCCAATAAAATGATTTATATATGAAAGCCAAAGAGTGTGTGAAAGCAAAAAAATAACCTGAATTTTTTGTCATGTAATTCAAGTTACCTTAATGTGTAATTTGAATTGCATCTCACATAGAGTAAATGAAAGGCTTCTAAATATGTGATTCGAATTACAAACATGAACTATTTAAATTACATTAATTTTTAGCTTTTTGTTTATTCAATAAATTTATGGTCATTATTAATATTAGTATATTAGTTTTTGTTTGTGTCAAAATTTGTTAGGAAATAAGAGAATTGAGTAAGTCCCTTGAAAAAAAGTTCAATTGACCAAGTTCCTTTAAAATAAAAAAGTCACCAAGTCAAAAAAAATCAATTTTCTAGCCTTAAGTTATTTTTTTGGGGCCTTTAGTTTTCCTCTAATTGAATAATTGTTTCTATACAACTACTCTTAATTGCATGCAATTATGGAGCCACAATTCCAATGCCATAGTTTGCGAAAATAACCTCCTTCTTCCTCTACGTTGAAAGCTTCACAAGAATAATCGTCTTCTGCAATTTCTGTTGATGATTTACCACATCATTCTTCTTAATCTATTTTTTCCTCCTCCTTCCTCTATTAAAGTTTTGATTGTGATTTTTTGTGTTGTTTAGAATTTTTTATTTTTGTTGCTACTATGCATGTATTATTCATTATGATATTAGAAGGACCGTTATTTAGCTATCATTATGCACTTTTCAAATTCATATATTCTTAACAAACGTTAAAGATATGTTTTATGATCACGTTTCTCTTTGGTGTTAAAGATAAGGTTCAACTTTTTTACGAAAGACATATAGTTGAAATTTAACTTAAAAGTTTTATTTTCTACATTCTATATTGAAATTTAAAATAATGTTATATGGATTTTGATGTATCCATTGAAATAGTTTGATTTTCTCTTGTATATTTTTAAAAGAATATACAATTGCAACCAAAATGCTATGATTTGATTAGTTTTACAAGTTTTTTCTCATTGAACATTTTAATTTTAAGGATTTTTAAAAAGCCATGTTTGGTCTTATTTTTTAAGGAATATCTAACTATCTTGAATACTTTTAGACTATTTTGTTAAATTTGGAAATTGTTTCTTCTATACGAAATGCACTAAAGGTTTCTAGATTATTTATTTTATTAACATGAATTTTCACTATATAACAATATGAGGGCTAAAGTTAAGCTAAAGGGTGAGGGGTTGATTGAATCCTTTATTGAAGTATTTTATTTCTTTCAAGTATCATTTCGTGACAAGAAGTTGTTGGTACATAAAAATTCATTTATTTTCATGTTGGAAAAAAGAAAAGACTTTTATCATTATTCCTTAATAATCACTATCGCCTAAACAATGAAACCATCCAGTTTTTTTATTTCCACTTTCAAAAAAATGTGCACTCTATAGTAAAAGTCAATACAATACTTTTCACAATTTTTCACTTGCCTCTTCATTTTTCGGGGAAGTTTCGATGGAAAAGACAATCTAATATGACCTTTTCATTTTTTGGTGGATTTTAATTACTTGCGCAATTGAAACTCAATCACTATTTATTTTTTTTAAGTTCAAAACCAATAACCATGAGGACTATGCACGGAAGAATGGTAAATTATTTTATTTTTTCTACAAATCTAATTTTATTTTTATAGTTATCAATTTTATCTCAATTTCATTTGTATTTATCTCCTCTTCATTTTTGTTTTGTAGATCTCCACCACAGGGAGAGGAAACGAGTTAGTGCTTTTGTAGTTTCTATATACTTCGATAATTTTTGTGGTTGAAATAAAAACACATTTCAAGTTAGTTTATTTGTATTGTGTGTTCATCCTTTCAATTGTGTATTCTTGTCCATGCTTCCTATTTCTTTTTGCTAATGTTAGATGGTAATTGTGTTTCTTTGTTATCTTTTGTTTTGTAGTAGAAATGGTAAGTAAGGTGATTGAATAGTTACGGCGGAAAGATTTGATTAAAGGGTTTTGTAAAGATAGTAGTACTAAGTAAATTTTTCGTGAACATGATTTAGTCTTTAACTAGGGAAAGTGACTATGTAAAGAACAAAAATTTATAAAAATTTATTTGTTTAACTATTTGTCTCGATCATATTAAATAAATAAAGTGATTCATCATAGAATAAAAATATAATTGTTGATGGGATAGTTGTGAAAGAAATATATGGTTGTGTTTTTGTTTGCCAACATATTTTAATTGTTAAGATTATTAGTAAGTAATTATATCATTGACATATGTTCTAATTGATTCACCTTAAATTTTTCTTTTATCTATTTTTTTTCAAAATTATTAGAGGTTTTCTAAAAAAAAAAGTTTATTGAATACTTTGTTATATATTTTAGCCTAGATTTTAGTTTTGAAAAATAAGTCTCTTTTGATTCTTTTATGTCAGTAACCTATTTAAATTTAACCTAAAAAATTGTATTAAATTTTCTATCGTTAGTTTTTGTTGTTGTTGTGCTTTGACTTTGACTTTTTGCACATAATGAAACTTTTAATTATTTTCTCATATTAAGTTACCTCTATGGTCTCTTGTGGGAATGGTAAAATAAAATCTGTAAATTGTTTTACAGACAATGTGAGGATTATTGAAAGAAATTGGAGATTCGACCAATGAGCTGTTGTGAAGTTTTATTGTTATTGTAATATTTAAGTTTACACGCAGATACATCCACAATTTTCTATACATTTATTTAATATTTTATTTTATTTTATATCTCTTTTGCTATTACATTATTAGCGCAATATATTTATCACTTCACTGTTGGTGGAATAACCTCTATCCTTAGGAAGTTGTACACAATATTATTAATTAGATTATCCAATTCCTTCCTAAGTGATGAACTTAATATTAAAACCAACTTGTTTAATATTAATTCCAATTTAACAATAATAGATTCAAAATTTATTCAAAACTGATATTCAAGAACACATGTATTATCAAGATAAAGAGTATAGAGATAGAGAAGTGTGCACCATGGATTTTTATACTGGTTCGACTATCAATTCGATAGTCTACATCCAGTCCCGAAATCACTTACCGATTCCAGCCTTTACTAGAAATGATTTGAGTATGTTTACATACTTTCCAGCACTTCAATGCCTATACATCTAACTCAATATCAATCTACAACAACAACCAATCTATCCTTAAGAACTAATCACCAAGCTCTAGCAAGATCAGATTGAGATCTCTTTTAGATGATCACACACTCTAAAAGATGACCACCAGTTTCACAATACTGGATTTCCAATAACAACCAATCTATCCTTAAGAACTAATCACCAAGCTCTAGCAAGATCAGATTGAGATCTCTTTTAGATGATCGATCACACACACTCTAAAAGACGACCATCAGTTTCACAATACTGGATTTCCACACACTTTCTTTTACAAAGATGGTTCTTTCAAAAAGACTAAAAACACTTGATTCATTCACAATGAATTCTCACACTAAGTATTTGCCAATAATGTTTGTGAGTTATAATTATTTTTCTCAAAGTGTATTTTTCGAAAAGCCAATAAAATTCTTTCAGTTCTTTCTATATGTTATAAAAATTGTGATTGATTCAGTTTATATAGTTTCAGAAAAACTTTAGACAAATCAATTTCCCAATCGATTTTATTAATGCGTATTACCAGATCAATCGATTTCCTAATCGATTTTGCGTTTCTTGTTTTTCTTGAAATTCTTGAAATAGATGAACTAATCGATTTGCTAATCGATTTTTTTAATGCATATATCAGAAACTGATACTCAGTTCATATCAGAGTCGATTGAATAATCGATTATAATTGTTTTGTTCAAAATGCGAGATCAAACAATCGATTACTCAGTCGATTCACTTTCATTAACATAATCGATTTGCCAATCGACTGATTTGTCCGTGTAACTCAGACACTTAATCAAATCGATTTGCCAATCGACTGATTTGTCCCTTTTACTCAGATACTTAATCAAATCGATTTGCCAATCGACTGATTTGTCCCTGTAACTCATATATTTAATTAAAATCGATGTGCCAATCGATTATGCAATATGTTTCTGATAAATGATGAACTAATTGATTAGTAGAAAGCTTGTAACTTAAGAAAAGTATGTCAATCGATTGTCCAATCGATTTCTTTTAATCATAGAACACAGGTCTGATAAAAACATTTAAGTAATCGATTTGCTAATCGATTAACTCAGTGAAAACTTTGTTCTATGAATCAGAAAATCGATTAACCAATTGATTTACCAATTGATTGATTAACATACTTATTTTATGATTTCAGTTTTAATTGGCAAATATTAGATGTGTGAAATCATAATTATGAATCTAACTAATAAACACCATGAACAATAGACAAATTTACACATAATCTTCAAGCCTTGTATGATATGATCAATCTTTGCTTGATTGCTTGAGATCCAAGATTTGTCCAAGTGTAGTGTTTGATTCTTTCCTGAAATGTATCTCAACTCAAACTATTAGATTAATCAGATAATGCATATACATTGTATGTTTGGAAGTTATATCAAAATCATAGTCAAAGAGGCATATATCTTACATTCACTCTTTTGACCTCTTTATAATTAAAAGTATATACACTTTATGGATTTATCCGAAACATTTTTCATATTGTTGTTATGATTTGGTAATGCTATACTACGAGTTACATTATATTATGAATATATCTTTACCATCTTTTTTCATCAAATACATGCACTTTGAACTTCTTCTAAATAAAAGTATATCATTTTCTAAAATAAAAATATAATTTATTATTGATATAATTTATTTCTATATGACGCGCAAGTTACGCACTAATTGAAGATAACACAGAAATAATATTTTTTTTAAATATAAGATATTTTACCGTTATTGTAAAATGTAAGATAATTTTATAATTGTTATTTAATTGGAATAAGTGAAAATATATTATAAACACACATTCTCTTTTAAATAAAATATAAATACAAATGTATTTGAAAAATTAATATATTTAATTTAAATATATCAATTTTTTAATATTTTATTTGGAATGAAACAATAAGTTATTTGTTAGTTTATTAGAACACTTAAACATATTTATGCTATAAGATAAGTCATAAATAAACTATAGTTCAAATGTTTTAAGCATAACAAATAATAGTTTTTTTTTATTTTTTTTATCAAAAGAAAACAATATTTATTTATTTAAATTTTGAAAGTTCATCAGATGTAAATACAAATTCAACATCGTTAAAAATGAAAAAGATAAATTGGCAAACATATATCATCTAAGTTAATAATATAAAATGACACAATGCTTACAATAATATGACAAAATCAAAGTGAGTGATACTCGCCTTCCCGTCTGTATTATTGACGATCTAGTAATTGATTGAAGCAATAATTGTTCCATGTTAATATGTTAAAATGAATAAAATAAACATTGCAATAAGATGATAAATCAAACGGACATCACATCAAAATGGAAAATTAAATAACACCAATTTGAGATGATGAAATTACGAAAGAAAAAATTAATTTGTATATAAACCATTTATTTAAATTAAAATAGTGAGAGAAAAACATTAGAGTGATTATAAGTAAAAAAAAAACTTAAAATAACCAATTTTCAATGAATAAAAAGAAGATAAATTTAAAAAGAAAGTGAATTTTATTTCTATAAAATTAGCGACATCTGACAAAGAGATGGATAATGAATTGTTTCTTTTTTTGACGGGACAAAAAATGAACGTTTGAAAAAAAAATCGGTTACATGAATGACTGAAATTTGAACTCTTATTAAACATTTCTTGTGATTTTATTTTTCTCTTAAAAATTGTTGACAAGTTTTCTCTTCTGATCGTCACTTCTTACAAGTTGCCACAAAGCTCCCAATAACAACGGAAGTGTCGCTTTAAGCAGTAGATAGATACAATGGAATTAGATTAGTGTTTGTTTGTTTACAATTAGTTTAGGACCCATCCATATTCTAATCTAAACATAATTTAAATTTAAAATAGAGTCATAATATAAGATGATTTAGAGGTTAAGTTAAACTAATAAGGAGATTATATGATCATTTTCCTTCTAATAAAATTAACTAATAATTATTAACATTGACAATTTTAAAAAATAAAAATTTAAATATATATTATAATATGTCAAAATTTAAATTATATTCTAATGAATAATCAAAGTCAACTAAACAATGTATAAAAATAAGAAATCAATCAACATTAAAAATTTAAAAATAAACGGTGAGTTCACATAAATATATGAAAAAATAAATAAATTTATGTGAAAACTACTAATTTTGATAAAAAAATGCAAGACATAATTTCAAACAAAAAATATTAAAAACCATCTCGTCATGGATGAAGAAAGAGAAGAAAAGATGTTTAGAGCGAGGAGGTTTTAGTGTTAAAATTATCAAACACACTCTTTTTGGTCATTGACTCATAAAAAATTTCAAAATAGTTTTCAAATTATTAAAATATAGTCAATTTAATCTGACGTTATATCCGTTAAGAAATATTTTGATATTAAATTATATATTTAAAGACTTTTATTATAATAAATTGTATATTTCAAGAACTATTTTAATGATCCAAGAAATAATTTATATTTTTAGTCAAGTAGAGATCAAGATGACATAATCCTATACTTTCAAAAATTAAAATGACTTATCCAATAATATTTTGTCCCAGATGGTAAGAGTTTGACTTTGTAATAAAAAACATAATTCAAATAATTGTAAAATAACTCATAGTATCTTTGTTATTTATAATTAAAAAAAGTAACAATATTTTAATAAAAAATAATTATCCTTTTATCTTATTATGAACATTTATAATAGTTATTTGTGTCAAAATGGGGAATAGACAAATTCTTGATAAATTAATTCAATAAAGTTATTATTTTATTTTCTTCTATTTATTGCTTCTCTTTAATAAATTAATTTGTATAAAATAAAATAAAGTAACCAAATGTTAGAGTGATAGTGATAGTGATAGTTTTCCCTCGTGATGATAAAACTTTGGATTGGATCCCAAATTTGATAATTCAACTCAAAAATTGTTCAGATTTCACTTCACACTGTCATCAACAAACGAGTCTTCGCAGCTCAACTCAACTCACCCAGAAAAAAAGGTTCAATCATTTGACTATTCTTCTTTCATTATCTGCATTTTCAAGATCCATTCAGCTAAATATCTCTTTGGTTTCTCTTTCTGTTTCTGCTTCAAAAATTAAAGAATGGTTTTTTCTTTTGTTTTTCTCCGCCTCAAGAAATAAATAAAACTTGGGTTCTTGTTTTTTTGATTAAATTTTTGGTTGTTCACTTGCTATTTGATGAAATGCTTCAACTATCTGAACTGGGTCTAATCTGATCTGAACTGATTATGTTTTTCTGCTGCAACTAGGTATTTTAGGTATGAACTTGTTTCACGTTAGGAATTAGTGCATGATTTCAGTTTCTGCAATGCATGATTATAATACTAAATATTTTCACTTTCTGAGTTTTGATTGTATAATGTATGCAACTCTTCATTTTGCAGAAATAGTAAAGTTGTTGAAGTTGCTTACAGTTTCAGTGTAATTGTTGATTTATTAGCCATGGAAGAGTAAGTTTCTCTTTGTTCCTTCCTTCACTAGTTGTTTGATTAGGAGATGTCAGCCCTTTAAATGGATCTTAGTTACCTTGAGAGATTAATCTTTGCTGTTGCGCCCGGGGATACCTTGGTTTACCAAAAAAGGATGGGAAGTGCTAATATGTGTTTGGAAATGAAATATTGGAAATTGTGCATTTAATACTTTGGAATTGTAAAAATTGAAATTTTCCACTATAAGTTATTTTCTTATTTCCTTAAGAAGGGCCCTTAGGGCAAGGGCACTTGTTAGAATCACCCAAAAAAGATGAATGGTACCTAAATTCTGATGAGTGATGTTATCATGTAACCTTTTAATTGTGGTGATTTAATGAATTTCAGAGAGAATGCAATAGATCTTCTCCAGAGATATAGAAGGGATAGGCGAGTACTTCTCGACTTTATACTTTCAGGGAGTTTAATCAAGAAAGTTGTAATGCCACCCGGCGCAGTTACGCTGGATGATGTCGATCTCGATCAAGTCAGTATTGACTATGTCCTCAACTGTGCTAAAAAGAGTGAGTTTAATTTGGTCCCTATGTGTTGTTTGTCATCCTTTTTCTTTTGCTTTCCTTGTATTCATTATATATTATTATATACAGGTGAAATGCTTGAGCTTTCAGAAGCTATTAGAGATTATCATGATCATACTGGTTTACCCCAAATGGTATGTTACTATAATTGGTATTTTTTTATCTTTTTGAGCTATGTTTGTCATTTGTATATCCATGCGCTTTTATGCACATTTAAGTATTATAAATGATGTGCTGATATGGCTTGTGCTATCTGATGACAATTGCATACCATCTTAGAAATTGGGTTGAGCCTAACTCAGCCCTACAAAACTGATTGCTAAGGTGAGGGTGCCTCCACCATATAAACTCATTTTGAGGTCATAATATCTCATCTAATGTGGGACTCTTACACACACACCCAAGACTAGACATCTGGAGCATGATCTGCTAGTGGGTGGTCCAATGGATCATTTTAGGCTTTAATATCATCTTATAATTTGGGTTGGGCCTAACTCAACCCTATAAAACCGGCTTTTTTAAGGTGAGGGGCACGCCTCCAACTTATAAACTTATTTTCAGGCCATATCTGATACAGTGTATGACTCTTAATAGTTTTCTAACTTAATTTTTAGTTTTTTTTTATATGTTTAGAAGTCATTGCTGCATTTTTTTTTAAACATGTAATGGTTGGTCTTCATGCTATTTCAATGCTCTTGTTCAATTATTTGTGAGGATTTCGTTTGAATGTTAAATGCTTCTGGCTTTAACAGAGTGACACAGGTTCAGTTGGTGAATTTTATTTGGTCACTGATCCTGAGTCTTCAGGTTCACCTCCCAAAAGGCCACCCCCACCTATTCCTATTTCTGCAGTGCCTAATATCGCTGTTTCCGCTCCACCTCCCTCTTTTCCTTCATCTCCAATTGCTTCTAATGTATCAAGATCAGAGTCTATAGACTCAACACATGAAAGGGAGCTAACCGTGGATGACATTGAGGATTTTGAGGATGACGACGATGCTTCAATGGTTGAAAATGTCAGGGCTAAACGGACATTAAATGATGCTTCTGATCTTGCAGTAAAATTGCCTTCTTTTTCCACAGGTGATTGTTTTATGAAACTTATTTTTGGATAAGTTCTTTAGAACCACCGAAAAACTAAGAAAGCAAGAGAGCTAAAGAAACACTTAGATAGAAGCATGAGAAAATTTCTATTCTGTTATCATAACTGAATGAACTTGTAGCATATTCTGTTACATTATACTTAGGATTCTTACTTGATTCCTAACTGAAATCCCAGTGATTATAACTGCATGCCATCTAGGAAACTGAGTATTACTCTAACAGCCATTGAATTTATAAAGTCTGCAATAGGACTTGTTTGATCCATTTAGTCAACTTCCCAACAGTGGAAAAAGGCTGAAGTTGTTGTTGTCATGGTATTTAATAGAGTTTCATATCATCATTCTTTGTACATTTTTGCAGTTTCTTTCAATGTTTTTTTCTTTCGTAGAAAATACTAGAATATAAGTTTAGGATGATTTATGCATTAAACTTCAGTTGAAAGGTTTGAACTTAAGTCATCACGAATTTTCCTAATATGCGGTGTTACTGCTTTTAGGTATCACAGATGATGATCTCCGTGAAACTGCATATGAGGTCCTCTTGGCTTGTGCTGGAGCCACAGGGTATGCTGTTGTGATATTTTTTGTTTGACGGAATCTTTCTTTTTTTCCTTTTTATGTGAAAGGTTTCCGAGTGGATTCTGTTTTCTAAATGTGAAATCTCTGATTGGTTTCTTTTGTAACAGAGGTTTGATTGTCCCATCAAAAGAAAAAAAGAAAGACAAAAGATCCAGCTTGATTAAGAAACTTGGGCGAAGCAAAACTGGAAGTGTTGTATCCCAGTCTCAAAGTGCTCCTGGGTTAGTTGGCTTGTTGGAAACCATGCGTGTTCAGTTGGAGGTATACTTTGTTTGATTTTTCCCTCTATTTTTTTTCTAAAGTAGCTTGATGTACTCTTCTAATGAGCAAAGACCTTTGTTTCTTTATTCAGGATTCATAAATATGAGCTTATTTTGTCTACAAATTTATCTTCTAAAACTATGCTCATAATTGTTCCTCTACAGATGACACATTTTAGCTGTCTAACTATTATTTAACAGGAATGAGACAGCAAATGTTTGTAAACTGTGAAAACCTATGATGAAATCTTAAGTTTGTGTTTGATTATGTTTTCTGGATGCAGATATCCGAGGCAATGGATATTAGAACAAAACAAGGGTTGCTAAATGCTCTTGTGGGGAAGTCAGGGAAAAGGATGGATACTCTTTTGGTTCCTTTGGAGTTGCTTTGCTGTGTTGCACGCACAGAATTTTCTGATAAGAAGGCTTTTATACGCTGGCAAAAGAGGCAGGTAGTAAAATCTGTTCTAGACTTTTTTTTATCTCCTTCAAATACTTCATTAGCCTGTAATTCTGTTGATGGAAAGACGATGATGCCGCTGTCATATATATTTTTGTCTACATTCGACATTTCAAAATTTGTGTCAACACAGCTAAAAGTTTTGGAGGAAGGCCTTGTTAATCACCCTGTGGTTGGATTTGGTGAACCTGGGCGCAGGACAAATGAGTTGAGGATTCTTTTGGCAAAAATTGAGGAATCTGAGGTGTGTGATTCTTCTTTGTGATGTTTGATATATTATGTACTTCCTTTGGTCCTTTTTATAAGAGACAATTAGGTCAACACAAGTTGACCAAATATATCAACTTTTGTTGAGCCAATTATTTCTTATAAAAAGGACTGGAGGTAGTATTTCTTTATAGTACTAGACTTTAACAAAGGCCAGACCATGCCTAAAAGTAAAGCCTATGACAAGTAATTAATCAGATTTAGACCTTGAATTTATTAAGCAGGCCATGCCTATTTTATTCAAAGTCTAGCTCGGTTCAGCTTATTTCCACCACCAACTATACTATCTTATTTCTGATTGGTTGGCTCACACGATTCTTATAACTATGCTTGTTCCGTTCCACTATTTTTGTTCTTCAGTTTCTCCCATCTTCATCTGGTGAACTTCAAAGGACAGAATGCTTGAGGTCGCTAAGGGAGATTGCCATTCCACTCGCCGAGAGACCAGCTCGGGGTGACTTAACTGGTGAAATATGCCATTGGGCAGATGGTTACCAATTTAATGTCAGACTTTATGAAAAATTACTATTAAGTGTATTTGACATGCTAGACGAGGGAAAGCTGACAGAGGTTGGTTTCTTTAGCTTAAAAAATCCATTATATCATGACATTTTGAGCCATTAAATTTGTAAATTGTTATTGTGAAGCTATATTTTCTGGTTTTTTTTTTTTGGCAAGTGAATTTTGATATAGTCTTGCAGGCTGTGTAACTGATGCAGCATTTTAGTATAAAGGGAAAGGAAACAGAGTTATGGTGGATGATATAATTAGTTGCAATGTGCTGCTTGGAATAAAAATCTACTTTAGTAAGATAAATAAACAATTGTAATGAAACTTTGATTTCGTAAACAAATAAAATAGAAATGAAGGGTGTGTCTGATACACATAGAGGTATAGGACAAAGAGAACAACACAAGACAAGTGCTTGAGTCACAACACAACTCTTTGTCCTATACGTTGTTTGGTGCACACCGGACTACAAAAAAGAAATATGAAATTTACTAAATACCCTTTGGAATATATAATACTATATAATTCATTTATATACATAATAAATAATAAAATATATATATATATATATATATATATATATATATATAGTAATGTAATATAATTATATAATAGTAAATATATTATAATAAACTAATAATGGTTACAATATAGAGAGTATTTATTGTGTTGAAACATGAAAATAAAAATAGGTATTTATGTTTTTTGAATTGTTTGTCCTTGAGACAAAAAGTTGTTCCATGATTTGTTGAGGGACCAAAATTTGAATATTTGTCCTGTTCTTTCCCACTTGTTTTGTCCAGTACTATGACGAGTTTTAAAATCAAATATGGAACAACTGGTTTTGTCCTGTCTAGTTCCTTCCATTTAGGAAAATCAATCACATGCGAATTTTATATCTCTGAACCATTTCTTTTGTGGCTCACCTTATTTTCAGGAAGTAGAAGAAATTCTTGAACTTTTGAAGTCTACTTGGCGAGTTTTAGGAATCACAGAGACAATCCACCACACCTGCTTTGCATGGGTTTTATTTCGTCAGGTATATCCATCACATTTTCTAATTTTATCATAAAGAACCATTTTCAATTTTATAGTTTGACTGTTATACTGTATTGTAGACTTTAAGTAAATATATAATTTAGCATAACCTATTTTCCTTGAGTGGTTGCTTCAAATGACATGGTTTTAATCAAGAAGAAAAGGTCTTTATTTTTCTGATAATTAAGATTAATGTCAATTGGTAAAAATTCCACCTTAGGGATATGCTGAGAGATGCCATTTAGCTTGATTTTCTTCGCGGATTGGCTATTTTACCTTTATTTTGGTGAAGTGATTACGTACTATTTAAGGATTTGGCTCCTTTAATCTAAGCAATTAATTTTGGATGGTAAAGTAAGACATTTCAACTGATGTTGAAAAAGAATAACTCTTGACATTACGTGCATGACAGATCATGGATGTCTTAAAAAATCAATAATTTATTTTCTCATCAACGGTTGAGGTATCTTTCTTTACGCTCTAAAATGAAAGTCCACTCTAGAGGAGCAAAATCTTCTATTTGAATGGATAATATTATTGAAATAAGGTGACTCAAATTTCTTATTGAAATCATTATTATGTTTAATTATTTCATTGTGGGGGTTACAGTATGTTATCACAAGGGAGCATGGGGTTTTGCTGCATGCAATAGAGCAGTTAAACAAAATACCTCTGATGGAACAACGAGGCCAGCAGGAGAGGTTGCACTTGAAAAGCTTGCGTTCCGAGGTTGAGGGTGAACGAGATATGTCTTTCTTACAGGCTTTCTTAACACCAATTCAGAGATGGGCTGACAAGCAGCTTGGAGATTACCATCTTCATTTTAGTGAGGTTTGTTGACCTGTTTAATTTATTAAGTACTACTTGTTCAGATACTTGGTTATTTATGTGTCATTTTTATGATTGTTGTAGAGCTTTTGTAAAGTAATATTTTGCATTATTCTTCTATTTAAGTAATGACTATTTTAGGAGGATTTTCATCTACTTACTAGTTATCATTCTTATATTTTGGAACATGTTTTGGTACTTTGAATTGAATTGGACTTGAGAAGCTTGCAAATCACAACAACATAGTATGTTTGGGTTGACCTATTTTAGCTTATCTACTGACACATGCATTTGTGAGACTGTTTGGAAGAGCTTATAGAAACAGCTTATCACATGTCTACAAACTATTTTCAACTTATTTCCATAAGCTTTCCATGATAGCTTAGGAAAACAACATATAGCTTATATATGAAAATAATTTGACTTTATTTTATCTTTGTTATAGAAATAGCTTATACATAAGTATTTATATGATAAGCACTTATATTATCAGCACTCAATTAAATTGTTTGTTCAAACAGAGTGAAGTTGAAATCTATGCTTGCATTTGTGAAAACACTAAATTACAATAATTTGTGGGAAGGTTCCGTTCTGGTCTCTAAAGGATTCTCCTCTATTTTAAGAATTTGGATTTCCTGCATTTGGTAGATACATGCGTTCACGCATTCAGGACATTGGTAGTCATTCGATCTTGCTCTGATGATCCAAAAAAATGCAGACTTTTCTATTATATAATTCTAAATACTGAGCTTGAATCACAACTATCTGATCTTGATCGAATGACCATTGATGTTTCAAATGCGTGATTTCTGATGGCAGGGGAGCCGGATCCCTATTTTAAGCAGCTGAGCTCCCTTAGTAAACAAAGTTAATTTCAGTTCCTATCAGTTTTGTTCTGTGTCTTTCAAAGAAATACTTTTGAAGTAATTTCTCCTCTTCTTTTCTCTTCAAAACTTATGATCTTTTATCAATTAATTCTAATATATTGAGTTGGACCTTTAATTTTGTTTTGAAAACCTCCTCTTTACCTTATAGGGTTCAGCAACTATGGAAAAGATTGTAGCAGTTGCGATGATTACCAGGAGGCTTCTACTGGAAGAACCGGAAACTGTGTGTAATTTAGTTCCAAGATATCTTTTCCATTTGGATATAATTGTTGAAAATATTACAGTAGGGGTCATAAATTTCTTTTATTGAAAGTTCCTTTTACCGATTTTTACAGCAGACTGTGCATTCCTTGCCAATTAGCGATCGAGATCAAATAGAGATGTATATATCATCATCAATTAAGCATGCATTTACAAGGGTAAGTTCCCTGGGCATTGATAATTATTTTTGATAATGTAGTTTTTGTTGTGAAGATGTTTGAATATCTATAGTTTTTGCATAATCAATTTCTGCTTTGAAATCCTTACCGACTATTCTGGTATTATCTTCCACTTGACCGATAAATGACAGACAACTAACAAATTTTCATACATTAATATTGATTATACATGTTTGAATTTTTTAGTCAACTTTTTTTCAAACATTATCAACTACAAGATTGTTTTATGAATCTTTGTCCTTCTGTGTGGTTCGTATCTGCACAGGTATCCTTTGCTTTTTTTTTTTTTCATAAAAGTTAAACTCAAGATAAATAGGAGGATCTTATTTTTGTATTCCATTTCTATGCCAATATTTAATGAATCTCATTACTTCTGCAGATATATCAAGTTGTTGAAAGAGTAGATATGTCACATGAGCATCCCTTGGCATTGCTTGCAGAAGAACTAAAGAAGCTCCTAAAAAAAGATTCAGCAATTTTCATGCCTGTTTTACAACAGAGACATCCTCAAGCAACTGTTGTATCTGCATCATTAGTTCACAAACTTTATGGCCACAAACTGGTGAGTGTACATATGATTTGTTTATATTTTTTTCCTAATCACATTGTGGAATGTATCTGTTGAAGTTGTGAGATTTTAAAGAAAATGAGGAAAGAAACTAATAAGGGTTTGAATATTATTTATAATAGTTTTATGCAAACTTGATTACAAAAGACTCAGTACTAATCTCTATTTATAGAGAAACATAGAGTCAATCCTAAATCAGGAATAAATCATAATAATAATGAGAGGTATTCTAAGATATCTCTATGATTATAAATTGATCATAGGGAATAACTCAAGATACTCAAATATAATATAATAGATATTATAAGATATTTTCTAATATTCTAAAAGTATCTTTAAAATGACAACATTTTTTTTATTGTATTTTCAGAAACCCTTTCTAGATAGTGCCGAACATTTAAGCGAGGATGTGATATCAGTATTCCCCGCAGCTGAAAGTCTGGAGCAGTTCATAATGGCACTTATTACATCTGTATGCCATGAAGAAAATGCTGATATCTTGTTGAGGAAATTGAATCAATACCAGGTAGGTGGTTTCATTTCTTTTAGAGGACACACAACTTTCTTCCTTGGTGCTGAAAAGGAACTTAGCTCTAACTCGAAAAATTGAATCTTCTCCCTGTTTTTTGTCGTTATCTACGCATAACAACAGTCATGAAGTATCAAAATGAGTAAAGTGATTTCCTACTTGTATATTCGATCAAATATATTTTGCTATCACTTTTACGGAGGAACTCTGTTCACACATGCCATATGTTTTATCCTTATACTCGTTAGAAAAAGATTTTATCTATACCCATACATAAAGGGAATACCAAATTTTGGTGTAGTCATTTTTTCTTCCAATTTTACCCTTCATTTGAACTATTATTATATTTTCAATTTTGTCCTTCTTTACCCAATCAAATAACTGGGTTTTTTTAATTAACCAAATAAAGTTTTGTAACTTACATTATTTTTACAGTAAAAAACGAACAGACAGAAATAAAAGACTTTCTTATGTGTCATGATTTATAGGTGAAACACTGTGTCACGGACAAGAGTTGGTGGACATAATGTGGATCATCTAGTGATTAGTTTGCTTTCTAGTATCATTTAGGTCGATGATTACATGTTTTTTTTCCAAATATTTTACATTCGTTATGATAGTATTTTGTCATTTATAATCCTATCATTATTCATTCTAAGCTTTTGGCCTTGTCCTGCTCTTTTTATTGCTATAGATTGAGACTAAATCTGGAACATTGGTGTTACGCTGGGTGAATTCACAGCTTGGAAGAATATTAGGTTGGGTGGAGCGAGTTGCTCAACAGGAGGTAATCCCCATTGCAACAGTGCTTTACTGTCAAATTGAATTGTTTCTCTTCTTGACTAGAATATAATTGGAGTTAAAAACAATTGTAGAAGATGACTAATGTTATGGTGGGAAAAGGAAATATGATTTAAAATATGACGACTCAACAGAACCGTTAAATTTTCAGATTTAAATTAAACTACCTTTACCAACAGAATAGGTGTAAGATTTGACACACACAGTTACATATTCTAATGATTTTAACAAATATTGAGCTATTGACACCTTTTTTTCTTTGGATAAATGGCCTAGCCCAAGCAATACCCGGCCGAGCAGAGGCGTATGCCTTTTTTAAACTTTTTTGTATAAGCTGTGTTTATTTGTCTTCTGTACTGCTTCTGTTAAGCTTCTTCCCTGCACATATACTTTAATAATTAGATGATATACTTTCACAGCATTGGGAACCTATATCTCTTCAACAGCGGCATGCTGGTTCTATTGTAGAAGTTTACAGAATCGTCGAGGAGGTAAGAATGTGATAGTATTACTGTGATTTATCCTAAGGTTGTAGTACAATAGTTTTTCATGATCTACGAACCCAAACTCCATTACATTGTAAGTTATGTTCGGAAAGAAGGATGATAATCCAGCATTTTCATAGGCCTGTATCTTTCGTTCTCTTATGTCGTGTTATCTACTTCATATTCAATTCATTTTCTATTTTATTTTTTGCAGACGGTTGATCAATTTTTTGGTCTCAAAGTTCCAATGAGGTTTTCAGAATTGAATAGCTTGTTCCGTGGCATTGACAATGCTCTTCAAGTGTATGCAAACCTTGTTGTTAATGACTTGGGTGAGTAGATACGACATACATATTTTGATTTGTAGACAAATGTAATTGTACATAATTGAATTTAATGATGGATCAGACTCACCAAAAAATCTGAAAATTATTTTCAATGAGAGATTTGAATCAACTTATTAGCTTTGCTATAGTGCAAGGAATCCAAATCCTTAACATAGCATATTTAAATGTTCGCATTTCAGTCTTCATAATTATAAATATTTGAATGACCTTCTAATTTTATGCTGTCTTTTTAAGATTTCAAATACGTTCAAACTTTATGCATATTGTTTAGAACCTATATTTGTATTAATCCTAGGGTTCCCTTTTGATTACGCAGCAAGCAAGGAGAATTTAATTCCACCTGTGCCTATTCTCACGCGATACAGTAAGGAAGCTGGAATAAAAGCTTTTGTAAAGAAGGAACTATTTGATAGTCGGGTACTCGAGCCTCAGGAGACAAGGCCTCGTGAAATTAGTGTCCTAACAACTCCAACACTTTGTGTTCAGTTAAATACTTTATATGTAAGTTCAGGCTAACTTGAATTGTTCCTGGATTGTTTTCACTTTTATGTATGTGGATTTATGAGAATGTCTCTTTTAATATTTGGATTGGAATATTTCATTCCTGGTTAAAATGTTGTCTTTATTTTTTATACTTTTCACTTGCTTTTGTCATTTAACGAAATTTTATTTAAATTTTTGACATTTTTCAATAGAAAAATCTGCAGTTACATTGAATTCCCGTAGTCCTTTCTGGATAATATTCTCCTTTAATACTTCCCTTAGGGATTGTTTGAATGAGAGATTTTGAAGGGCATGGGAGGGGAGGGGTTATTGTTCTTTTCTAAATTAAGGAAGCTATGAAGTGTTTTCAAAAATAAAATAAGTCTGATTGGAATATGATCATGTATTATGTTATTCTTTCCACTTCTTTTGAAATCTTCCATATATATACACAACAATACAGACTTAACCCTTTAAAACCCTCGATCTAAAAATACCCTAATATTTGTGCACAATATGCTAAATATTCTTTTATTATGTTGTATCAATAAATTATTGATTTTGTTTGCAATCTCTAGTATGCGATCAATCATCTGAATAAATTGGAAGATAACATTTGGGAGCAATGGACAAATAAAAGGTCGCAGGAAAAACTCTTAAGTACGTGGTGAATTGTTATAATATCTGTATCAGTTGTGTGGTTATAGAATACTGAAAAGTGTTTAATTTTCTACGCTTTTTGTCTATAGGAAAATCCTTTGATGATAAGTCCAAAAAGGATACCTTTGATGGAAGTAGAAAAATATTAAATGCTGCTATGGAACGTATTTGCGAGTACACTGGTGAGAATTTGCAACCTCATCTACTTTGTTGCAAATCAAACTTGTCTAATTGCTATGTTGAGTTGATGTTCAATTTGCAGGAACTAAAATCATATTCTGCGATCTTAGAATTCCTTTTTTGGACAACTTATATAAACCTAGCGTTTCAGGCTCTAGGGTCGATGTTCTTATAGAACCACTTGATATGGTAATTTTTGTCTCGTTGGAAATATGTCATTATTTTCTTATTGTACTTGTTAGCTTCCTCTTAATTTGCTAATACAATGTGAACAAATTTATATATTGCCAAATGTGAAATCGCATATTACATCGATCTCATTCAAACTTCATACGTGATGGATTTTATTCATTTTATTTGGATTCACTGTAGGAACTTAGCCAACTCTGCGATATTGTTGTGGAGCCTCTCAGGGATCGGATAGTGACGAGTCTTCTTCAAGCATCATTGGTTGTTACCTTAATCTTGCTTTTGATAAATTCATTACGTTTATTGTGATTTTAACATTTTCTCCACTTGCAGGATGGTTTACTCCGTGTTATCTTAGACGGTGGTCCTTCAAGAGTTTTCTTTCCTGGTGATGCAAAATTGTTAGAGGAAGATCTGGAAGCCGTAAAGGTAAATCTTACCCTAGTTATTTTAATGCTAAATGGCTGGTGATGCAGAATTTTTGTGCAGACTTAAATCTGTAATTTGCAATAGGCTAATCAGACCTTTGAATTTTATCGCTTATTTTTTTAATAATAGTGTGAGTTTGAGTTTTAGGCTAATGGTTCAAAGGGAGTGATTTTATTTACTGGTAACCGGTCAAGCTGTAAATGAGATACAACTACGTTTGAATCAATATGGAGTATTTGAGTTCGATCTCTGGTTGGAACAACCATTGGCTATATTTTATTTACAAATCGAACTTCCAATTACTTGGGTTTCTTTTCTCTAAGAACCAGATAGTTAAGACAAAAAAAAAAGAGATAGAAGTACATCATCATATTACATAGGATGTTAATTCAACATTTCACTCAGCTACAAAAAGAATGCTTAATAACAGCCCTTACTTAATCTCACACTGAAAAATGTTACTGTTGAAGTTGTGGGATTTTAGAGAAAAGGAGGAAATAAAATAATAAGGGTTTGAATATTATTGATAATAACTTTTATGCTAACTTGATTACAATAGACTCAATACTAATCTCTATTTATAGAGAAACATAGACTAAATCCTAAATTAGGAATAAATCATAATAATAATAATAAGAGATATTTTAAGATTTTCTATGATTATAGATTGATCATAGAAAATAACTCAAGATACTCTAATATAATATAAAAGATATTATAAGATATTTTCTAATATTCTAACAGTTACCATGACTTGAAAATTTGTGTTCTGGTAGAGGTGTTGGTGTGGTTTTAGTACTTAATGGTATCAACAAGTACTTTTAACTGTGTTGATGCGTCTTGTAGGAATTCTTTATATCTGGAGGTGACGGGCTTCCTCGTGGTGTTGTTGAAAATCAGGTTGCACGTGTTCGCCATGTGATCAAGTTGCATGGCTACGAGGTTAGTTCACCACTTCTCCATTTAACTCTGCACAAAAATTCTGATTATTTAATTATAGGCTACTTGCTGAAGGACTTGACGAGTCAAATCACATAGTAAAAGGCATATTGTTGGCAAATTCATTAATATATTTGCATTCTCTTGTAAACTAGTTTCTCATTATTGATGTACTTTTGGGATTTGGATCCCCTGCTGTAAAACAAGGGCACAACTACACTCAGTATTCGATCTCGGCCATCAATTCGAGATCGGTCAGTTCACCTTAAATCTTCACTAAGTCATAACTAAACAATCTCCACCATAGATTTAAGATAGGTCAACTAAAATTAAAAATAGCAACACACAGTAACTGCATGTAATTCAAATTCGTATTTTTGTATTTATAATTGATAGAAAATATTTTCTTGTAAATCATTTCTTAAAATGTATATATCATAATAATCGGAATCATTTTGCAGACTCGAGAGTTGATTGATGACTTGAAATCTGCTAGTACCTTAGAAATGCAAGGTGGGAAAGGAAAACTAGGAGTTGATTCTAAAACTCTATTAAGAGTATTATGCCATAGGAGTGACTCAGAAGCTTCTCAGTTTCTGAAGAAACAATTCAAGATACCAAAGTCTTCTGCATAAGAAGAGAATGTAGACAACAAAAGGAAAGCACCAAAAGTTTCATTTGACTCTAGCTTTCTGTGAATATTCATTGCTGCAATTTTTTCCATATTTTTTCTTCGGATTTTTGAAATAGGTAATTTGGTGTATAACTAGGTGATTAAATTGTTTTTTGTTTGTTTAACTACATTGTTGTTGACCTTCATTTGTAAAATTTCCTCCATGTGAATACTGTAAGAATTCGATTAACAAAGCTCCAATTCATTTTTAAATGGATAGATTATTTCTAAAATTCAATTTTTTGTGGAATTATTTTATGCAATTTGTTTTTCTTTTCTTTTTTGATTCCGCAGAATCTAGTGGAAAAACTCACATATACTAAGTACAGAGAAGAGGTATTGTTAGTTTGAATTTATGTATCAATACATCAAATACTATTATTTTTAGTTTTTATAATTTATTCAGATTAATATACTTGATCCATTTTATGGACCAAATCAGGGCTGACACTTAATCTGTTCAAACAGGCCCCTCAACTCAATAAGGTGGTCCTAATTGTTTTTATAGTGTAAATGAACTTTAAAAATTACACTGATATTTTAAATTTTTTACACTTTAACCACTCTAAAATTTTATATTTACACTTAGTAGTCTTATAATTCCATTTCTCTCTATCTTCTTATTTATCTTAATTTTTTTATTTTAAAAAAGAATAATTATTAATTGCAACAAAGTTGCGAACATCAAATTATATAAGTTTATAGGATAATTGTGGTTGGTGTGATTTGATATATGTTAATTGATTGTGATGAATTTCGCCCGGACTTGACATGACATATGTTAATAAATATGTTAATTAATATATATATATATATATATAT
>NC_021166.2:47551079-47558840 GCF_000331145.2 Cicer arietinum
TATATTTATATATATATATATATATATATATATATATATATATATATATATATATATTATAATGTATATTGTTATAATTTTAAGTTCTATACAATATTATACTTTTTATTTATCCATTAAAATTTAAAAAATTTGATGACCCATATGTTTCATTTTAAGTTCCGCCACTATATTTTACACCACTTGTGTTGTTTGGCATATCTAATGCTCAACGTTATTGTTTTTCTCCTATCTCTTTATTTTCTAGGTTAGAAATACTGTTATGTATAAACATTAACTAAAATGATAGTGTTATCTTAAAATGAAACCATTTCAATTTTTAAAGTTTAGATCTATTTTTCCGTCTTCATTTTTTACATTTATATTCATTTTAAATTGCTAACAAAGAGAGGAAGACTTTTATTATAAACAATTGTGATAGAAAAAAGAAGGAAGGAAAAGTAGCTAGGAAAAATATATTTTGAGAAACAATAAAAACAATATTTTGACACTTTCAGAGTAAAAGAAAATGGTGATTAAAAAAAAAGTGAAAAACAAACGGACCTTTAAATACTCAAATTTTATAGACTATAATGCACTACGTGTTAGGAAATTAAGAGATGAATTTTTAAAGCTGTTTCAAAATTATTTTTATGAGCGGAAGTTAAACCGCATAGCTAAAGAATGTAATCACAAAATTTCATTAGAATAGTTCATGTAGCGAGTAGGATATAAATCATCAACGCACAACATCTCTCTTGAAGTGTGTTTTAACTTTGATCACCATTGCGAAAATTACTAGTGTCTTTACATAGTCTACGCGGACACAAAAACGGAATGTGATGCTAGTCATTCTATGAGGGTAGTGGTAATTAGGATTATTTGAGAATATGCTCTTCTTCTATTTATATAGAATGAATCACTGAAATCCTAAGACTCTTATTTTGGACACAACCAATATAAGACCGAATTAGTTATATTTAATTAAACTCTTTAATTTTTTTTAATAAATTAAACTCTTTTAATTAAATACAAACTATTAATAAAATCATATTTAATTCAATTAATTGTCAACCATCATTTATTTAATCTAGTCATATTCAATTAAATAAATTATAAATATGTTAATGTATTAAATCATATTTAATACAATTAACATCTAATTAATTTAAATCGTTTGTTTCACTGAAATAATAATAATATTAAATATTATAAACAATGATTTGCATCTAGCAATACATCATTATGAGAAAATCAGTAATATAATTTAAATCTTACTATGATAATTATTTATTGTGCAGTAATTGTCTTTTCGTCTAAATGTTTAATTAAATGCAATTCACAATATGTGTCATCCTTACAATGTTCAATTATTTATTTCTCGAACCCAGAGTAGACACGTAAACTAATGGAACCAATATCACATTTTGGTTCATTCTAGCACGACCATGCATTTCCACGGTCTCACTCTATCGAGTGACCCAAGAGGCAACTCTTGTTAGGTAGGAGGGACGAATTTTGTGTACATCATCACACCCTTCCACATGATTTATTGCAAACCCAATAACCACCTTTATGATTAACCTGTTACAAACAACTTTGATGACCTTAAAGCCTACAACTCTCTATGTAGGGATCATAGTGATTTCAAGTCGAAGTATTACTCACTATGATTGCATGAGAATCACTAATAATACTTATACAACAATTATGTAGCATCTCATGGCGGATCAATTAATCTAGTATAAATATTACTCTTGATATTTATACTTATGTGATGACTTGATATCTCATATTCCTGAATCGTGAGATGTGGTCGTTGGTCTACTCAAATAATAGTCTCGAGGTATTATTGTCGTCCTAATTAAAAATAATATTTTGACTATGGATACTTTAAGAATAATGTTCTAAAGTTCAATAAGGTATCACGATCAAGTCATACTTGATGTTCTATTAAATGAACTATCTATTCTAAGGACTTTATTATATCATATGGTTAATAACATAATAAATGGTGTCTTGTACATATAACCAAAATTAAATATGTGATTTAAATTCATGATACGTTTAATAATCTATATAAAATAGATTGGCTCTAGGGCTTACATCAACACTATGATCATATATTGAGAAAAGAGTATGAACGATGTTTTCCCAATAAAACATCTATATAGTGACAAATTCAGATTTTGGTCTCACTCTAATCATCTCATTCATTTTGATAACATTGGCTTGAACTCACTTGGCCAAATGGTAGGAAATGTACTTCTTATGCAACTCTTAGTATGGTTTGTAATTTTGAATGGTTTGATATTTGGAAGGAGGTTAATTGCAACACTCTCTCTAAAGCTCATTTAGACAATCATCCAATCTTGTTGACAATGGAATATGAGGTAATGACCTATCCTAGCTCTTTTAAATTTCATAAAACGTGAGTTGAGTACAATCATAATAAGATAATTGTTCAAGAAGTATGGAACACTCATGTATCTAGGTGACGTGTGTTGAGCACAATGATAATAAGATAATTGTTCAAGAAGTATGGAACACTCAAGCTAGGTGTTTAACGTACGCTCTTTCCTTCAAACGCAAGTTGCTCAAGTGTGCTCTCAAAACACAGAACAAGGAGATTTTTGGGGATGTTTATAAGAAATTTAAAAATGCTCTTGATGCAGTTATTCATATTCAAGAAAAGGAAAATATTCTTAGTGTTTTAGATGATCTTGCAAATGAGGAAAGCTTGCACAACATTCTCTTGATATAAATTTGGAAACTCATGATGCTTTATGGAAAGAGCAAACTCATGTCCAGATGGTTTTGGTGGATGTTTCTTCAAGCTCTTTTGGGATGTGGTAGGTCAAATGTTTTGTCAATTTTTTTGTTAATGGATGGATTATGTCAAACTATAACTCAAACATTGTATAATTGATCCCTAAGACTTTTGGAGATGACAAAATTGAATGTTTTAGACCCATTTATATGGCTAAATTCAAATTTAAGGCAATATCAAAAGTTTTGGCAGATAGATTGACTATAATTGCTCCCAAAATAGTTTCTAAACATCAGAGAGGTTTCATAAAGGGACGTCATACCTCTGAATGCATTTGCATTACTTTAGAGGTTGCTAATCTTTTGGAAGAAAAAACATTCATTTGGAGGTAATTTGGTTCTAAAAAATTGATATCTAGAAGGGCTTTAAAACTCTTGATTAGGATTTTCTATTTCAGTCGTGGCAAGCTTTTGGATTCAACAATACTTTTTGTAGTTGCATATCTACAATTTTTCGGTCTGTTAAGCTTTATTTGTTGGTGAATGATAAGGTTATGTGTTATTTTAATTGTACAAAATGAGTGTGTCAAATGGATTATCTATCTCATCTTCTATTTTGTATTGATGAAGATGTTCTCAGTAGGAGCATGACTATTAGAAATTCTCTAAAAATTCGTAATATTTTCCATGAGTATTGGCAAAGCTCTAGTCAACAAGTGAGTCCTCAAAAGTGCCAGATTATGTCAGAGGTTATTAATAATACTAGACTTCACTCTAATACAACTATTCTTGGCTATTATATGGGATCTTTACCTTTTGATTACTTGGGTTCCTATATTCAAAGGTAAGCCAAGAGTCGGCCATCTTCAGCCTATAATTGATAAAATCAAGTGCAAATTGTCAACCTAGAAGGAACATCTATTGTCGATGATGGGGAGAATTCAACTTGTACACTTAATTGTGAATGCTATCATGAGTTATAGTTTCAAAATTTATTCTTAATCTCGAAGTCTCATTAAAAATTTAGATGCTTGTATTAGAAACTTTGTTTGGACAAGTAACATTGATGGCAACAAGTTGATCACTTGCTCTTGGAGCAAAACTTGCTCTCCCTTTGCAGAAGGAGGGCTTGGTATTAGAAGTATCACACATACTAATAGAGCAAGTTGGTTGAAGCTTTGTGAGGACATGATTAACTCAAACTCTCAATGGGCTATAGCTTAAAAGGCAGATTTTTTGAAATGCTAAACTAGTTAAACACCATATATCATCTTTGATTTGGAATGGTTTGAAGAGTATGTATGTTAGCATTTAGAATAAGACAACCTGGAAAATTGATAATAGTACGTAATTCTATTAACTTCTGGTTAGATAATTGACTTGGGTACAAGGTTTGTGGTTTTTTTGTAGATTCTTAATGATGATGTCCCTTTTGTCACAAGTAAGGTGTCTGATTTTATTCATAATGGAAAGCGGGTCATTCCTTTTAACATTGAGTTGAGATATCTAATTCTTACTATTGATTTAGGTTATTCTTGTTATCCTAGTATTGATTGTATTGTCTGGAATGTTACTACTTTTGGGTTGTTAACCTTCAAGGAGACTTATATTTCTCAAGTTAGTCATCACAATGATGTGTTTAGGGATAAATTGATTTGGAGCCCGTTATTCCCCCTGGGAAATTGTTGGTCCTTTATAAAATCATTCAAAATGTCATAGCAACCAATGACAATTTGGCTAAAAGAGGCCTTCCATGAGTATCTTGTTGTAACCTATGTGTTCGTAGTTTAGAACGTGCTCAACACCTTCTCTTGGAGTGCTATTTTACTAAAATTATTTGGAGTTGACTTGAAGTAATTCTAGATTTCAATGTCAATCTCAGTTCTCCTTTAACAATAAGGAACACTTGCAGGGAAACACAAACTAATAATGTGATTTCTCCCATCATTAACATTTTTTGGAATATTTGATTTTTGCAGGAACATGATTCATTTTGAAGATAAACTTATGAATTTGCAACATATAATTCATAATATCAAAGTAGGTTTTTACTTGTCAGGTACTAATTCTAAGGGATGCATGAGATCTTCTATGTGAGACTTTAGGGTCCTCAAATATATGACAACTCCCTCTATTATCTTGGATAAAAAGCAATATTGGTGGTGCTTCTAGAGGTTCACCAAGTAGTTCTTCTTGTGGGGGACTTTTAAGAGATCATTATGCCTCTTTTTGGGTAGATTTGCGGTGAATTTAGAAGTTATCTCTATTTATCTTCATGCTGAGTTTAATGTTGTCATGTTGGCTATTGAGTGGCAATAAAAAAAGGTTGCATTAATATATGGTTGAAGTGAAATTTTAACATCACTATCCAAACTTTCAATGATACTTATATTGTTTCATGACATCTTAGGAATAGATGAAGCAATTGCGTTCACTTTATCAGAGATTGTGGCTTCAAAATGAATCATATTTATTGAGAGGATAACAATTATGTAGATAAATAGTTAATGTAGTTTTTTTATACTGATTTTATTTGGTGGAATTCTACGTCTCCTTGTATTAAAGAAGATTTATTTTGTAATAGAGTATAGATTCATAATTTTTTATTTTGCTCATGACATGGTGTCTAATATTGTCAATTACTGCACTCTTTTCCCCTCTTCTTTGGTTTTATCTCATTGAATTTTTCAAAAAGGGGTTTTTAATGAAGCAGTAGGACATTTCAAATTTCATTTTTTCGTTGGGTATTGACTTAGTCCCCCCAAGTTTTGTTTTGTTTATTATTATTAATACAATTGATTGGGTACTGTCAATGATAGGTGAATTCTTAAAGGTGCCATCATAGTTAAGATATTTAGATAATTATGTGATATTTTTGCGCTCTAATTTTTTATTTAAAAAAAGAAAAGAATTGAATGAATTCACCGAAGTTATCTTTCTCCAACTCTTCAATTATGGAGTTTCTTAGTTCATTGGAGAATAAAAACCTTTTAGGGCTTCTCTCTCATGGCTTCTGCCACAACTGTCATGATTTTTGTCGATCATCGGATTTGAAATCCTTTATAAAAGTATGTAACTTCTTACTTCATTCTTATTAATTAATAATTAACACTCATTCTCTTAAAAATTTATATTGAGAAAAAGACATATGAATGTTTTTGTCAATAATATAAAGTGTTTTATTTTACCAACAAGTAGGTTCACAATCCAATGACTGTGGCCTACAAGCTACTTACATCTTCATCCATCTTAATGTTTGGCAAATATTGCTCAACTGAAACTTAAGAACAACATAAGGATGGTGAGTTTATTTATAAAGAATAAAGCTTATGTAATGTGTTAAAACAATATTGTGATCTACAACAAGAATCTATTATATATATTTAAAACAGACTCCCGATACCACATTATCATATTTTGTCACTTCAAAATATTTCATCCACATCAGCCAAAAAGCTGATGTGTACCTCATGAGAGTATCTCTCCTCTTTCAACAACTTCTCTTCCTTCAACAATTTCTTTAATACCTCCAAAATCTATTTCTTTAATATTATTTTATAATAAATTTATAAATTATAAAATTATTTATAATAAATTTAAATTTATAAATTATTTTATAGTATTATTTATAATTTATATTATTATCAAATTATTTCATAATAAATTTATAAATTATTTTATAGTATTATTAGTCATTTATCTATTATATTATATATATTTAAAACAGACTCCCGATACCACATCATCATATTTTGCCACTTCAACATATTTCATCCACGTCAGCCAAAAAGCTGATGTGTACCTCATGAGAGTATCTCTCCTCTTTCAACAATTTCTCTTCCTTCAACAATTTCTTTAATACCTCCAAAATCTATTTCTTTAATATTATTTTATAATAAATTTATAAATTATTTTATAGTATTATTAGTCATTTACCAGTTGTAATAATTTATATTATTAATCATTAAATTCAATGGAAAAAAATCACATAATCACTCATAAATATCGACATAAATGTTATTTATCTAATTCTCCTTACAATTATATTATTCCACTTATGGTGAGTAATGATTTTATACGTTTCTAATTCAATTACTCATTAAAATCAATCAATTTAAAATTACTTTCAATTTATGTCAATCCATTTTTTTAGTAACATTTTATAAAATAAATATATATATTCTATTTGACATAAAAGACACAAATTTATTAAAAATAATCATAAAATACGAATATATAAAAAATTATTAAAAAAGTTACTTCCAATTATTAAAATACACAAATTTATTTAACAATATAATATATATGAATATATTAAAAAATATAATGAACCAACGTTTACTATATATGTGTTCTGAAAAAAATATGTTAACACTAAATTTTTATAAATAAAATTATTTATAATAAATTTATCTATTATATATATTTAAAACAGACTCCCGATGCCACATCATCATATTTTGTCACTTCAACATATTTCATCCACATCAGCCAAAAAGCTGATGTGTACCTCGTGAGAGTATCTCTCCTCTTTCAACAACTTCTCCTCTTCCTTCAACAATTTCTTTAATACCTCCAAAATCTATTTCTTTAATATTATTTTATAATAAATTTATAAATTATAAAATTATTTATAATAAATTTATAAATTATTTTACAATTTGATAATAATTTATAATTTATATTATTATGAAATTATTTTATAATAAATTTATAAATTATTTTATAGTATTATTAGTCATTTATCTATTATATATATTTAAAACAGACTTCCGATGCCACCTCATCATATTTTGCCACTTCAACATATTTCATCCACATCAGCCAAAAAGCTGATGTGTACCTCATGAGAGTATCTCTCCTCTTTCAACAACTTCTCTTCCTTCAACAATTTCTTTAATACCTCCAAAATCTATTTCTTTAATATTATTTTATAATAAATTTATAAATTATAAAATTATTTATAATAAATTTATAAATTATAAAATTATTTATAATAAATTTATAAATTAT
>NC_021166.2:47559340-47595798 GCF_000331145.2 Cicer arietinum
AATATTATAAGATAACTATATTTATAATACATAAAATATTACTTATAAAATTTATAAAATTAATTAATTAATATCCGCGCAGCGTGCGGGCCATAATCTAGTATATATTTAAAACAGACTCCCGATACCACCTCATCATATTTTGCCATCTCATCATATTTTGCCACTTCATCATATTTCATCCAAATCAGCCAAAAAGATGATGTGTACCTCTTGAGAGTACCCCTCATCTTTCAACAACTTCTCCTCTTTCTTCCACAATTTCTTTAATACCTCCAAAATCTATTTGATAATATTATTTTATAATAAATTTATAAATTATAAAATTATTTTACAATTATTTATAATAAATTTATAATTTATAAATTATTTTACAATTTGATAATAATTTATAATTTATATATATTTATAAATTATAAATAATTGTAAATTAAAAATTATTTTAAAAATAATCATAAAATACGAATTTATAAAAAATTATTAAAAAAATTATTTCCAATTATTAAAATCTATTATCTATTATATATATTTAAAATAGATTTCCGATGCCACACCAACTTATTTTTTTTTTACAAACTCTTGATGAAATATATTCAATAATTTTTTTTTTTTTATAACAACTTCTCATGCTCGCAACTAAAACATCATACTAATAAAACAAATAAATTTAGCTACTCTACAATATAATTCAACATTAATATTTTTTACATCTTATTTTTGGATTTGTATTTTACATTTTATTTCATCAAATAACTACAAGTACCATTATATGTTGAAAAATAAATTAATAATCAAAGTACAATGAGTCAAACAATTATCCTATATAATAAGTTATCATACGAATTTTACAAAATATTTTAAAAATTAAATTAAATGATTGTGATAAACATGATTTTCCTTCATTTTAATTTTCCTAATCATATTCAATTATTACAAATCAATAAAGTAATATTATAAGATAATTATATTTATAATACATAAAATATTACTTATAAAACCTATAAAATTAATTAATTAATATCCGCGCAGCGCGCGGACCATAATCTAGTTAACCAATAAAAATAGAAGACAAACAATTGTAGAGAAAAAACGAAAACGAAGAATGTTCTTGGTTTTCTGCTGAAAACGAAGAACGTTCTTGAACAAAACTGAATACCACAAAATGGAAATTGTTTATCGTTCTCATTTTTTTGCAAATTTGAAAACCAGTTTTCAAAATCAAAGTAAACGAAAATTAAAGAAAGATAGGAGAAGAATGACACCCAAATCTTTACGTGTTCGGTCTCAATTGATGAGATCTACGTCACATGAAAGCAAGCAAGATAAATCCACTATTAATGATTGAACTTTACAAGATTAAAGTCTTCTCAAGATTGATCTCATAGTATCTATCACTGTTTATGAACCAGCAATACTAGCATTTTCTCTCAATCTCTTTTTTTCCTTCTTCTTCTTTCTGATTTCCTATGAATCACAAATTGCCTATCTCTCTATTTCTCATAGCCGTCACTGCTACAACAACATACAAATTGCTACAATAACTAGCTTGGCCAAAGGTAGTTTTATAACAACCACTCAAAGTTAACCAACTATAGTTAGATGATTTGAGGCACATATTCACATTATGTCTTTTACATTTTCTTTTGATGTAGTGACATGATTCATGGAAATAATAAAACACACACACGTATGCACATGTGTGAACACACATTCACACCCTTCTTCTGGTGTGCATGCACATGCACATGCATATCCCTGCTTGCCCACACCCCTACACATGCACCTCACTCATTTTATTTATAGTCTCAAAGTTAGTGTTTATCATGAACTTCATTGTACCTCTAAATTAGCAAAATAAAGTTTTGCCTAAATCGTGCGGGAGATCAATAAATACATAACCTGTCACATGACTGGAATTTCTAGATCCAAGATATGACGACGACCATGATATTATATAAGAAAATAGTACTTAATTGGTAATTAATAAAGGAAAATTGGTTTATGATTTCAATAAAAGTTTATTTATTTTTTGATATGGACTAAAACTGCCGAGGAAAAAATTTAGAGGGACTAAAAATGAAATATGGTATATTTATAGAGAGAAAAAATTTATTTAACCCTAGTTTATAATTCTCCAAAATCAACTAAATCTACACCGAAAGCTTCATCCCGATTCGTATCAACTTTTTCCAGATCTAAAGGAGATTCGTTAGTAAAGTAGTGTCTTCTACACTGGAGATATGATCAACAACAAATAAAGAGTTACCACCACTTGGAGTACCATTACTCATCTATATTTGATTTTATCCAAATCTATTTTTTTTTTATGTGCTAATTCATGCGCATAATAAAGTTCAACGTCACCATCAATAATGTTGTATGTTTTAGATTTAAGGATGACTTGTTTGACATAGGGAACATTTAGACATAGGAAAATGCGTTGTTGGCTAATTGAATCTAAAATTTTATTTCTTCACCAAATTTAATGTGTTAGCTCAAATGAATGATTTGGCTAAACAATACAAGTAGGTTCCATATTTTACCCATTCATACCTCCAAAAACCAATAATTGATAGTCACCTTAAATTTCAAGGTCATTGAATATATTCTATAAACCTAAACACTCATAAGATAATATGGTGTATTATTCATTTAAAGTTACATATTCATTTTAAAGTTTACTATTTACATAATATTGTTGATTATTAGCTATTGTAATATATCTTGATTGACTTTTGATGCCATGCATGTGTTTGTGGGAAAATGGATGTGTGTAGAGGTGGACAATGTGCAGATTCGGGCTGAAAATCTCAACCTAACCAAAACTGAAGCAAATAAATCATCACCCATTTTCACCTGTTTGTGACCCAGATTCATTGGGTGGCGGTTTGAGCAGTTTTTCAAATGTACGGATCGATCAAATCGGTTCTGAATTACAAGGCTTGAACTTTCGATGAAGAAAAATCCAGATCTTACTTTTAATCGCAGAAAACTCTAAAACACCACGATTTATGGATTCAAGCACATAATTATATAAAAGAAATATTCAAAAGGTCCACAACATCAAATTTCATTGAACTTATTTTCTTGCAATGAAAATCTCAAATAAGGGGAAGGCAAGGTGTCTTCTTTATTTTGATGGCAAGATCTTCAACAAAGAAGGAGAAGGATAACTTTATGACTGTAGGAAGAAGAAGATAATGAGAAGGAAAAAGAGCTTGAGTAACAAAAGTGACGTTGGAAAGAAAATGAGACGAGGGTTGGATTTTTTATTTTTCACTCTTTAGTGAATAATATATGAAAAAGTAAGAAATTGATTGATTTTGGCACATTGGGCAATGGGACATGAAGAAAAATGGTTGAAATGCTTTTTACTTACTCACTTTTTTAAACAAATACATAAAGGGATCCTCTTATCCTTTCATTTGTTAGTGATCCATATGATTATACGATTATTTTTAATTTACCAGACAATATGAGTTGATACACAGATGAAAAGGGAAAATATCTGTCTATCTGTCTGTCTGTCGGTTTATTTGTCTGTCTTCTTAATAATTCAGATGCCGTTAATGTCATTTTTTGTTTTTCAATAATTCAAATTCATCATGTCTCCTTAATATTTCAGCTACCTTTAATGTCACATTTCATTTTTCAATAATTTAAATGCCTTATATTCCGTAACAATCATCTTCATTATGCGGAGTAAAGCTTTGGGATGATCCTTCAGAGTCTTTATTATTATTATTATTATTATTATTATTATTATTATTATTATTATTATTATTATTATTATTATTATTATTATTATTATTATTATTATTATTATTATTATTTTCAGACTCAGATATTGCCGCTTGTAATTTCTTCAAAAATCTCTTTTTATTAGAAGATGATGATAATTCTACGATAATCTTGGATTTTTCAGCAAAGAACTGTCCTTCTTCAATGTTCTCTTTTGACTTAATAAGAAATTTAGGATTTCTTCTAAACCAGTTTAAGAGTGTAGAGTCCTTTAATAATTCTTGAATAAATTTGTTCCACCATTTAATTTTAAGGCTTAATTGCAGTTTTGGTTCCCCTATTTTAGTTGATTCGCGAAAGTAGTCCCCCTATTTTGTTTCTCCCCAGTTTTGGTCCCTCAAACAGAATTTTGGTCCAAAACTTGATGAAATTTCATTTTTTTTGCATTTATTTAAGTCACATCATGTCTCAAAATCTCACTTGCAACAATTGTACCTGGAATCTATGATTATAAATGGTGTAGTACGGCTTTAAAAAATGAAATTTTATCAAGTTTTTGACCAAAATTCTGTTTGGGGGACCAGAACTGGGGAGAAACAAAATGGGGGGACTACTTTCGCGATTCAGCTAAAATAGGAGGACCAAAACTGCAATTAAGCCTAATTTTAATAACTCTGAATACCCAGTTAATATTAGAATTAGGAATTGATAATTCTTTTCTATATGTCCACGAAGTAATCCGTGAAATACCAAAGCTTGCATGAAACATTAAGATCTTCATATGATCCTGAAAATTAGTTTCTTTAATAAATTCTTGGAATGCTGATCCAGCAAATTCTGGGTAAATTTCTCGCTCAGGTCCCCATTTATTGAACCATTTAATAAACCATAATGGGAATTATAATGAAATGTATTTTTTAAACCAAATGAACCAAGAATGTTCAAAGGGTTCTTGTAATAGCATGTTTGTCCATGCTTCCATAAAATCATAATAAGAATATTCCTGAGGAGTAAATCTTCTCGAAAATTTATTTAATGATGAAGGGTGGTATTTCCAATTTATTGGTGATAATACCTTTAATATTTTAAATTTTGAAAAAATAATTTTCTGTTTATCAATCTTGTCGTATGTATGAGTTATTTCTATTGAATCAGTATCAACTAAAACAAACTCATAGAATAATCTTGTTTTCTCAGGGGTGGCTGGTAGATAATAAATCTGTGAGGGTGATAATGAGAAACAATCTGAAGTAATGATTTGCTTAATGAATATTCAAGTTCCACAAGAAAAAGTATTTTCTTGTAATCCTTTTCTATAAATGGACAATTTAAGTTACTAGGGGGTGTGTAATAGGGTAATTTTTATGGTTTTTGTGTTGTAGTATTTAATTGGGACGGCGTGTTTAAGGCAACTTGTAATGGTGAGATTAATTGGAATTGGATTGTGAGTCTTATTGTTTTTGGTTGTATGGAAGTTGTCGGGTAAAAAGAGGGTAATGCTAATGGGGTTAATGGAGTAAACCTGTTTTGGTTTGGTAATTGGGAGGAAGAAGAGGGAGTTTGTAATACCTGTTTCATAGTGGGTGTTTTTGTAATTTTTTCTTTGGTAATTGAGGGTCCATACTTATCTTTATGAGTCATTGAGCTTTCCCTGTAAAAATTCTCTTGTAAGAAAATCTGGTAATGAGTTTTTCTCTCCTTTAATATGTTCTATTTCGAAATCAAAACAAGAAAGTAAAGATTGCCATCTGGCAAAAAAATGTTTAGAAACCAGGTTTTTAACATCCTTTTGCAAAACAACTTTTGCTACTTTACAATCAGTTTTTAATAAAAATTTCTTCGAAAATAAGTCATCTTGAAATTTTGTAATGCATAAAACAATTGCCAAAATCTCTTTTTTAACAATACTATATTTTAGTTGGCCTATGTTTCATATTCTAGAGTAATATCTCACTACTTGCTCTTTTGGGTTTCCTGGTAATTTATGTTTTAACACTCCTCCATAACCTAACTCTGATGAGTCAGTCTCTACTATAAATAGAGCTTGAGGGTCTGGAGTTCCTAAGCAAGGTAATTTTTTAATTATTTGTTTTAAGGTTTTGACACATTCGGTCATAGTCTTATCCCATTTGGGTGGATTTTTTCTTAGTCTTTTAAATAAAGGTGAACATATAATCTTAAGGTTGGAAATAAAGTCTGCTACATAATTTTACACATCCTAAGAATCTTTGTAATTGAGTTTTGTCTTTTAATTCATTAGGAAATTTTTCTCCAAATTCTATTGACCTACTAATTGGTGTTATTGTTCCTTGGTAAATGTTGAATCCTAAAAATCTAATATTATTCTGAAATAATTTCATTTTCTTGGCTGACACCACTAATCCATTTTCTTTAATAATATTAAAGAATTTTTCTAGATGTTCAAAGTGTTGATTAAAACCTTTTGAAAACACTAATACATCATCTAAGTATACAATAGTAAAATGTTGTTAATTATTAAAAATGTCATTCATAATATTTTGGAATTCACTAGGGGCATTTTTTAATCTGAATGGCATAACATTCCATTCGTAATGTTCAAAGGATACTACAAAGGTTGTTTTATATTTATCCTCTTCTTTTATTTGTATTTGGTAATATCTTGATTTTATGTCAAATTTAGAGAATACAGATGAACTGTGTAATCTACTTACTAAATATTTTTTATTGGATATTGGATATCTAATCCATTGTAATACTTTATTTAATGGTTTATAATTTATAACTAATCTGGGTGCTCCTCTTTCTAATTCTGCTGAGTTCATCACATAGAACCCTGCACAACTCCAGGGAGACTTACTGGGTCTTATTAATCTTTTATCTAAGTATTCTTGTATTTCCTTTTTACAATAATCTAGGTATTGTTGATTCATTTGTATTGGTCTTTCCTTAGTGGGAATGTTTCTCTCATTAAAATTGGATTCATAAGGAAGTGAGACCACATGCTTCTTTCTTGTCCAGAAAGCATTGGGGTGATCTGCACAAATTTCTTTTTCAAATTTATCTTGTAACTCTTTTATTTTATCTTGTATATTTTGATTTTGTAATTGTTCTTATATTCTTTTATAATGAATCTCTTTGTTTATCATTCCTATTTGTTTCTTCTTTTGAGAGATTAAATTAATTTTATTAAGACTTGATGTTGATGCTTCCTATAACATATTTAATTCTTTAATTTTGAGTTTTTGAACAAATTCAAATTTTATTATTTTTCCTAACGCTTTTGTAGTAAGACCTTCATGTGATACAATGAATGGGTACATTAATGCTAAGAAAGGGTTTTCTATAATTACACTTTCTCTAATGTCTTTGACTAATAAAAATGAAGTATGATAACAATTCCATTTTTACATACCTTTGCATCAGGTAATTTATAAGTAACACTTAATCTAGAACCATTGGCTCCACTTAATCTTTCTAGAGTTTTTTTCGTAATATTTAGTGGGTATTAATCCTTCTTGGATACAATTAGAGTCTGCACCAGAATTAAATAATGCAATAAACTCAAATTTTTTATTTTTAATAATTATAGTTATTGGACAATATCATTTGTGTACAATTAATTTATTTAACAAAAATAAATAAGGTTCTTTTTCTTTTATATCATTATTATTACTACTACTTACTATCTTATGTTGTTGTTCTAATATATTTTTTCCTTTTAATTCTAAATACTTAACATCTAATTCTAAATCCTTTTGTTTTAATAATTGAATTTCTTGTTTTATAGAAGTAATTTCATTCTACAAGTCTTTAATAGTAATTAGTGGGGTAATAGTGGGTTTAAATCTATTCATTATTTCTTTTAAATTCTACTTTATGAACTATTTTCTTTTCTATTTGTTCTTTTTCTATAATTCCTTGTATCTGAATCATAAATTCTTCCTTTTGATCTGAATCAGACATTTTTCTTAATATTTCTATAAGAGTACTAGCTTGATCTGTAGTAATCATATTAATTCCCTTAATACAATCATTACAGTTACATAATTCTGGACCTAAACAATAATTTTCTTCTGAACTTTCTTCTGATTATGATTTTTTCTGATATACTATTAACATATTCTTCTTCATAAGATGATTCTTCCGAAGAACTAGAGGATTCATCAATCAACATAATTCCTTCTAAGATATTAATAAGACTTTCTTTTAATTCTTTTTGTATTTCCAATTTACTAATTTCATTAGTTTTTTGTTTTACTCTACAATTTTTTGCATAATGTCCTAGTCTTCCACATTTAAAACATTTAATTTCTTGTTTATTAAAGACATTTTTATTAGTTCTTTTAATTTTTTGTGTTTTCTTTATTGGTTCTTTTGGGGCGTAGTTATTATTATAAGTTTTCTTTTTCTTATAATGTCTAAATGTTTGTTTTGGATCTCTTTTCTTTATATTTTACTGGGAGCTTTAATTGTCTCTATTCTGAATTATTCACAAAATGATCCTAATTTTTTTCTACTTTGCACTACTTCTGATCTAATTCTAATCTGTATTTTAAAATTTGTGCATATTCCTATTATGGTTTCTACTACATAATTCAATATTTGTCCTAAGGTTAATGTTCCATAAGGAATTATTCCATTAAATTTTGATTTAATATTCATTTTAACTTTTTCACTAAATAATTTAGGTAATCCTGCTAAAAATCTCTCTTTCCAATAATCTGCATTTCCATCTGGTCTCATATATAATTTTGACATAAACATGTCTTTATACCATCTATAATCAGACATGGAAGGACAATGAAGATTAACTAATTGTTCAACAGCCTTTTCTTGTAATTGTAATGGGTCTCCTACAAAGGCTTTCGTGATAACATATAATAGGGTATTTACTGAGTCTTCTTCTATTGGTATTCCATTATTATCTACTTTAACTGCTGTTAATATCATAGTTTTTTCTTCTTCAGTAACTATATTATCCCACCATCCTTTTAATCGATCAGTGAATCCAATGATTAATAATAATGCTGCCTTTTTATCAGTATTTTTCCCTGATGTTTTAAAGACAGTGGCTGCCATAGTCATGGCCTGAATAATATTTAATATGTTTTGTTCACTATGTCCATCTATGTTCCATTCAATAATAGAATCTCCACTATAGGCTGCGGAGGTCATGTAGTAACTTTCTTCAAATTGTAAGTCTGGATAGCTAGGTCTAGGATAATAATTTCTAGTTTTACCTAGATAACCAGTATTTTTCATATTTTTAATTTTGTTAATTTCTAATTCATTGGGGTCTTGTGATAATACATTTACTTGAGAATTATTTGTTATTGTCAACCTTTTTAATTGTTCTATTAATTCATCTGAGTTATTTTTTAATTTTGCTTCTTTTAATTCTTTTTCAGGTACATTTATTAATTTATAAAAAGGTCTCTTTGGATCTAGTTTTTAATATTTATATGAATTTATTTCACTATGCGTATTGAGGTGGTTTTTACTCACTTGTAATTCTACTCTATCTAATTGTTCAACCATAGTATATAATATTTGATTACTAAAGTTTAATTGAGTTTGGACTCTTCCTATTTCTTTATTTTCATTATTTGGATGCTTAATTGTTTTAAAGGGTGAAACTTCAAATATAATTCCATTCTTTTCTATTTTTATTGCTTCTAATGGAGGATGTATAGATTCTATTATTTTATCATCTACAGTCTTCCATTTATTACTTATTTTAGTATTAACATTTATGTGATTATTTATAATAAAAGGGTTTTCTATATTATTTTCTAAACAGTAATTTTCAAACCAGTTAAAGAAATAAATATTTAATCTTATTTCTTTAAGATACGCATAATATTTTTCTCTATAATCACTTGTTATTTCTTTTGAGAAAGTATCAAAATACCATTTTCTTTTATCTGTATTATAATATGCTTCGAAATCTTCTCTTAACCAGACTTTGTCTATTTCAAATTCTTCTTCGAATTCAATTACTCCTAATACCTGAGATGTTGTTGGTGACATATCTGGTGACTCTGATTCTTGACAATCTGGGCAAGGCTCATATAATGCTTGAGATATTGAGGGTACGAAATCCACTCATGTTAAGTTAATATTAATGGTAGATGTTGAATCTACTGATTTTCTAGAACTTGCTTCAGATAAATATTTTAATGATTTATCAGTTATAAAAGATTGACTTCGATTCATTCTAATTCTTATACTGCCATCCTCTTCTAAAATAAACTGTCTAGGTGTCTAGATTCTATTCTAAGTGTTAGCATAATTTCTTTTAATACCCATTCTTCTCGTAGTTTAGCAATAATATCATAAACCTTTAGTTTTTTTAGGGGTTGTAATATTAGAACGTTTTAGATTTGCTTCAATAGTTACAATTTCATTTCTAGGTGTATTTCTTAATGCTTTAAAATTATAATTTATATTTGAAACTTTATATTTAATTTTGTAACATATATCGATATTAGCTACTCCTTCATAAAATAAATTATTCATACATTGAATATTAATAACTAAAGACCTTTTAGTAAAATTGTTTTCTAAGTTCATAGAGTAATTTGGATAACAATTAAAATAAACAGGGCCGTCATTTAAATTTGATTCTAATATAGCAATAATGGATTCATTAAATCTTTTAATTCTATTATCACGTGACACTAATAATATGGGAGTATTTAGTCCTAACTTATGTAATAGTTTAACAACAACTTGTATTAATCCTAAGTGAATATAACGAAATCCTTGTTTGATATGCTCATCAATTATTTCTTCATTTAATAAATTAATAGTTTCATGATGTTCAACTATTGATCTGGAAGATTCTAATGTATGGCTAATTTCCTGAGATCTAAATTTGTCAAACGTACTAGTTTTATATATTTTTTTATATTTAATGTCAAGCATATTCCGGCTTTGTAATTTATTTTGTATTTCTGCTATTTGTAAGTCTTTGTTTTGATAATTTTCTTGGTCATTTCTATTATCTAATTCTTCTATAGATGATGAAGTAGAAAGTATCATGGTTTTATCTCTTCTTCTGGATCCTAGTTCGCTCAAGGTTCTAAGGAATTGGGCCATATTTCTATAGTTTAAACTTAAGGTTTCAAAATCTTTCTCTTCTCATGGGACCACTGATATATCTATTCTGGGAACACCTACCTCTCCCTTGGGCTTTACGGCTTACCAACATAATCAACCACAACTGACCAACGTTTTGATGATTAAGATATTTAAAAACGTAAGTTTGAAATATAAGAAATATAATCTAATTCCTTAGAGTCCTCTTACAAGGCTCTGATACCATATTGAAGATGATGTAAGATCATGATAAACATAAGTATACCATAATTCAATAAAGCAAAACATAATACATAAAAGAGTTATGTGAAAATAATGGTAAATCGTCAAGAAATATATCTAATTTAGTTGTTAATAAGAAAATTGTTTAAAAAACTAATTTAAAGTAAGGAAAGTTCATAAATTTATTCATGATTAAAACTTACCATTATTTCTTTCAGAGAATGAGGGAATTGCAAGGAAACTATGTATGTATGTATGTATGTATGTATGTATGTATGTATGTATGTATGTATGTATGTATGTATGTATGTATGTATGTATGTATGTATGTATGTATGTATGTATGTATGTATGTATGTATGTATGTATGTATGTATGTATGTATGTATGTATGTATGTATGTATGTATCTATCTATGTTTGTATGTTTGTATGTCTTTATGTATGTATCTATCTATTTTTGTATGTTTGTGTGTCTACATGTTTGTATGTTTGTATGTCTACAACTTTCATAAAGCCACCAGAACCGAATTCAGACTCGCAAGAGGAGAAAAATGTAGTATACGTCAGATAGCAGATGTTGTGCGTCTGGATGGTTGTTCGGAAGAAGGAAAGATGTTGAGACTATTTTCATTTTCATTGAAAGATGATGCTAAGGAGTGACTTAATTCCCTTCCTGCCAGTAGCATCACCACATGGGATGACCTTGAAGATAAGTTCTTGGAACAATACTTTCCCCCAGTTGTGTTCGTTAGAAAAGACAAGAGATTTCCAGTTACAAACAGAAAGAAGGAGAATCTTTTTGTGACACTTACAGGCGGTTCAAGGGTTTACTAGCAGGATGCCCCAATCATGCTTATGACGACACTGATCAAATGCAAATATTTTGTAATGGTTTGAAGCCTAGCATTAGAGTTATGTTGGATGCTAAAGCATGTGGTTCTTTGAATTACAAAACCGCATCAGAAGCACAAAAAATTATTGAGATCATGGCATCAAATGAACAAATTAAATGATGTTGTATGATAGAGGTGGTGGGTCAAAAAGTGGTATGTTGGAATTGAATGTTCTGGATGTTGGGTTGGCTCAATGGAAGCTTCTCCTAAAACAGATAGAAGATGTTATCGCTGCTGAGATAAAGAAGGGGATGACATCTCTAAATATACAACCCCAAGTTGCCCATATCAAATTATTGAAACATGATGGTTGTGACTTTTGTGGGGGAGCATATAAAAATGGAGCTTGTGAAGCACTAGATGAAAATGATATAGAGGAACTAGATGAGGTGAACTTTATGGCTAATAATGCGAAGCAGAATAATCACTACTCTAGTACGTACAATCTAGGTTGGAGAAACCATCCAAATTTTTCATGGAAAGATCAACAGGGTGGACCTCAAGGTCAACAAGGAGCTCAACCATATCAAGCCCCACCTCAAAAAGCTGCTTGAGAGAGTGCTATGGAGAAACTAGTAACAAGCACAAGTTATTTCATTGAAGATTCAAGAGCCATTCATAAAAATCACTCTGCATCAATAAAGAATCTAGAGACCCAACTAGGTCAACTTGCTCAACAAATGACACAAAGAATGCCTGGAAATTTTCCTAGTGACACAGTCCCGAATCCATGAAATAATGATGCAGTGACAACGAGGAATGGCAAGGTAAGTGAACAAGTACCACCTAAAGGCAAACAGAGTGGAAGTACTCTGACTTCAACCCACCCGGAGGAAATGGTCACACCGACATACATTGAGGAGCACATCACTCTTGAAAAGGAGGAAGAACATGTGGTACAAAAAAGGGAACCACTGCCAAAACCAGAAATTCGACTTCCATTATCTCAAAGATTAAGAAAGGAAGAAACTGGAAAACAATTTGATAAGTTTCTTGATGTTCTTAAAAAAATTACAAATTAACATTCCTTTTGCATAAGCAATAGACCAGAAAAATTGGTAGTGAAACAGTGATGCTTACTGAAGAGTGTAGTGTAGTGCTATTCTACAGAGGAAGTTGTCGCCTAAGCTCAAGGATCCGGGAAGCTTCTCTATTCCTTGTGCTATTGGGAATAGAACTTTTGGGAAAGCCATGTGTGATCTTGGGGCTAGTGTAAGTCTTATGCCCCTTTCCATATACAAAAGGTTAGACATTGGAAGAGTAAAAAACACACAACTGATGTTACAGTTTGCGAATCGTTCAATGAAACACCCATATGGGGTGGTGGAAGATGTGTTGGTCAAAGTAGATAAGTTCATTTTTTCAGTGGATTTTGTGGTACTAGACATGGAGGAAGACAATGATATCCCCTTGATCTTGGGGAGACCATTCTTAGCAACAGGGAGAGCTATGATTGATGTGGCGGATGACACCTTAACCTTTAAGGTAAATGAGGAAACAGTTACATTCAATATTTTAAAATTCATGGAGCATTCAAACGAAAGAGACGGGTGCAACCGAATTTAGATTTTTAATTCGACTGTCGATGAAGAAGTTGAACGTCAAGGCTCCATTATGCCATTAAAAAGAGTGTTATGTTTACCCCAAGATGTTGTTAAAAAAAGTAAAGATCCAAATGTGAAAGAGGTTTTAGCCATGTTAGAAGCATCATCATCTTACTCCCCCCGTTTCCCCACTACATGGGAGGGGTTGAAAGGGAACGAAGATGAATATGTAGAGAAAAAGAAAGATACGCCATTGGTTGAACTCAAGCAATTGCCACCTCACTTGAAATATGTATATCTTGGTGAGAAGGATGTGTGTCCTTCCTGTCATATATGCCACATTGACAATAGTTGAGACGTGAAGCTAATGACTTTAAAGAAGCGCTTCGTGGGAGGCAACCCACAGGTAGAAGTAACTTTTATTTTTTTTTTAATTTTATTTTTGTTATTTGAATTTGGTTCTTTCTAATTGTGTGTAAACGTGCACTATGATGAAGAATTATTAACAACTTGGATTTGGTCTTAAGTTTTCTATTTGGGATTTTGAAATTTAAACTCTATTTATTTGCTCATATCATTGCTCAATTCAATAAGTTTCACTAATGCATGCATTGTTGATTACTCCTTGGTTGTCGAAGTCTCACTCACGTTTTTTTTTTTAAATAAAAGAAAAAACTAATAAATTTTGTAGTGGCATGTTTGACATCATTTAGATAGTTCATACTCTTTCTTATTATCCTAGCTGTGAGCTTTTGAGCCTAAACACTTAAATTCTTTGTTGTGTGATTATCCAGACTTGTGTTATCCCTTCAGAACTTCAATAATTCTGACTTGCATCACTTGTAATTTATGCATACATTGAGGCAATTTTGTTTGGTCGTTTGATTCTTTCAAACTACCCTATGAAAATTTTACCCTTTGCTAGCCCATTTGAGCCTTTCCCTTTTATTTCGGTTACTAGCCACATTGCAAGCCTAATATCTGACTTTAATTAAATCACCTTACTTGGAGTTAGGTAGAAATTTTTTTTATCTTGTCTTGGTAAAATTCTATGTTTGGGGTTGCTCATGGGATAACAACCCTTTAAGTTTTGGGTGGTGATTCTCACAAAAAGAAAAAAAGAAAAAAATCAGCTTGTGTACTTTGGTAAATAATATCTTCTTGGTTCTTTTGTCAATGTTTGAGAATCTTCAGAATGAAAAGGTGAAGAAAAATAAAATAATGGTAGAATAATTTGGAAATGTATGCCTAACTCCAAGTAGTAAAGCCTACTATCTCAAAATGTCATACCCTTACCTAAGTCCCATTACAACTCGAAAGTCCTTCAAAAGTATATGTGCTTGCTGCATTGTGATTGCTAACAAGAATTTTTTCAAGCCTATGGTAGCGTGATGCATGTTCTAGAATTTGAGTGATAAATCCATAACCCTTTCTAAACACTTGAGAGAAGTTTTGGTGAGATTGTGTGAAGAGAGAGTTGAACTTAATGAATGAATGCTAAAGTGTACGAATTGTGTTGTTTTTTGTAAGCAACCATAGAGTATGATGAATGTATTGTAGTAGCTGAAAATTTGAGAATTGAGTTTGATTTGATTTGAGAAATTGAGTTTAAGGTTGTTTTTAACTGCACCAAATCTGAAATTAATTCTTCCTTGGGGACAAGCAATAGATTAAGTTTGGGGTTGTGATGACTCTTCATCATATGCATAATTTTTATTGATTTTAGTCTTATTTATCTTTAACCATTAGTTAATTTAATGAGTTATTTGATATATTTTGCTGATTTTAGTTCTTTGATTTAATGAAATATTTATTTTCTTATTTGCATGATTAAGTAGAGAATTTTCGTAGTTTTGCGTTGTTACTTTGTTTTAGTGCAGTGCTGAATTTTGGTGAGAAATCAATACGACATATCTGGAGTATTTCAACCATGTCTGGAGTTGTAGATGTCAAATTGGAGTCAAACCAAGTGAAAATGAAAGTTAAGATCCATAGCTACAACTTTCATGAAGACACCAGAACCAAATTCAGACTCGAAAGAGAAGAAAAATGCAGTATATGTCAGATAGTAGATGTTAGGGATGAGTGTAACCAGATGAAACCCTTATTTTTCTGATTTGATTTCTAGTTATATGAATGAGTTCATTGAATTATTTTTCTCATCTATGTGCTTAATGCTTTTTATTTCTTGATCAACATTAAAATGTTCTATGATTTGTATTTTGTAATGGAAGTGGACTTTACGAATGCTTGAGATGAGAAATTCATGAATTTGTAGTCTATGGATAGATACAAGTCATGAAACCAATTAAATTAGTTGCAAAGGCAATAGTTTAACAAGAGAATTATTGTACGGTAATGCTTAATTCTAATTTTAAATCTACTAAAGAATTATGGGTTACTTTGAAATTAAAGGTTTTGTCACTAAGACATTAGGGCAAGAATAATAAAGAGAATTCGGTAATAATTCAATAAAAGAATTCAGTAACTAGGATCAAATTAGGCACTAAGGTTGAATTCGAAGTGAAACTCATCCCTGACATTTTTCTCATTATAAAGGATCAATTTTATTACAGTTGTTAATTTTAAATATTATTTCAATCAATTTGGGAACTTTTTGTTCAATATTAGTAATTAAATATAATTCAATAGTAAAACGCAATCCTTGAGTTCGACACTTGGTACTACCGTTTTATTATTACTTGCAACGATTCAGTACACTTGCTGAAAGGCTATAACTATCTCATGCTAAGAATGTGCACAACATTAATATTAGTATGCCAAGTCAACAATATGGAAGTCAATGTATAAGGAACTGTGTCGATGGAAAAATCCACTAAACATGGGGCGTATGAAAGAAACTAACATCGAGACTAAGCCTTCTAACTCAAACAAGAAGAAACAAAATTGTAATATGATAATCTTAATTATAAGGTAAATGTTAATAAACCAGTGCAGAAGAACAACAAATCTTCCTTCACTATTTAAAAAAAAAAAAAAAACTATTTGCTTTTCTGACAAGGATCGTTCTTTATTAAGGCATTCACCTTACTATTGAAAGATGTTTAGAAAGTAAGGTTGAATCATAAAGAACTAAAAAAGGCAATAAGTAAAAGAAATCATGTTGTTGAGGGTCATCGTACCTTTTCAAGTACCTCTTTAAGGAAAACAAGGTTGTGCCATTATCTGCCTGATTTACATTAGTTCTAGTTTATGTCTGAATTACACAGTTTTTTGTTTGAATTCTGATTCTTATTGAGAAGATGTTATATATTCAATTCTATATGAGTTCAAGTGTGTGAAAACAGTTTGACTGATTTACATCAATTCTAGTAACTCTCTACTTAGAGGATTTTTCATTTGTGTTTTTCGACGTGTTCTTGACTTTTCCAAAATTACATTTTTCATTGAGTTCTTCTCTCTAGTTTCACCTTTTTGATTGAATCATTTCATCTTAAACACAAGACAGAAGTGTTTGTTGAGATGTTTTCGTTGAAGGTCTTTTAAGGTATGACATTTGTACTTTAGGGTGAGACATGTGTACTTCATTTTGCATAAAAACATCTTGTATCTTCATGGATTTCAGCAATTGAACCATTGAAGATAATGAATGTGCAAACACAAGAATGGGGTTAATTGTGTTTGTCTAAGTTGAATTCTTTTTAATTATTTATTCAAGAACTGATCCATGTTTGATGATTTTAACTAAAATAGAGGCAGTAGCAATCAAGCTTAAGTAATCAAAGGTAGCAGTAAAGCAAATAGTGTAAAAGTAAAGTTACACAAGCTAATCTATCTTGGTTCACCATCAATTGGTAGCTACATTCATCCCCTTCATTTAGAAGGATTTACCACTAATTCAAATCATTTAATTACACATCACCTGATTGGACTATGTTTGAGAATTTGTAGCTAATTTAATTAATTTAAGTGTATGTTGTGTTTGGAGATGTATTTTAAGTATTAAATGATGTGTTGTGATATAGTTATATTATTTTTTATATGTTCAAGTATTTAAATTTAATTACATTTTAAAAAAATCATTATTACCCCCGACTCCATTCCAACCCGCTCATAATCGAGTTGGTTTGGTTTAGGTTTGATGTAAAAATATGGATTGAGTGTTCAACCGAACCCAAATAAAATTGATCAGTTATGTTATCGGATTTGGCAAAAAATGACTCAACTCAACTCGTGTACACCCCTATCAAGGCAAATAGGTTATCAGAGGTTGCACACAAACAGAGGATATAATGAACATAAGATGTTTTGTAGATCATCAGATTATTAACTCTTATCAAAATGTTGACTTTTCTAGAGACATTGACTTTGTTAGAGCGTTGACCTTGTCAGAGGCATTGACTTTATCAGAAGGTTGATTTTTCTAGAGGAATTGACTTTATTAGAGGAAACATAAAAGTTCAGAGTCAAACGTTTGATGAGATTATCAGAGGCAGATGCAATCATTTGCTCGTCATGCTTGTTAGAGGCAAAGACAGAAGAATTCTTGTTACGTTTCTCAAAGGCAGAAGAATTCTTGTTACGCTTATGTATTAGAGGTAGAGGAACATAATTCAATTGGGTTTATCAGGCTTTACGCTGTCAAGCTGAAGTAGAGTCTTGGTTTCTTTTGCCTTCGTCTAGTCATCAAAGGATAGACCTTTATATAGCGAGACATGCTTTGTTGCACTTGTTTCCACATTATTCATTTTACATTTTGCTCTCATAGATCTTTAAAGTACTTGTAATGTAGGCTACTTTGAATAGTTATTATCATAAATATTTCCTTTAATCTGCATAGTTAGGGGATAGTTGTTCTTTATTTATATGTATTTGTTATCATCAAAATATTAACTAGAGGGTTGTATTTAAAAGATACTTTTGCACTAACAACTATCAAATCATCCCTCCATGATTTTGTGAAGAGTTGTTTTGGTGAGCCTTCCATGATAGAAAATGCAAATTAGACATTTATAACCCTCATCCCAAAGTGTGAGGATTTTGAAAAAGTGTCTTAGTTTAGACCAATTGCTCTCTGCGATGTGGTTTATAAAATGGGTATGAAGATTATTTATCAATGCCTTAGGAACATAATGTCTTATGTGATATATGAGTACCATAGTAGTTTTGTATAGGGTCACACTACTATTGACAACATCCATCTCTAGAAAAAACATATTTATTTCTTTAAACATATTAGTGGTAAGATGGACCATATAATCACTAAGTTGGATTTAGAAAAGGCTTATGATAAGATCGAATGAAGTTTTATTATTGATACTTTTTACAAGTTGCGTATCCCTGAGAACCTTCGCTCTCTAATTTTTTTATTGTATCTCCACTACCTCAATTGGAATGGAACAACTTCAAATTTGGTAGAGGAAATTGGTGCCCCTTTCAAATTTGGTAGAAGATGGCGGCGACAGGTGCTCAGGCTGCCATGATTGCGGCACAACCGAATGACCTTACTGAAGCCTCCTATTCCATTGATAACCGCGGCGGCAAGAAGAATAGCAACCGAAATTCTGCCAATAAAAATCGCGGTAGTTACGGCAGAAACGGCGGGCGTGGTCATCGTGGCGGCGGACGTGGGGGTGGTCAACCGTCCCAGCAAGCCAACACCTCATCGTGGCCGTCTCCTCCCGCCCCCTAGCAGCAGTATCCGTGGGATTGGATGTCACCACCATGGGCATTCCCTCCTTGCCCATACCCGTCTTCTCAATGGACTCGCCCCAGTGGTCCTCCAAAGCAACAAGGATTATTAGGCCCACGTCCGCAGGCCTATGCAGCCAGCACACCTTCTCTAGCACCCACAAACATTGAAGCCGCCATGCACACCATGTCACTCAATCCTCCAGATGGTCAGTGGTATATGGATACTGGGGCAACCTCTCATATGACGGCATCACAAGGTAATCTCTCGTCTTATTCTAATATGAGTAATTCAAATCAACATATTATTGTTAACAAATTCTAATTAGTGGTTATGGACATTCAACCCTTTCTACACCTACAAAACCTTTAAAACTACAAAATGTCCTACATGCCCCGCAAATAATTAAAAATTTAATTTCTGTGCGACGTCTCACTACTGACAATAATGTTTCTATTGCTTTTGACCCTTTTGGATTCTCTGTGAATGATTTTCAGACGGGGACGCCACTAATGAGATGTGATAGCATTGGGGATCTTTATCCTATCACCAATCATTATTCAGTCTCCCATCCATCCACTTTTGCATCTCTTACATCCAGTTTATGGCACAATCGCTTAGGGCACCCGGGTTCCTTTGTTTTGCGATCTCTTAGCAAAAATAAGCTCATTGATTATAATAATTTCATTTCAAATTCTGTTTGTGACTCTTGTGTTCTTGGGAAACATGTTAAATTGCCATTTTATGCTTCTCAATCTCATACTTTAATGCCTTTTGATATTATGCATAGCGACTTATGGACTTCTCCTATTTTAAGCACTGTTGGGCATAAATATTATGTCTTATTCTTGGATGACTACTCTAATTTTGTGTGGACTTTCCCTATTAGCAACAAATCACAGGTCTACTCTATTTTTTCATCCTTGAGTTCTCTTATTAAAACTCAATTTGATAAAACCATCAAATGTTTTCAATGTGACAATGGACGCGAATTTGACAATGAGTCTTTCAGAAAATATTGTGATGCTAATGGTCTTATTTTTCGTTTCTCTTGCCCGCACACTTCTCCTCAGAATGGTAAAGCAGAACGAAAAATACGCACCATAAATAACATGATTCGCACTCTCCTTGTCCACTCTTCAATGCCCACTTCTTTTTGGCATCATGCTCTACAAATGGCAACTTATCTGTTAAATATTCTCCCACATAAATCACTAAATCACATGTCACCCACTCAACTTTTGTATCACCGGGATCCCACTTATACACACCTCCAGGTTTTTGGTTGCCTATGCTACCCACTACTTCCTTCTACCAGTCTCCATAAATTACAACCTCGCTCTACCCCATGTGTTTTCTTGGGCTACCCATCCAATCACAGAGGATATAAATGTTATGATTTGTCAACCAGAAAAATAATTATTTCGCGGCATGTAATCTTTGATGAAACACAATTTCCTTTTACTAAGCTACATTTACCCACAAAAGCTGCATATGATTTTCTAGATGATACTCTACATCCTTCTCGCATCCATCACTGGAAAAATCAAACTTTGCAGCCTATTACAGCCAATCCTCCAGCTACAACCCAAACTGCTTCCCCAAACAACACCCATGTTCCACACACCATCATCCAAACCAACCCACCTCCAACAAATGACCAGCCAATTCACCAACCTGCAAAGACCATAACAACACGCAGCATGCATGGAATTACCAAACCCAAATGCTTGTTCAACCTATCTTCCTCAGCTAATGCCATCTTACCCTATCCCATTCCGAAAACTCCATATTTAGCCTTGTCCGATCCACATTGGAAATCTGCCATGCAAGCAGAATTTGATGCTCTTATTAAAAATAAGACGTGGGATTTGGTCCCCCCGACCTTGTGGTGTCAATATTATTCGATCTATGTGGATTTTTCGTCTTAAAAAGAAATCTGACGGTTCTTTTGAGCGCTATAAGGCTCGTCTTGTTGGTGATGGCAGGTCTCAAAAAGCTTGAGTGGATTGTGATGAAACATTTAGCCCTGTGGTGAAACCAGCAACTATCCGGACGGTTCTGAGCATTGCCTTATCATACTCATGGCCCATCCATCAGTTAGATGTCCAGAATGCCTTTTTACACGGCAATCTTCGTGAGACCGTCTATATGCATCAGCCCATGGGTTTCCGCGATTCTGTTCATCCAGACTATGTTTGTCTTCTGCAAAAATCACTATACGGCCTCAAACAGGCTCCTCGAGCGTGGTACCAGAGGTTTGCTGACTATGTCTCCACCATAGGCTTCCATCACATCAAATCCGACCATTCCTTATTCATCTACCGTAAAGGCACGAACATTGCATACCTTCTTCTATATGTAGATGATATCATTCTCATTACATCCACTGATGCTCTTCGGAAGTCCATCATGATGTTGCTTGCTTCCGAATTTGCTATGAAGGATTTGGGCCCTCTCAGCTATTTTCTAGGCATTGCAGTAACGAGACATACAGGTGGTCTATTCCTTTGTCAGAATATGCAGCAGAGATCATTGATCAGGCCGGCATGTCCTCTTGCAAACCGTCCGCTACACCTGTTGACACCAAACAAAAACTCAGTGTCTCCTCAGGTGTTTCGGTTGAGGATCCCACTCATTATCGGAGCCTCGCAGGTGCTTTGCAGTATCTCACATTTACTCGACCAGATATTTCATATGTTGTCCAGCAGATATGCCTCCACATGCATGCTCCAAAAACCGAACACATGAACACTCTAAAACGCATTTTGCGTTACGTCCAAGGCACTCTGCATTTCGGTTTACATTTGTACCCTTCATCCATCTCCAATCTTACCTCCTACACTGATGCTGATTGGGGTGGTTGTCCTGACACAAGGCGCTCTACATCTGGTTATTGTGTCTTTCTTGGTGATAATCTTATCTCATGGTCATCTAAACGACAGCCTACCCTCTCTCGCTCCAGTGCTGAAGCCGAATATAGAGGGGTAGCCAACGTCGTGTCTGAGTCATGCTGGATTCGAAATCTTCTCATAAACTGCATTTTCCAATCCTAAAAGCAACATTGGTGTACTGTGACAATGTCAGTGCCATCTACCTCTCCGAAAACCCAGTTCAACACCAACGCACCAAGCACATCGAGCTGGATATTCACTTTGTTCGCGAGAAGGTGGCTGTGGTCAAGCTTGAGTTCTTCATGTCTCATCCCGTCATCAGATTGCTGACATATTTACTAAAGGGCTCCCGCGCATACTTTTTGATGAATTTCGAGCAAGTCTCAGCGTACGGGAACCTCCCGCTTCCACTGCGGGGGAGTGATAGACTACAATGTTTGCTAGAATATTCTTGTAATTATATGTGTATCTTTTCCATTCATAGAATAGTCAATACCTTCCTAATCTATTTTAAGTAAACCATTGATGTATATATAGTTAATAGGTTTCTATATTGGACATGCATGAGCATTGTATATATACGTTTCCAGATTAATGAGAAAGCACAGCAATACAATTCCTTTCAGAGGAAATTATCCAAAAATGTTCCCTATGTTTTTTACAGATGATTTGATCCTTGTTATTGAAGCCTTTTTGATCCATATGCAATTAATCTGAGCCATATTAGATGATTTTTGTGATACCTCTGGACAAAAGCTTAATTTCAACAAATCTCATGTTTTCTTTTCTTGTGGTTGGTGATATTGCAAATAATTTGAGTGCTAAATTGAAATAATAGATTACAAAGGATCTTGGAGCTTATCTGGGAGCTCCCATCATTCACTAGAGAAACTTGAAGCACACATTTAATTTTATTCTAGGTACAACGAGAAGGAAATTATTTTGAAGGTAAACAAACACGTTATGTTTTGCGGATCGTATTACCTTGGCTCAATCTTCCTTGAGCAATATTCCAGGATATGTTTTATAATGGACTAAGATCGCAATTTGAGTTTGTAATAAAGCAACGAAGACACAATCACAAGTTAAAAAGAATTAAGACACAATCACAACACAAGAATATAACGTGGAAACTCCAAAACCGGAGAAAAAACCACGACCGCTGCCTAAACCGGCAACCAGAGAATTAATACTATGTGAAAATTGTTACAACACATAGACTTCTCTCACTCACACCCCAGACACCCCAGTACAACCACACTCTTACAAAGCAAATATTTAAACTAAGTCAGATACAAGCTTAAAGTGCTATTGCTGACTGGTGCATTTGAAAACAAATGACCAAAACCCAATATATAGCCTTGGCCTTCTCCTTATTCTCCCACACTAAAGGATGTGGGACTTACAATCAACCCCAACAATCTCCACCTTGATTGTAAGAGTTACAACTTCTGTTTCCATTGTCTTACCGACAATCATACTCCACCATCAAAAGTACACTTCACTTGGAACTAAACCATCCCAAGAATTTTCTCCACTTGGAACTAAACTATTCCAAGAATTTTCTCATGTCGAAACCTTGCTGAAATTTATGGTGCAACTCCCATGTTGGCTTCCACGAAGTTCTTCAGCCATCGACACATCACCACACACCTTGCATCAATGCCAACCAATGCCCGTGTGCTGTTCTGAATCCGCTAGCAATAACTTGTCCTTTTTCATGGTATAGCAGAAATACCATAAGGACAAACTTTATCTTCTAGATGAGATCACCATCATCTCCCCAAACAAGGGAGACCTTGTCAGCACTTGTCTTAGAGTCTTTTTCAGATACTGCTCCACCTGGACAATTTCTCTTCACATGCCCAGGCTTTCCACACTCCCAGCACACCAAATTCTTTGCATGTATCTTCTTCCCATTAGCCCCACTTCTAGTCAGCAACATTGAGCTTGATGAAGTGCTTTCATCATTTTTCATTCTCCTTTCTTCAGAAATAATTTTAGTTGCAACTTCTTCAAAACTCAAACTTTCCTTCCCATACATCAGAACAGGTTTAAGATGAACATAGGAAGGTGGAAGGGACAAAATGAGCCTTAACCCTTTATCTTCATCATCAATCTCAACTTGGATAGATTCCAACTCAGAGACAATATTATTCAAAGTACTAAGATGATCAGAGATTTTCGTACCTTCATCCATGCGCAGATTGTGGAATTGCTCTTTCAACAACAACCGATTTGAGATGCCCTTAGCCTGATATAACTTTTCAAGCTTCTCCCAGAGTTGTTTGGCTGATGACAGATTCTGCACATTCGCAAGAACATTCTTTGCCAAACCCAGACGAATTGCACTTGCAGCTCTCAAATCTAGTTCCTCCCACTTGTCGTCCTCCATGTTGGAAGTGTTTCCTTTCAACGCCTTGTGTAATCCTGATTGTATAAGCACATCCTTGACTTGTACTTTCCACAAGCTAAAGTTGATTCTTCCATCAAACTTCTCTATGTCAAACTTCATAACGCTTGACTAAGACATAGCAGCTGCACGCAGACTGTAAACTGTGCACCAGGTAAGTTCCCAGAAAATAGAGGTGGGTGCCAGAACCTCCCTAAACAGCACTTTCACAGTATCACCTTTCCCCTAACAATACCAAAGATAATTCTTTTCTGATGTGGAAGATCAGACAAAGCTGCAACCACAGAGCATACTAAGAAAAATTATCCTACCGAACCTCCGAACCTTGGCTCTTGATACCAGTTGTTGGGAAAAATAGCACAAGTTAAAAAGAATTAAGACACAATCACAACACAAGAATATAACGTGGAAACTCCAAAACCGGAGAAAAAACCACGACCGCTGCCTAAACCGGCAACCAGAGAATTAATACTATGTGAAAATTGTTACAACACATAGACTTCTCTCACTCACACCCCAGACACCCCAGTACAACCACACTCTTACAAAACAAATATTTAAACTAAGTCAGATACAAGCTTAAAGTGTTATTGCTGACTAGTGCATTTGAAAACAAATGACCAAAACCCAATATATAGCCTTGGCCTTCTCCTTATTCTCCCACACTAAAGGATGTGGGACTTGCAATCAACCCCAACAGATTTGGAGGGATTTCATCCGGGGATCTACAACAGGCCACAAGAGAGTCCACCTTGTGTCTTGGGAGAAAATTTGTAGGCCTAAAGATGAAGGAGACATTGATTTCATAAATTTGAAATTACTTAACAAGAGGTATATGATGAAGTTGGCTTGGCATATTTAGCTAGCCCAAACAAGCTTTGGGTGAATGCAATAAGGGCTAAATACTTACTTGTGTGGTAATTTTAGTATTCTTACAATGGCGAGCCGTAGTAATTCTTTCATGACATGGAAATAAATTGTAAATGTTTGGGATTTAGTTTAAGAAAATATCATGTGAATCATTCAGGATGGCCAGGGTACTAGGTTTTGAAAAGACTTTTGGATTAAGGATTCCAACAGTCTCATAAATAATTTGATTAATGTCATTCTTTCTTTTTTGGAAAGATTTCTCAGTCTCTCACTATGCCTCAAATGGTAGTTGAAGATGGGACATTATTTATAAGTATGTACCTAGTTCTATCTGTGATAAAATTGTGGTGATTAAACCCTATAGTCTACGGAAGCCCAACTTTCGTTGTTGGAAAGCTACATTTGATGGATACTTTTCTTTAAAGTTTGCTTATGACATGCTCCATTGTAGCTCTCAACTAGATGCACGTAATGATGAAAGTTTTGCAAAAATTTGGTTTTGGAAAAGATCGACTAAGTATAGGGCATTCCTTTGGAAATTGGCACATGGAAAGGTGCTCACAAATGTAGAGAGAATTGTCTTTGGAATTGTGAAGAGGCTCATAAATTTTGTAGTGATCTCATTCACCCTAACCATTCGAGTAAACTTTTTAAGATTGGTTTAGATCATTGGTTGGATTGGAACATCTCTAAGTCAAATAGGAGTAAAATCCATGGGAGTTGGAGCATCTTCTTTGGTGTGACTGTTTATGAGCTCTGGAAAGACATAATTAATTTAGTTTGAGACTACATATTTTCAACCAATCACAACTTATTGAAACTATGGGTAAGAATCATTATGAGAATACGAGACCTTCTACTAAAAGAATTATTATGATAGTTTGGCAACAACCACCTCAAAATTGTTTTAAAATAAATATTGTTTGGTCCATAAATTAGAATTTGGGAGTTCAACTTTGAAGAATTGATTCCGGATTCAAAAGGACATTTTATTAAAGGTTACTACTACAAGATTTGGATAATTTAATTGTAAATATTGTGTATTTGATTGTTAGTATGGTGCATTTGGATTTTTCTATAAATATTTATTTTAAATATTTTTATTTATAAATAACATAAAGTAAATTTATTTTTAATGTTTTATTATATAAATAAAAAAATATTAAATAATATTAAAATGTAATAAATTTAAATATTAAAATAATATTTAAATTTTAAATTAAAATAAATAAAATTATAAATTATTAAAAAAATTAAATATTTTTATAATATATTTTAATATACATATTTAAAATAAAATTATTTTTAGTATTTTAATACATAAATTTCCATTAATAAAAATATCACATAATTAAAAATAACAGAAACAATAAAAATAAATTAATAAAGAATAAAAAAATCGATTTAAACATGAGAGAATTAAAAGTCTGTTTTAGTAAAGAACATTGTCTAAAAAACTAATGTATTATTTGTCCCGTGCATTGCACGCACCGGTAACATTAGCAAAAGCATAAATTACCAAAATTTGAAATATTCGCTGAGTGAAGTCGGAAGTAGGAAGCATTGCACTGTGGTTGCTGGAAGTGAGTGAACGGGTTTCATTTCAATTTCAATTACAATGGGTTCTTCAGTAGCAGGCAATGGAGGCGGTGGTGTGGAGTGGCACGTGCGTCCTCCAAACCCTAAAAACCCAATCGTTTTCTTCGATGTCACCATCGGTAACATACCTGCTGGTAGAATCAAAATGGAACTCTTCGCTGATATTGCCCCCAAAACCGCTGAGAATTTCAGGTTCCCCTCTTTCTCTTTCACTTACTTTTTTTTTTCTGCTAACACAAAAAACATTGAAGCAAAATTATTATTTTATTGCTTAGATTGCATGTATAAGTAACCACAGAGTACATAGGTATTAATCTATGAAACTACTTGGTGTTTGTAGTGGGACAGTCTTTGTGTTTAGAGTTTAGACTTTTTACTGGCTGAGAAATTATGTATAATGAAATATGTTTTTTCAATTGAAGTTATTATTTATATGAAAAGAAAAAAAAAATTAGCTATATGTTACTTGATTTAATGTAACTTCAGTTGAATTTTAGAATCACTTGAATTTATCAGTTGGTGCTGAAAATTTGATTGAAATTGGAAAGCCTACTACAAAGAGGTTGCGTTAGATTGCTTGGTTTCAGCTTTCGTTTCATTCAGCTATGTGGCAATGACCATGAAAAATGTATTTCAAATGCAACAAAATGCATTGCATGATTTCGAAATTGTGTGCTTGTAGAATGGTATAGATATTTTGATGACTTCTAGTAGGCTTGTTCTTATGTACCTTGCTGGGTATTCATTATTTCACTTTGAGATTCTCTTTATTTGAGAACTTATTGTCCTTCCTATTAATGGGATCAATCATTTTGTTATTTTGCAGGCAGTTCTGCACAGGAGAGTATAGGTAATGCAACAATCGTTTCCAGAGTAGCCAAGGATCCATTGTGGTTTTTCTTCTCCTCTTTTTATTTTGTTTTTCATTTGGATTCATGATAGGTTTTGATCTATCACTGTGCTTTTATTTTTTATACCCAGAAATAATAAGGTAGGTGGCTTGGGAGAGGGACATAAGGGTTGGAATAATAAACTTGATACCCGCCACACCATTATGATATCTTTACTGTAATAATCTGTAATGTTTATTTTCCATGAAATCTTAATATTTGCTTGGCAACATATTCTTAGAAAACACAATAGCGTGAGCAACCTAAATTCAGAGAGCACCCAGTTCAAACCCAAAAATACCAATCTTAAACTAACCCAGCCAAAGCCTCTTGCTGCAGTGATCTTGGTGCAACTGAAATCTGCAGTTAAAATCTTAAAATATCCCATATCCATGCTGCCCTAAAATCTTCTTCCTCCTTGCACTGTAATTTTTTCATTTCTTCCCTGTTTGATTTGATAGGGTTAGTAGTTAGGGTCTTCAACTTTTGGCACAAGGGGGGATTTTTTTTTAAAGGTCTTTTTGGTCCCTAACAATATTATGTTTATTGGAGAGGTCTCTTAATTTTTTGTCATTTTTAGTCCTTCAAATACGATAAATCATGTGCTTTTTTAGTCCCTAAAAGTACTTTAGTGAGAGTCAGAAAATACATTATTTTGTCCAATATAAGGACTAAAAAATGAAAAAGTAATGAAAATAAAGAGGGACTACATAAAAAATTCATATTTTTATGGACTACAAATTTATTTAACCTTTCTCTTCCTCATAAATGAATTAATTTCTGATTTGTTCTCATACTTAACACCAATTTGCAAAATATCAGTATGTTTGACTCTTTGGAATGTCGGGTTTAATGATATGATTTTATTGGCAGGAAAGCAGGACTGCCTATTGGTTACAAGGGTTGCCAATTTCATAGAGTGATTAAGGATTTTATGATTCAGGCTGGTGATTATGTAAAGGTACTATTCTGATCAATTTAATCTCTAACTTAATCTGTTCTTACATATTAGTGCAGGGGTGTTCTCATAAATAATAAAATCCTCGTAGATTAATGGGAATATACTCAGAATAATTAATTAAATAGATTAAAGGATCAATAAAATCTTTTTAGAATAATATGTTAAAACGTAGCATTTCACTATTGTTTTTATCATGTTTTTTAGCATCGCATATATCTTGGTGCTTGAATCAGTATCTGATCCAACCCACATAGTAATGACATGGATGTTCTACCATGTCATTGTTATTTACAACTAGCATAAAAATCCAACAAGAAATGAGCTATGAAATTAATTGCAGGTATAATCTTGATATATAGTCTAAAATGTCTAACTTACTTTTTATTCTTGTTTATACTTTAACCTTTTCTTTATTAACTCTAGCCTTTAATTGTCAACTCAGTTTGAATTATTTTTATGTCACGATTGGCTAGCCCCAAATTTCATCATTTGATACCTTCTCAGAATGTTGCTTATGGATTTTCTATTGCCATTATTTTTTTAAATGTTGGGTTGTATCTTCGATTCCTTCACTTTATCTCCCAAAGACGAGGTAATAGTGTGAATGCTGTATTTTGGATATAATATTTCAATTTAAACTTGTGAAGATGGTAACAGCTTGGCTTTTATAAGCAAGCTCTTGCCTCTCCTCTACATCACGTGTTAACATGGTTCAGCTTGTCTAACTCTCATGTGGATGGACCTCAACCTGTTTGGATAGACACAAGTGTGAGTTTTATTTGGCTGGTTTGAGACACATAACTTCCATTGAACCCATATCCACTTCTCTCTCAACAATCTGTCTATTAGAAGTAGTTTCTCTTACATCACATATGATTCCTATCATTGTTGTTGCTTAACATATTTGATATTCATCTTTCTTCATCCCACAGAATTTGCCTTCTCTGTTGTGGACTGTGGTCGTGTATCTCGAAATTATCTCTCGTCAGATCATCGTAATCAATTCTCTTGATGAAGCACCTTCTATTTGATTTTGTTATATTGGCCATTGATGCTTCCTTTTGTCATAGTTTGTTTTATGAGCCTGTCAATTTTCTCTCTAAATTATCATATGTGCAGAAATTTTGTTTCTATCTTAGTGGAAATAATATCACAAGAAGTTAGGATTTTGTTTGGAGCAGGACTTGATGCTCAAGTTTTCAATTCAATTGTTTATGTACTGTAAACTGCAATGTTTGAATCTACTCCAAGTCCTGCTCTGCCTGTTATTTATAATTAATTCATACACTGCTTATGTAAAAGTTGTCATTGATAACAATATAATTAAATCCTGGTTTATATGAATCTCTTATAAATACATTATTCCTTGGCAGGGTGATGGTAGTGGATGTGCTTCGATATATGGACTCAAGTTTGATGATGAAAATTTCACTGCCAAACACACTGGACCTGGTCTTCTATCAATGGTATGTATTTCCTGTTTTAATGTGGTGCCATTTTGTGTTATATGATAATAATAGGAAGACTGTTGATGTCATAGTATTTAGATTCCAGGTCACATAAGGTTACCATTATTAGTTACGGTTATAATTGCGCAATGGTTATAAATTTCTGAATTAGCTCCTTAATTTGAGGACTAAATGACCGTTAACTTATGAAAGTCTTACTTCCTGACATATTGTTTTGAGTGAAATCATATTATTTTTATATTGTGCTAAAAACCAATTCTGCCATCAATTAATTCAATTTGTATGGCTAAATTATGCTGCAGGCAAATAGTGGACCAAATACCAATGGTTGTCAGGTAACTTTTCAATGGTCATTCCCTTCCGGTTCTGTTTTCTCGGTGGTAACTTCAAACTGGTTAAGCTCTATTTCTACTGATGAATCTTCTCTCCTTGCTTGCAGTTCTTTATAACTTGTGCAAAATGCGATTGGCTGGACAACAAGCATGTTGTTTTTGGGGTATGCTTCAATATCTACAATTGCATGTATTTTTAATGATATGATCATGTATTTTTAATGATATGATATTCGGGTAGTTGTTGTCCAAGACACACCAGACATGTTATGTTAACTTAGAATGATACCTTAAACGTGAGAGCTGAACAAACCAAAGCCACTATCAATTATCAAATTTAAGCTAGGCATGTCAAAAATGTTAGGGGCTGCATACTTTGTAAAAATATTTTTTGTTTTCATTTTCTAAACTTTTTTAAAATATATGTTCATTTTAACTTGCTATTAAGAAGACGAGATACTTTTGAAGTGAAATATTGTGGTGAAAAGAAGATGAAATGCTAGCTAGGGAAATGCAAACGATTATTCACTTTAAGAGCCTCATATTTGCAATGAAAAATAATGCAAACAAGAGTCTCATAGCTTGCTCGTAGCTTTTTTGCAAAGTAAACCAACTCTTAACTTTTTTCTCATAATATGCTTTCGTGTTATTCCATAAATGATCATATGGGAAATTGGGAATACTGTTATGTTTCTATAGAGTGGAGAACTAGCTTGAGTTGTGGTCATTTCTTTGACATGCCCTGCTCATTGCTGATTAAATGTTTAAAAAGGAATTTCACTTGCCTCGTAATAAATTTCTTATGCATTCTTTAATACACGATCTTGCTTGGAATGTTGCTAGCATCTTTCTTCTCCTAAATTATTGATGTGTTGTGTATTTACCTGACTTTTCTTTATGCAGAGAGTGCTTGGAGATGGTCTTTTGGTTGTGAGGAAGATTGAGAATGTTGCAACTGGACCCAATAACCGGCCAAAACTAGCTTGTGTCATTGCTGAATGTGGTGAAATGTAAATTTTTAAAGTAACTTACATGACAAACTATAGTTCTCTAAATTGATTAAATTGAATCCCATGTAACAAATGTCAAATTTTACACAGATGTGGGCTTTCTATACAACGATATTTCTTTGTGGTCAGTGAAACTATATCTTTGGTCTGTAAGACTTATTAATTAATTACTATGTCACGGATTAGTTGAGTAGCACAGCTAATTGAATAATCATGTTCGGGAATTGTGAATGACCTTTACTATTATGCATCTTTTTTGTCCAAAATCATCTAATGATAATGATAAAATTTGCATCTTTTTAAATATGAAATATTAGATTGTGCTACTGCTACCTAATGTTCAATTAAAATGCTTACTACTCTTTCTCTTTGGGATATAATTCTACGATACTGGCTATCACAAGTTTGTCCTTATACCATTCAATGACTTTGTTTATAAACATTAAATTAATCAATCTAATCGTTAGATTGAAAAGTAAGTTAATAAAGTATATGAAATTTTATACTTCTTTTTTTGAAAATGTATATGAGGTTTTATACTAGTCTGAAATTGATTGATAGCTTTTTGAACAATTTTTTATTTATTATAAAGTGTAATCTGATTGAAACAAAGGTAAATAATGTATTAGATCAATAACCGACTAATGCCAATTGTTCATTTAAATGTATATTAGTCTAAAATTCAATTACTTCATTTAAATGTACATTATTATTATAATTATAATATTTTATTTATATTATTAATTTTGTATTACTTCTTTGTCTGCTTAATGCTTAAATTTTGATTGTTCTTTTTCTTTTCTTCATATTGTTCTGTAAAAAATTAATATAAAATTAAAGTTGTAATTAAACTATTACATCAATTAAAAGTATGGGTCATAAACATCTATTTTTGTATTTGTCTATCTTTACATAAATAAAGAGAAAATATTTAAGTTGATCACTAAAGTTGTAATCCAATATAGTAATATTGTTAGGTCGTATGTTTTCTCAAAAAAAAAAAAAAAGTTGTAACCCAACATAATTACCTACATTATCAATGTTTCAAAATGGTCAAATTGTAAAATATTAATGAAGTTTTTCATTATATATTGATATATTATCAAATGTATTTTTTATATTATTTATTTAAATTGAAATAAATATTCCACGGAGGATTGAATTTAGTGAAAAGATTAAATTTCTATAACATGATGAAATGTTCAAATTTTATTTTAACTAAACGATGTATTTATATTTAACGTTTACTGTGCTTCAAATAAATTTTTCTCTTCTATATAAAAATTAATGGAAAACAAGAAAAATTATATCTCCAATATTATCAATTTAATATTATTATAATCTTTATAAAAATATATAATAAAATAACATTTATAAGTTTAAAATTATTTTAAAATATTAATAATGTGATGGCTTAAATTGATACAATATTACATAATGTATCGATAAAATTGAGTATTTACTGTGCAAATAAAATTTTAAAATATCACTTACCTATAAAAAATTTAAATATTACACTAGGTGTCCACGTAACGACAAGGTGAAGCGCACATTCAAAACGACGCCGTATGGGCTCGTGTCTTCCACAGTCACACGCTCTTCTAGTTCTCTCTTTCTTTCTCACCGTGAACAACACACTACAAAATAATCCAATTACACTCGCCAACGAGAACAAAGAATAATAAAAACAAAAACAAAAAGGCGAGTTGAATTGAGTCGAGTGAGTGAGTGAGTTGAATCGGAAATGGCGCACGCGATTAAGAACGTGAAAGTGCCTCCGAACTCAGTGAGTCTGGAGGAAGCGCGTCAACGTGTCTTCGAATTCTTCAAAGCCGCATGTAGATCGCTACCTACCGTCATGGAAGTTTACAATCTATACGACGTCACTACCATTTCCCAGCTTCGTTCTGCTATCTCTTCCGAGATCCGCAAAAATGAACACATCACCAATCCTAAGGTTCCTTCTCTTTTTTTTTTATTCTCTTTCATTCACAAGATATATATCCGAAATTCGATTTCAATTTTCGATTTTTTCTATGGCAGTGTTTGGGGAATTTATATTTTATTCACTTAAAAACAAATTATTTGAAAATATAGGAATGCACATGTTTTGATTTGATTTTTAATTAATTGAATTAACAGAAACCCTAGGTAATATGACTTGTTGGCTCTATGGAAATTTCTTTTTAGATGTCATGAATATTAGCATTCTCTTAAGCAAGAGAAAACATGTTCTTTTCACCAACATTATGTTTCTTCAGATTCAGATTTTATGTCAAATGTGTGCTATGAAAAACTGATTTAGACACTGACACACAGACACCTGTAACAATTTGAGAAAATGAAAGTGATTAAATGTGACCACGTGTGTTGGTGTCGAAAGAGTGCTGGGCACACGGATAAGCCTTCAACTTGAAGTGTCATAACCACATGTGTTGGTGTCATACTAGTGTTGAACATTAACATGTGTCACACGAGCACAACTTCAATTTGAAGTTTCGGGGCTATATAGAATGTGTGTTTGCATAGATTTTTGGGGAATGGGGTTGAGATTCAACTTGTAGTTTGTGGTGCTAATGAAATTGGAAATCTCTTTGATTCTTTTTAATTGGATATGGAAGTTGGAAGCCAACTTGCTTGATTAAAATCAAGATTCTAAAAGAAGTTGGGTTGTTGAGTTAATAGAATGGATATTTTGGTTATATTTTAGTTTCTTATTGTTAAATGGAGTACCTCGAACCTATATCTTTGCTTCTGGTGTTTATAACGTGCTGTGCCGATTGAGAATTCATGTGTAGGTTATTAAGTTTACGTTGGATGAGTGTTTGCCAAACTTTATTTCAAATAAATTTGATTTTATAAAATTGTTTTGGTTGAAATTGAATTTTAGTGAAGTGGTTTATATGTGGATGTTTTTACTCTAAAATATCAAATTTCATGTAAAACGTAGTGTAAATTTTTCAACGTAATGCAAAATCTTTTTTTTCTTTTCTTTTTATCACTTCTACTCAAACAGAGGTTTGGAGGCAAGATTAACTATGATACACAATAACCGAACATACCAAAATCACATATGAATGGAGTAAAATCATTTCTCACATCTTGCACTGTGCATCCAAAGTCCAAACTTGAACTTTGTGTTCTTCACTCATTGAATTTGTTTCGGGACCATGAGTTATTGTTCTATATTTTTCTGACACAATGTCAGCTAGTATTATAAACATCTAGTTTTTTGTTTACTGGCAATGATTATTATTGAATACTGACATAGTGATTTATTAAACACTTGGAAAATGCGGACAGTTTTCTAATGGATAGTTAAGGTTATATCTGATTTTTGGAATTTTTTTTTTCGCTAGTAGTTGCAAAATGTCCCATTATTTTCATTTCATTTTCTATTTTCCACTATTTATACCGAAACAATGGAAATGTTGTAAAGTTGTCTTCACTAATTAATTCCTATAAAAGTCCTTACAAACAGGAAATAAAGTGAAACCGATATGACACATTTATATTATTGTTGAATACAAATGGTTTTTTCAAAATAAATAGGCCCTAAGCTTGTTGAAATTTTCTTGGTAATTTGACTATTTTCTGTATTCCAATTCTCAGACTTTGGAGAATTTAGTGGTTAAACTTTTGTGGGGATAAAATTTACATATCATATTGTGTGATAGGTAGGGCCTGCAACATTTCAATCTGATGTCTTATTGTCAAACTGTGGAGATTATGGTTTTAAATTTAGTCATGTTATGATGAGAAGATATGGAAAAGATAATTTGTTAGGAACCAAAAACAAATAATGACAAATAATAGAATTTAGAGGATAATAAAGAAGAAGATTATTTATTGGTGTGAATGATAGTAATTGCAGAAGAGAAGAAGTTTTTAATGCTCACAGAGCATAAGCTCCTACAGAGAAAGTAAAATTCTCTGCTCAACAGAAAATACAATTCTGGTGTCATAACCACCCACTCTCTCCACTACCCCCTTCTAACCGAATTGGTTTATCCATTCTGACCCAATCCCTCTATCACTGCCACCTCGTCCATTTTTGTCTCCTATTCCTTCTCATATACAACCTCTACACCTTGGATCTGGCTTGGTGATGAGCAAGTAAATCTTCAGGGCCCATGTCACCATCCTGCGGTTCCATTATAAACTGTGTTTGCTAATCTGTAATTTCAGTAAGGGTCCAAGTTTTGTGCATTGTTGGGCTAAATTTTGGGTGTTCCTCATTGGCATTTGGCAACCTGTGAATAAGTTGTTTTGACCGTGTTAGGTGTTTGCAAAACCCTTGTCATTGTGCATCGATTGATACTCTCGAGTGTTGGAAAATCATCATTAACTTTGTTTTTTCTTCTTTCATGCTATGTTTGCTTTACTTTTACGATTTGAAGTTGTTGTATTTTGGTAAGTCACCCTATTTCTTTTCACATTTTTTGTAAGTTACTGTCTGGTGTTGTCCAAGGGCTTGCTTGAAGAATTGTCTAATTCCTCCTTTACCTGATGGTATTTCCAAGCATGGATTCATAATTATGTGTGTTTGCCTAATTATTCCATCCTGTTTGTGCGAAATAATCCATACATTCTACTTGCACGTATAGTTTTATTCAAATATAGACCACCGTGTCATGGATTTGATGCATCGAGGCTAGTAATTAATTCAAAAACTTTGAAACTGATGTATTAATATGATTTTCTTCAGTAAAGGCAGAAAGGTTTTATCCGGTCACTAATTCAAAACTTTGTGGACGTTCAGGTTGTCGATATACTGCTATTCAAGGGGCTGGAAGAGCTGAAGAATGTTGTGAACCATTCAAAGCAGAGGCACCATATCATTGGTCAGTACGTAAGCGGCCAGTATGGACAGGTGCAGCAG
>NC_021166.2:47596066-47603574 GCF_000331145.2 Cicer arietinum
GAATTGACCTCAAAAGACCAGGGCATCTCTACTTTTCTGAAGAATTTTTACAACAGCAATTACTCTTGAAGTCTGGTCTTGAGCTGTTCTTTGTTTTCTCAAATAAAGATAAATACTGTTGGTTTCAAATCAAACTGTTACTTTCATTATTCCTGACTTAATTTGAGAAAGTGATATTTTTCTTATTGTTGTGCACATGTGCATATTGCCGAAAAAGGATAATTTATTTTGAGTAATGGCATAATATTAAGTCTTTCCAATATGCAGGTATTAGATTTTTTTTTGACACAAGAATATGCAGGTACTAGTTGTTTATTGTACATCTGTCATTTGCTTTACCATGTAGTTTTGCAGTTTAAGACCAACGTGACCTTGATTTTAGCAAGCAAGGTAGGATTTCTTTTTATATCTAAAGGCTGGAAATAGCCTAGGTCGAGCTAGGTTTTGCAAGGGTTGACTTGATCTTTCAAAAAGTTTAAGACCCAAGTCTTGTTTATGATGCCCTTTCATTGGATTTTTTTATGTCTGAGTCGAACCTTTATGGAAGCTTGGAATGACATATAAACTTATTTAAAAGTCTATTTTATATAAACATCTTTAATTAAGCAATGATACATATATTGAATAATGAGGTGATAGGTCAATAAAAGTAATTATAAAGTTCAAAATTTAATATATATATATATATATATAAAACACTCTCTCTGGTCCTTATTATCAGAAAGAAAAAAAAATTGGAAGATATTTTGGTCTTGTTTATAAGAAAAAGTTGCAACTTTTGAAAAGTATTTATTGTTTAAAAACTTTTATCTTTATTTTATGTATGTCTTTTTAATATTAGTGAATGCATTTAATGTATCACAATTTTATATGAGGGTATATTTGGAAAAATGTCTAAAATGTTACCACAATAAATAACTTCATTGGTTTTGATGATTTTTGGTTTTTCTTTTTATATTAAGGATTAGAGGGACTAATGGTAATAAAAAACAGTTATTCATATTTATTTTTTTAACTATGTCAGTGTAGTAGGTTTAAAAGACTTTTTTTAGTGACTTATAACTTGTTCTTTTTAGTTAAATAGACTTTTAAACAAGTTCCAGCTTTGTCTATTTTTAAATAGAATGTTTGATATGGTCTGAGTGTAATGTAAACTAAGTCATAGACTCCTACTATCGGTAGACCTAATTTATTTCAATCCGTATATCTAACCATATTCACTTTCTTAAACCCCACTCACAACTACAAAGCCACTTAGATCTATTTATCATTATCTTAGAGCCATTCATAGTTATCGACCAACTTATCTAGAAACATGGATAAATCACCCCACCTCAATTGCAACACCTAAGGCCTGCGGCCCAAGGGCCAAACAAATCAAACTAGAGCTTTACGCCAAAAAAATTCAATTTAGTTATGAATATATAATATAACATATTAGTCATAGATTTACACCAAGCTTATTTCAAAATAAAGGTTCCGTGTTTGTTTTGATTCGGATTTGAATCTTGATGCAACAAAATTTGGTATTCCTTTTTTATTTAAAAAGGCCTCATCATAATATTTATTTTAGATCTCTAAACATGTTAGACCGCCCTTGACAACACCTATAACAAAGTCTATTAGGTCTGATAGGTCGACATATATATATATATTAATATTATTATTATTTATTAATATTAGTATTTGTTATTTTAAATTTGTTAATTATAAGTTTTTTTTTTAAGGTTGTTGTATACTTGTTAGTTATAATTTTTTTTAGATTCGGTTATATATAAAGGCTTATTTTAGTCTATTTAAAAAAATATACTATTTAAATGATTTAATGTGAAATAGGCTTTCAGGTCAGGCCATAATTTTAAAAAAAGTCAGGTAAGACCGGAAAAAAAAAATCTATGATAGACCGTATACTATGCTTAGACCGAAAAAATTAATTGTAAGTTAGGCTTAGACCTTTCAAAGTCTGACTACTTATTATCACCCCTATTTGTGGTGTTTTTTTTTTACCTTTGATGAAAAATGAATGACTCAAATTCTCCCACTTTGGCCTTGTTATTGCGAGTCTTTAATTGAAAAAAAGCATTTATTTTGTAACTTTGTAGAAAAAAGCTCTTATACTTTGTGAGTATTGTTTCTACTAAAAAAAACTACAAGAATTTATAAAGAAATTTAGGTGTTGGAAACTAAAAATTGATGTATAGAAACTAATTTCAATTTATATGAAAAACTATTATTTCGAAGATTCGTAGTAACCCTAAAATTATTTTGTTTTTCTGTTGTTGACAAATTTATTCAAACCGGCTCCCACATATGACAAATAGTAATGGCAGTTTCACATATTTTATCACTACATATGCTTGGAATATTTTCATACAGAGACATGAGAGTACTTTTATACATCATAAATCCAAGAAACTTTGTTTTATCTTAATGATAAAGTAGGTATGAAAGTCCGAGGAAAAAGCTAAAAATGTAATGAGTAGTTGTGATATATGAAATGTGTATACATGTAAACATATCATTGGACATTATTAACATTATTGAATTTGCATTTATTCTAGTCAAAATTTGTGGCATCTATTTGCATTTATTATTGTTTCATAATAAAACAAATTGAGATATCTGATTCTACTAAATTATTCTTATTTAGTAGTGGTGTATTATTAATGTCACAAATACATAATAAAAAATATTGTATTGAAAATAATGTAAGTAATATTATTTAAAAAAAAGGTACAATTGAAATGATTAACTATTTTAGGACTTTTTATATACAAATGAATCAATTATTTTGAAACAGAGAGAATAATTTTATAAGTTCTTTTAATTTATATATACATGAATTCCTTTAATCATGCAACCTTAAGTTTATATATACATGAATTCCTTTAATCACGCAATTTTTCAATTCATGTAAATGGAGCTACGTGAACTCCTTTAATCATCAAGTAAATGAGGATACATATTTTAAAAATGGTGCTAAGTGAATTTGAAATTTTGAAAATTCTCAGACACTGCAAAATTAACAAAACAAGAAAAGACACAGCAATCAAAATATCACTTGATCAATGAAATGGTAATAAAAGACATTGTACTTTAATTTTTTATCAAATTTCCCCACCTTCAATAGTTTTTAAATGAATAGGTCAACAAGAGATAAACAGTGAGGTTTTTGAAGGATTAAAATAGTTTTCTTTTTTAATATGACACAAAGGGTCATTTAAGTATTATGATAATTTGAATTTTGTTCAAGGGTGTAACGGAAAAAATTAAGTGTAACTAAAAAAAATCTTTAATTTATTTCAACCGAATCACGATCGTTATTATAATTAAACAACATCAATCAATCAATTTAGTACTTTCTATGAATCACAATCCTTAGGAAAACTTTGTCAACTAAATCAGTTAAATAACATATAGTACAACCAACATAATGTGACAGAAGTAGTAAATACTTGTGTCCGTTAACTATTCTATTTGACAGGAGATTCGAGCCTTAGCTGGTGCGTATAGAAAAACATATTTAAGAGATGTCAATCTCTTAAATGGTTTTAAATTGAGATTGGTCTCAACAATTGTGTGTGGGGATACTTGATTTACCAAAAAATATAGCATATACCCCAAACTACCTTTATGTGAAAAAACATATCCATTACACCAGTTACAATGGACAATATTATTAGTAACAGATATACCATAAATGCCTGTTGTCTCCATTTCCATTCCTAGACTATGTGAACACTAGGAAACACCAATATCAGTATTAAAAATACTACAACCACAACACCAAGAACACTTGTTAAGAACAAAACTTATGGTGACCAAAGTATTGATGGTGATTTAAATGTGACAGACTAATTCACTACACTCATTAATCTCTTGGACGGGCCAGCCAGAGAGAGCTGAGAGCACGCAGCCGCGAAAAGTAATCATGTATAGCAAGGAGTGCACGAGCCGATTGACGTGTTGTCAATATTCGGTGCATTTGTTGTAGAGTCTGCTGGCGCAGATTGTCAGCCTAGTAAACACAGAAATGGAGTCCATAGTCAGATATTTTATAATAGGACTGTTTATTGTAACTAAATAATGTGACATGAAATGCTGTTTATAATAACATTTTCTAGGTTGGTTTTTTGTTTAGGGAATATGGAAGAAACATGACTAACTTAGGGTCAATTCGATTTCATGAAGTTTTATCTTTTCACTTCTAATTACAAAAATTGTCACCTTGTATTTCATTTTTTTGTACATGAATCAATGAAAACACGAAAAAAGTTATTTTAATTGTTTCATAACAAATCTTTTGAAAGTAAAATCAAACTGAAAAATAAGATGACAGTTTTGTAATTAAAAGTGAAATTATGAAATGAAAATATTTTCTCAAACCAAACGGGTCCTAAATAGAACCCAAAAGAGTTAGACCAGTTCCAAGTTCCAACAGGTTCAACAACAAAATATTCCAACCCCTTTTACCCCAATAAATCATAGGTAATGGGGTAGTTTTAATTTGGTTGGCAAGAGAAGCTTATTATCAAGAGCAATAAAACACTAACACATACACAAATATCAGACATAACATCGACACTGAAATACAGACACTGCCACACTGGTAATAATTTGAAAAAGAAATAGAAGTGATTGAATGTAATCACATGTCAGTGTTGACATACTTTAAACACTCAGAGACACGTGTTCAACCTAAAGTGTTACTACTTAGGTCAAGGCTAAATAAATATATGAGAAAGAAAACCAAGGCTGAATTAAAAGATTCTTCAGTTATTCACCAAAAAATAAAATACCATGCCAATGTACCAAAATATTTGGACACAAGTTTGAGAAAGAAAAACCTACCTGTCGAATGAAGCCCTCAAGTGTCCCAAGCTTACCCATGGCCATAGCCATTTGACCCATGTAATTTGCCACATTCCCTGAAGAGCCAGATGAGGAAGGTGCACCAGTCGACAACGTCTCCGCGAGGGACTGTTGTAATGCTTCCATGCCTTGAGACAATGCATCTTCTGCTTGTTGGGAGGATTGTTGCAAGTTGGTAATACCCATCAATTGCTGCTCTGTGAGAGGTTCCAATTGACTTACCAGAAGCTGTAATAATGTAACAGAATTTGTGGCACTAAGCCAAGTTAAAGAAACTCTAAAATGACTCTAAACGAAAATAAAAACTCGATTCGGTTATCACAATTATGAGAGACGTGTATTTTAGAAGTTAAAGAAAAAACAAACATATGAATCAAGTGGAAGAAATTACTCTGACCTCTATCTCAAATGTCAGATTTGAAATATTTGTCTCATTATTGGTCATTTTATTTTATCAATGAAGCATTAATTACCCTTTGTCATTAACATACCCGTATTATTTATTGCATTTCAATCCACCTGATTACTTCGCTATCTAATACTCCCTTCATCCTTAAAATATAAGACCCTCTGGAGATTTTTCTGTCCTTTTTTCGTAAGACTCTTTCCAAATTTTCAACTATATTAATTATTTCTTTACCAACATACCCCTAATTATGTTACATCTTTTTCTCCAACCTGTAATAAATACTATATGAAAACATAAATGAATTCTCTCCTAGAGTATAAACATGTAAAATGATACCAATTGTCAACAAATTTAATATTACTTCATACTTATCTTAATTCTCGTGATATAGGCAATGACTCCTATATTTTTGGGTCAATGGAGTATATTAATAAGTGTACTTTAGCAAATGAATCTCATTTTATCATAGAAATTAGTACACTTCAAGAAAATGTGTGCAACATTAAAGATACTTAATATGAGACACAATGGGTAAGAACTATCAGATGAAAAGGTTACACCATTGGCTTAGAGCATTTAAAATATTAACCTTTATTACTCTAGTTTAATCACTTAGCTACCACAAACAAGACCACACCAAAGAAAATTCTTGTGTTCAATTGATTTCGAGGAACAAGACAATTAGCTGAGTATCAGCCTAAAGAGGAACGAGATCCATTAAGAAAAGGGTTGGCATAAGCTCTCACCTTGAGGAGTTCAGACGACCGAAAACCACCAAGCCACAAAAAACACCTCTCAGCAGGTGTTTTCCACATGCCAGATAACAAATGAAAAACATCAGCCTTAGCCGCAACACCTTTCAGCCTAAAAATCTCATCATAATGCGCCAATATACCATCAACAATCATGCGAAGTTCAGTATCACTTGCATGAGAATTTACAGCTGCTCTCAGCTCGTTAATTTGTCGATTCTGCTCTTCCAGCCACCTCGCGTATTCTGCATCAAATTGCATGGCCCCTGCAAAACAATTAAATGATTATTATCAATAATAAAACATACCTGAAATAAAAGTTTAATGTTATAATGTGTTACAACATAGCATAAACAAATTATACTATAATGTTTTACACATTTTTCTATGTTCAAACTATAGAATAAGTAACAATGTAACATAGTTTCTAAACGATACCATTTCCACTCAATGAATGTGTTTGTTCGCCAGAGCTTGATATGAAGACTCCCTGCAGGAAGAAATAAGAGATTGTGGTTTACAATAGAACACGACTCCAAGGAAACGTGTCATACAAAAATCAGAGAGAGAGACCAGACAATCGGCGCAATCTAATTGAAAGGATTAACCGAATCTAACCTGTTGCCTGGCGCGCTGAAGCTCTTGCTCTAGTTGAGTCAGCTTCAAACGACTACTTTCCAACTGTTGGACATACGCCTGTGTAAATGAGCTTACTGGGTCAGGTCTTGCATTTCAATGGCTAAAATGCTAAAAGCCTAAAACACATGTTTGGAGGCAAAAGCTACAAATCTCTGCCTCAAATCAGAATTCATTCCATAGACAAGAAATTATACTTGAGACATAGGATCAAGCATCTAGTACATGAAGAACTTATTAATTAATTGATGAATTCATAATTTGGTAAGAATTATGTGTTTGCTTACTACTATTTTTTTTTTTTTTTGGTTTCTGGAATTAATTAATAATACACAAGTCATAAAAGAATTGCAGCTTATGGAGATAGATTCATCACTTAAAATCTACTTCTAGATTCTAGGTCAGGTTTGTGTAACAGTGTAAGATAAAAATAATAATTTCAAAACTACATCATTAATAAATATGACTTTGGTAACCTATCATTGATTCTTATGAGGGTTCAAGAATATCATCATCAAACTGGTATTAAACAGTAAAATTTAAAAGGAACTTTAATGGAAGGATTCACATAACAAAATGTAATAATAGTATATAAATTAGTAAATCAACCAAAATATCTTCTATAAAGTTTTGTTAAACATTTTAAAAAGTATTCGAATTATTATGACATGATAATATTTATATGGGGAAACAAGAAAGAAAAGTGCTAGCAACACTCTCTTTCCAACACTGACTCTCTTATTTGGTGAAATTCATGTAAAGACCCATTTCATGTGAAACCCATGTCCAAAATGGTGGGACCTACATGAATTTCACCCAATAAGAGTGTGATGGAAAGA
>NC_021166.2:47603784-47609498 GCF_000331145.2 Cicer arietinum
AAAGAGTGTTATAAAAAGTGTTGCTAGGACTCCTCAACAAGAAAATATACAAACTTTAAAGAATAAATAATAATTGAAAAAATTAAGTAAAGATAATCCCTACTTTTTTTCTCAACCGACTTTTTCTTGCCGCCTCACGATTCTGAGCGAGCCTGCGGAGAGTCTACAATAATATTAACAACAAAATGTCATTATATAACAGATATTAATTGCAATTCAAGATATTATCCATGCAATAAATTTTTTTATATTTATTAACCTTCTGATCTGATTTATCCTTTGATCGGTCACTGGAGTCGGAACCCACTGCAACAAGGGATTGATTTTGATCGAACTGCAAATATATAGCATGAATGTTAGATTTTGAACTATATCTGCCAACAACGCTTCTCTGATTTAAGCAAACCCCCGGAAAACTTCTGTTCATACATAGTATTTGAAAAACCATTCAAATTATACAAATCGTGTAACTGGGTCCTTATTGACAAGTTGAACTTGAATTTGTTTTCCAAATGTGTAAATGTAGAAAAGAAAAGGAAGAAAAAAGCATATAGCTTGAAAAAACCCACCCGCTGATTCTTGTCATCGGTGTCAACATCTGTTGAAATATCGGTCCTTGGACTGGCATCGGCCATGACAGACTCTTCCTGGTTTTCTGTATGACCACTTAATATGGTACCACTGCCGAGATTTGATGATTGAAGCTTTGTTAATCGCAACCTATATAGCTGTGTTTGGTTCGTCAATGGGCTATTATCAAGAGACGTTGGCAACTAAAGAGAAAAGAAAGAAATTTTTGCAATTAGACGTTCTGTTGCCAACCAAAACACCAACTTTTATACCGATGCAAGAAGTTCATTAGAAGAAAAGAACAAGAAAAATTCACCTTATCGAGAGCACTAATACGAACAGGGCCAGGAGAAATTGTTTGGCCACTTACTTTTAGCGAGTTAAAAACCGAGTCTGGATCTGTAATCAGAAAAATTCGTTAGAGCAAAGGAAACAATAGAAAAAAGTACATGTAAACTTTGCCATATCGGAGTACAAGAAGACTTACTTCCACTCAGATCAACAGCATCCTCTAAGCGATATGATTGACCAAATGCTCCAAAGTCAGAAACATGAAAAGTATCAATTGCGTTCCCTTCTGTATAGCTGAAATCCATATTTTGTAAGAATTAGGCGAACACAAGTCAGTCCATATATTTAAGAGGAAAAAAATGCATAAAAACAAAAGTCGTCTATAAGTTGATCACTTTACTTTGTAAAAACATCATTAAAGCTTGTGAAAATATTCTATAAAATCTTAAGCCATACCAAATTTTGATCAACAAATTTAATTCAAAGTAGTAACAAATTTTTTGCTAGTTATACAACTAGCTGCATAATCATTACTCATTATTTGATGCAAATACTCTTCAAAATAAAACACTTTCCTTTTATGTGAAAATAGATTATCTAAAGATACTCGTTTCAAATATATTAACTGCACATTACATACTATACTACAACAAACTTTCTCAAGATTCTAGGTTAAGGTTTAACCTAGAACGCAAAATTGAAGTGTAAGATGAGTGTTAAACTACAACAGAAGCCCACACAACAATGAAAATCAAACTATCACAGATATTCATTTCACAATATCTTAATCTAAAAAGGCAACGAAAAAACATAAGATGAATAATTATAAGTACCAAGTAAAGCCAAGATTCACTCACAACAAAAATTGAGCTAAAAAAAATCAAAATCCGACATATTAAAATCCTAAACTAAGATGAAATAATATACCATGAATTGGAAATTGGTAACTCGGAATTGAAGCTCGGCATCCCTCTTTGGGCTCCCTTCTCATCTTCAACACCAACCCTAATTCTACTTCCCATGCATCATTCCCACACCATCACACCATCAAATTTCCCTGCTTCTCAACAAATTATAAAACCCCTAAAAACCCAAAACAAAAAAAAAAACAAAACAAATTCAACAATAAAATTGCAGCATCAGTTAAACTAGAACAACCAACCAACATCATAAATCTGCATCAGAAACATAGTACAAAACAAATCAAAACCAAAACATTAATTTCAACCTGGTAAAGCGTGAAGTGAATTCCAATCAGAAAAACACAAAACAGAAAAACAAAAATCACAAGAAACCCTTCAGCTGCAGCAACAAAGAAACAACAATATCTTTAAAAAAGGAGCACACTTTGGCAATATCAAGGGTACCCAAAAGCTCAAAAACACGCAAAACGAGAACACAGTCCACCAAAGGAAGTGGTTAAAAGTCAAAGCAACAAACTTTGACAAGAAAAAGACTAATTTGACACCAACTCAGTTAGACCCAGATGAACAAATAGTAATTAAAAATTAATTAAGAAGAAAAACAAAACAACAAATTCAACATCAAGAAGAACAAATTTTTTCAAAATCCACCTATTATTTCAAGTTGAACTAAAATTCACTGTGAACATGATTTTTTTTTTGCTATGCACTATGAATAAATAATTGGAGCTAAAAATGAACCAAACCAAACCCACCTCGGAATTTTGATGACGACGAGTGATGATGGTATTTGTTGAACTTAGTTTGTTTTTATTGCAAATAATAGTTAATGATGAATCAAGTAAAGGAGAAGGAGAGAGAGAGAGAGAGAGAGAGAGAGAGAGAGAGAGAGAGAGAGAGAGAGAGAGAGAGAGAGGGGTGGGGGTGTTCACTCTCTATATGTTTTTTTTGCACTATGAATAAATAATTGGAGCTAAAAATGAACCAAACCAAACCCACCTCGGAATTTTGATGACGACGAGTGATGATGGTATTTGTTGAACTTAGTTTGTTTTTATTGCAAATAATAGTTAATGATGAATCAAGTAAAGGAGAAGGAGAAAGAGAGAGAGAGAGAGAGAGAGAGAGAGAGAGAGAGAGAGAGAGAAAGGGTTGGATGATTCCAATCTCTAGATGTCTTCTTTTGTGTTCAAATCTTCCACTTTCCAAGGACAAATAATTTTTTAATTATTTTGTCAAAACAAAATTAATTACATTTATTTTTATTTTACATTTTATACATGTTAAAAAATTATTACAAAAATATTGATTTCTAAAAAAAATAAAAGAATATTAATATTGTCAAATTATTTTTATGAATATTGTGATTTTTATTATCATAAATATATAAATAAAATATAATATGTTTGAAATAATATACAAAATATTAATTAAAAATATAATTAAAAAATTAATGTTACATATATTTTAAGACAATTATTTTGCTCTGATATAATATTTTTATATTGAATAAGAAAACACAATATTTTAAATTGAAAATTAATATTTTATATAAAAGAATTAATAATCTCACGTTCACAATTTTTGTGAGATTATTGAAAGGAAAAATGAATAGAATGGTATTTGGAAGAAGAAGGAAATAAAAAAAATTTATTTCTAAATATAAATATTTAAGAAAAAACAATTCATTATATATAAATATTCTTTTAAATAATTATTTTTAAAAAATTGGAAATAGAAAAAAAATTATTAATAAAGTGATATTAATTATTATCTTACAATTGTCATCAAAGAGAATTTAAATTTTATACTTTCATATAATTATTTTTAGAATGTTAAAAATCTCATATTTTCAACATTCATTGTTTTATTGAGTAAAATCTATTTTGATCCCACCAAAATTGATGAGACTCATATTCCACCAAATAAAAGAATGTTTTTAGCCCCATTTTATTTTAAATTATTAGATATATTTATTGTTCTTATATAATATATTATTTTGACCTTATTTATAAATAAAAGTAGATCAAAAAATAAATATATATTTTATTTTTATTTTAAATCAAATATATCAATTTTTGTTAATTAATTTTACTTATAAATAAATATAGAAAGAGTCCGGTTCAATCTCACAAAAAAAATATAAGTTAAAATTAAATATATCCAATAAAAAGACAATTTAAAAGTATGTAAAATCAAAATAGATATATTAAATATACCACTACAGTTTTCTAATACATATATATAAATTTAGAAAAAGGAAATGAAGTTGTATAATATATATATTAAAAGTCAATATAGAACATATTATAATAAAAATAAAATATTTATATTCAAAATAAATACATTAAATTAATACACCACTCGTGTTTTAATATAAATTAAAATATATTTATGAAAATTAAAATATGTTTTTGAATACTCTATATTCGTTCTATTTTAATTATTTTTATTTATATTCATCGGAGTAGTATATATATATATTACTCCGATGAGTATAAATAAAAATAATTAAGTTCATATTTAATTTATTTTTTATTAAAAAAATTTAAAATTTTATAATGAAAATGTTAAACATGTTCTAAATATTATTACTAAAAAATATTTAAAAATTCTAAAAATACACAATAGTTAATTTAAAATCAAATACCAAAATCTATAATAAAAAATTTTAAGAGATTAAAAATTGACGAAATTTTTTATAAAAATTAAAAGTATATTAATATCATTTTATAAGGATTAAAGAGTGTCTTTGCACATTGATTAAGTAATCAACATAAGTAAATTTATGTTGGAAAATGTTGTATTTATTACAATAACAAGTGTTTGATTTAGATTTTAAGACCAAAGCTTCTTTTATCAAATAAAACTCAATAAAATAAAGTAAAAGCAAGTTGTATTTATGTGTAAGAATATATTATTGGTTTCATGGATAAACAAAAAAAAGTTAAGCAACGAGTCATACGAAAGGTCCATGATTTGATTTTAACATCTAACATATTACAAATTATATTAATATAAGTTGTTTAAAATTTTGTTATTATTATTTTTTTAACTCAGTTATTTATATTTTAGATTATAAAATATTACTACTTTTATTTATACTCGACTTAGCTGGAGAGAGTATATAATATTTATTTTGCATAGTAAAATTCATTATCGATAACAGTTATTAATTAAAATTATTGATCGTGCTTATATAACCTCTATTATTGGATTGTGTGTTTTGGGTTTTTTATTTTCGTTTTTTTTTATTTGGATGTTTCATTTTGAAAAGGTTTTAGTATGCAGTTGTAAGTGTGTCAGAGAATCAGAGATTATAGATATACTGACACAGTAACTCTTCTTTTACAGCTAGCTAGCTTATTTTCAGTGCGTGAGCGGTTATTATCCTCTATACTCACTCACACTTGCTATATTCTGCACTTGCTTTATTATCTACAAGTAAATTATAAATAGGTGATATTTATTTTGAATGATTATTTTTTAAATAAATCATATTGTCATCTTGTAAAAATATTTACATTTTTTTTATATAAATTGTAATCGTATAACTGTTTTAATATTTTACACATTTGATTATATAAAAATTATTGTCAAATATAATGCATTAGATGAGATGCATGAATCTACAAAATATACATGTATCTATAATAAACGTTTAATTTACTTAGGTAAAATATTTAAATAAAAAATTTAATTACTTATATTATATAGGAGTTAATTTATATGCATTATTAATATATAAAAGTGTTTTGCATATATTTATAATAAAAATTATAATTTGAGAATGAAAAATTATTATTAATAATAATATCATTAATAATTATTTTGCGATTGTTCTATATAAAATTTGAATTATAATATCAAATTTCTATTAAAATGATATATATATATATATATATATATATATATATATATATATATAAT
>NC_021166.2:47610201-47618396 GCF_000331145.2 Cicer arietinum
TTTATAATAAAAATATATATATATATATATATATATATATATATATATATATATAATATGTGACTTGTTTAATTTAAAAAAAAAGTAAAAAAAAAATATATAAAAATTAAATTGGAGTTATTAAAAGTACAAAATGTACCAAGAGTAAATAGGAAAAATAGTTTACATCAACTACAAATGCTAAACAACATCAAAGAATACAAACACATGAACTTAAGCAAGCTAAATGATTATTCCACCATAGAGTAAAATCAAAGACAAATCCTTTTGATTTTGTTTTGAGCCAAGACCAAGACTTAAGTTTAAATCTTTTCACAATTTGAGTTAGGCACGGTGACAGAGTGGGAATGGATTTTGCCTCTCTTACTCTCGCACTCGCGGACAAAATTTACACATGTTTTCGTTTTTTATTAAATGTAAAATTTAAGTCATTATATCCGCCAACGACGGGATTCGAGTTTCTCCGTCCGCACTCTCATCTATTAATATATATAAGATAATAAATTTAAAAGTTATATTTTATTATAATTAATATTATAAAATTATTGTTATTATTATAAAATTAAAAAAATATTAAAATTATATTTTCTATAGAGAGAAAATTATAATTTTTAACATTTAAAAAATATTAAATATATTGAATATATACATGTACATAAAATTTAAAAATGACAATAATATTACTAGTGAGGCGAGTTCGGATGCGAGGACATGATGAATATCAACACCCACAAATCCATCTATGCCCCCTGAGTATTAGTTTCGGGGAAAACCCACACCCAATCAAAGCGGATTTTTCCGCCGAAATCAGGACGAGTTCGGTGGATATCCGCGAGTGCATGTTGTGTTGTCGTCCCTAATTTGAGTCATATTATTTTCTTGTTATTTAAAAACACGATCATTACGCTCTTTCTAGATAGCCCAAACACACACCAATCAAATAACCTGACACTTTTGTCTTGTTTTCTTATTAGTATCAAGAATAACTTTGAATTGTTAAGCGTGAGGGAAAATACCACTATGAAAAGTACTCTAAACACTCATCCAAGCTAACATATGTGATCAAACATTATCGAACATTTGACAGTAAAAAAAAAATGTGTTAAAGATTTCTCCTTGTTACATCCTCTAGCTCACAAAATATTCTGATCATTCAAGACACCACGTCTTTACAAATTGTTCGTAGTTGAAAGTTGAGTGTCCATGAGGCGCCACACATAGAGAGACATTTTACAAAGAACCAATTTCTTCCAAATGAAATCACATGATGGGGAATCAATTATGTTATAATCATCTTTCAAAATATTGATACGCACATTTGATTGAATATTGATCTCCGTAAGCATGACACGAAGACCACCTATCCACAACATTTTCATGCACAACAAAATTTCCCAACAACAAAATGCATTCTAAAACCAAATTCTCTTCCCAAACAAACAATTTTCTTCTTCAACGCCAAACTTCCCCATCAACCCTTCATCCAAGAGCACACATCTCCGATATCGACATATTTTTATCAATTGTCAACCCAAACAACTAACTAAATTTATCTCACAAACAACCTCCATCCAACCAAGGTTCACACCAAAAATATGTGTCACAACCATTACCCATAACTCGTCTCAGATTATTAGAAAACTAATTTACCCAACATCTTCCTGAAGGTGCTAAAAAACAAAAGAAATGAGGGGTTTGAATTGTGCTTTACTATTTATTAAAATTATTTGAGTAGTTCATAAGTATTCTTACACCTCTTAAAGTACCTCTTATGGATGAAATGATTGTTGCCACTCTCGGGCCAATTTACATCAGCTTCAGGTTTTGTCTGAATGGGCACAAAGTTTATTTCTAGGATTCTAACTCTCATTGAGAAAAATTTATATTTCAAATCATATATCAATTTAAGCGTCTAAAACAACTTGATTGTTTTACATCAATTATATCAACTCTCTAGTGAGAGGATTTTTCGTCCTTTTCTTTTGATGTGTTCTAGGCTTTTTTTTTTCTTCATAAAATCTTCTTAGCACATTGCCTTTTTTGTTTTTTCTCAATTTTCATATTAGCTGATTTCTACTTAAATACTGAGGAATGTATCTGTTGAGGATATTACCATTGGAGATATTGCATTAGCATTTAAAGCAAATCAACCTTTAAGACATGTCCATATATATCTTCATAATTAACTTAATGTATCTTGATTTAAGAAGACACATCTCAAGGATGTCACTTTTAGAGGATGTCATGCGCTTCTTCGGTCAAATGATAAATCCATCTTTGATTAGTAGAGGAAGTTGACTTCCACATGGTTTTGGGTTCAGATGATTGACTTATGAAGTCGACTTTTTAAATATAGCATCACAACAAGAATACATGGTTTTTGTGAGGGCCAAAAGCTCTCACAAATGGGGAAAACAGCCACAAAGTAGGCATTTGTGGCGGCCAAAACGACCACAAAGTGTGAAAATTTCGTTGTCTTTTGTGAGGGCAAAGGCCGTCACAAACGCCGGCTTTTGTGAGGGAATAGGCCGCCACAAATCCCTCATTTTGTGAGGACTTAGGCCGCCACAAAAGACAAAGCTGATTTTAAAATTAAGCTTTTATGGGAGCTCAGGCCGCCACAAATGCTTCCCTTTTTGAGAGCTTAGGCCGCCACAAAGGATGTTCCAGATTAAAAAATAAATACTTTGTGAGGCTTAGGCAGCCACAAAATATTAACTTTATTAAAAAATTATTTTATTAAATTCGAAATTAATACTAAAAAATAATATTATATATAATAAATTAATATGAATATAAATATAAATTAAAATTAAAATTACAATATTATAATTTAATTAAAATTTAAATTAAATTTAAAATATAATATTTAAATTTAAATTAAATTTAAATTTAAATTTAATATGTTATAGATAATAAACTAATATCAATTAAAAATATAATATTACAATTTAATTATCATTTAAATTAAATTTAAAATATAATATTTAAATTATAATTATAATTAAAGATTAATTTAAATAAAAATTAAATTTAAATAAAAATTAAATTTAAAAATTAAAATAACTATTATATATAAAAATATAATATTAATTAAAGTAATTACTACAAAACCAAATAAAACATTCCAAAATTAATAAATCATGTCTTACAAACCAAAAATTAAACACACAATAATTAACTAGGACAAGATAAATGTGTTCATACAAACCAAAAACAAAATTATGAAATTATTCAAATACATCAATCCTCATAATAATTCCTCTGATCAGCTCCACTCCCACCATCATTATTTGCTGGCATGTTACCTGACGACAGAAGTCCCTCAAAAGTATTATTAATTTGTGCTGGAGGAGACATCATGGTTTGAAATTGGATTTCATCTTCAATTACACCACCACTAGTCGAAAGAGGAGCCATAGCTGGTTGAGGTTGATTTTAATATGGTTTGATCAAGCCAGTTGTTGGCATAGTTGGTCGTTATGCAATTTGATCTGGTTGAGGTTGAGGAAGTTGATGAGAAGATGACGGAACATATTGATAATTATAAAAATATTGTTGTTGCTGAAACATTGGATGCTGTTGTTATTGGAAGGCAGAGTTCGGAGGATCCTGATGTTGTTGTTGGAAATTTGGAGGCGGTTGCTGCTGCTGGGAGTATTGAGAGTAATTTTGTTGTTGTTGGAATAATGGTTGTTGATGCAAGTATGAGGCCGAGGCGGGAACTGCTGATGAAAAGTAGGAGGAAATGAAAATTGTTGACATTGAAATTGTTGTTGCTGCTGAAATTGCTGTTGCTGCTCTTGAAACTTTTGTTTTCATTCCTCATTCAATTTATCAATTGCTGCCTGTATCAACTGCTGTGTCTTTTCTTCTTGCTCACTTGCCCATTGCTCCTTTAACTGGTCAAGATTATCTATCGACGGACGATGAGATCGATCCCTACTAGCATAAGAAGAAGACGTCTCAATCTGAATATAGCTTGTTGGACCTTTCACAAATGTAGATGATAAACTACTGACACCCAACACATGCCCTTTGTACTTGCCACCACTAATGTTCATAAAACTTGCGGTCTCATATTGTTTCCGCTGCACTGGACCATCTCGCTAAGCATGAGGAAGAGTAGCTTGATGATCATCTCATTCTTTCATGACTTGTTGAAGTTGTTTCTATATAAAAAATAAAAAATAAAAATAGTTAATTAATATATAATAATTTAGAGGGCTAATTAATATATAATAATTACCTGAATCATTTGTGATAATCCATCAGTATACTCATTTGTTTCAGGATTAATATGAAGATATCGATTTATCTCTGCCTGAGTGACCTCCCTTCCAAGTTGTTTTTCCTAAAATATTAAATTAATGTCAAGTTTATAAGTTGGTGAAATGTGATGATTAATTGAATATAAATTAATAGATATATATTATAAATAGTAATTACCATATAATATTTAACTTCTCTAGTAGACATGGAACCTCCCTTATGCGTACTGGTAGCCCTCTCAGATGCTCTATTAATCTTTGCTTTTTCTCTCTTCTGTTTGTAAGCATCTGTGTTCCATTTCCTCCACAAAGCACTCCAAACATTTTCACCAATCCAATTCGGCTTTTTTTCTTCGCCCTTATTACGTGCGTACACCAACATAGATCACAGACGCTTGGAAAAACGATGGTCAAAAGAAGCCAAAAGTGCAGCATCATGCTCTCTTTTCCAAGTACATTTAGTCTGTTGTTTGTTTAAATTTAAAAAATATTAAAAATATAATTCAATTAAGCAATCAAATGTACAATTAGTAATTAAATTAATTAATCTAATCACTTACTTTAAAACAATGTAAAAATTGATCAACTTCACTAAAAATATTTAATCAATCATAGTTTACATACCCATCTCCTTCTGGAATGATGACAATGCGGTTGTAGCAATCAACACATCCGGGATCCATTATTTCGTCTAAGGTATAAGGCTCTACTGGGACCTCCGGATATAGAGGAATAGCTCCACCACTAGTACCAATGGACGGCATCGGCATGAGAGATGGGTCATTAACAACACGTTTAGCAACTTTTTTCTTACCACGTGATGTTTTGGATATTCCTCGTATTGCCGCCGTTCCTGTTCCTCCCGATCCATCCGAACCTCCTGATCCTCCTGCAGATCCTCCTACTCCCGACACTGAAGCCATGTCTATATATATATATATCCATATCCATACATATATATAATATAATATATGTGTGTATACAATTAACATAAGATTAATTAATAATGAAATATACATAAATAAATTATAACACTGACATAAATAAAGAAATATATATAAAATATAAATATATATATATATATATATATATATATATATATATATATATATATATATATATATATATAATGCGTAATTAATTAATTGTCTTCGTCATTGTCATCATCGTCGTTGTCATTTGATGAGTGAATTAAGTCACTGCCTTCATCATTCTCTAATTCTTCAATTTCTTGTTCATCAACTTCTTCTCAATGTTTGACTCATGATCCAAATTTGACATTTCATTCATTTGATATGCAACTTCTTCATTTTGACCTGCTTCAACTTCTTCTATTCCACTCGTTGGTCTTGTTTTGGTTGCAGTGCACCAACCTTGTTTGCTTCTGACAGTTGATGGATAAGGAACATAATACACTTGTCTTACATTATGGGTCAGGGCAAATGGATCAAACCGTGGATATGTTTTGCTCATACGAATGTCTATAGTATTTGATATTAAATTGATCTTAGTTCCTCTGCTAGATGGATCAAACCACTTATATGTGTGTATACAATTAACATAAGATTAATTAATAATGAAGTATACATAAATAAATTATAACACTGACATAAATAAAGAAATATATATAAAATATAAAAATATATATATAAGGTGTCGTTCATTTCAATTACAATATATAATATTATAGATATAGAAACACACATATATATATAATTAATTAATTGTCTTCGTCTTCGTCTTCGTCATCATCGTCGTCGTCATTTGATGAGTGAATTAAGTCATTGCCTTCATCATTCTCTAATTCATCTATTTCTTGTTCATCAACTTCTTCTCCAATGTGTGACTCATGACAAAGTTGACTAATAGTCTCATCTCCAATCACATGATCCAAATTTGACATTTCATCCATTTGAAATGCAACTTCTTCATTTTGACCTGCTTCAACTTCTTCGATTCCACTCGTTGGTCTTGTTTTGATTGCAGCACACCAACCTTGTTTGCTTCTGACAGTTGATGGATAAGGAACATAATACACTTGTCTTACATTATGGGTCAGGGCAAATGGATCAAACCGTGGATATGTTTTGCTCATACGAATGTCTATAGTATTTGATATTAAATTGATCTTAGTTCCTCTGCTAGATGGATCAAACCACTTACAGTAAAACAACACCACTTTTTTCACATAATATAGGAACGTATAGTCAATTTTGTAAATATGCTCAATTATGCCGTAGAAATCTTCTACTACACCACTATCAGACACACTTTTCATACAAACTCCACTATTAATTATTTCTTTTCCTTCGGTCCAAGATTCAGTGTGAAATTTGTATCCATTGACGTAGTAGGTATGCCATTCTTTGAAACTTCTACTCGGGCCCATAGATAAGTGCCTCAAGTGGATGTTGATAGGAGTTTGTTCTTCGAGATGTACTTGTTGTTGAAACCATAATGGGAAATTTGAATGTATATCATCAGATGATTGTCCCGTATTTAAAAATGCCCTGATCGATGACCATATATATGGTGAATATCAATTTAATCATATAATTAAATATAATTAATATGAAGAGAAATTTGAAACGTACTCAATGTATGGTTTAACTTCGGTGCAGTTAATCAAAACGTGAACATGTGCCGCATTAAATACTTTGTCACTTGGCCAGAAAATCGGAAAATCCCTACCAGCATGATGACCAGACAAGCAAAAAATTGATAAAGCATGTGGATGGCGTATAACACTATCAATAGCGTTTCTTCCGTTAACGGGTGACAACATTTCGTTGTTGAAATCGTCAATCAAAGGTTGTAAAAAAATATCAATACCAGTTGTAGGATTAGAAGGACTGGTATCACAACAACTAAGAACATATAAGGTTTAGACATACACATATCAGGAGGAAGATTGTAAGGAGTAACAATAACCGACCAACAAGAATAAGGAGTAGGCGATGCTTGTATGTAAGGTGTAAATCCATCTGAGGATAATCCAAGTCTTACATTGCGTGGATCTGACACAAAATCAGGATGCATTTCATCAAAGTGTTTCTATGCCTAACCATCAGATGAATGTCGCAAGTCACCTGAATTTCTTCTATTCTCATAATGCCACATCATCTTTCATACAATTTGTATTGATGCAAACATTCTCTGCAATCTTGATACAATAGGTAGGTAAAACATTGCTTTCCTTGGAATTGATTTTCCCCTACTTACCCTAGAGTTATTCCTTTGGTGATACCTTGGTTATTGACAAAACTTACATTCAACTAAGTTGGCATCATTTATACCAAATTCATTGTCATAATACAACATGCAACCTTTACACACAACAATCAATCCTCTTGACACCTAATCCTAACTTTGACACTAACCGTTTAGCATCGTAATAACTTTGCGGCAAACCATCTCTAATAGGTGTTGCATCTAGCATCATTTTAGTCATCAAATCCAAAGCTAAATCAGGAACATGAAATTGAGACTTTAGACCCAATAGTCTAATACACATTGATAACTTTGAGTTTGGAGATCCTTCAAACCACAATTTATTTGTCTCTTTCAAAAGACCATAAAATCTCTGAGCTTATTCATTCGGAAGTCCATCGGTATCGTCATATTGATTTTCATTGAATGACAAATTAGCCCCAACAACATCCGAAATCATATCATTCATCAGCTCAAAGTGTTGATAGCTATAATAATCTATACCTAACATGTTAGTACTACTTGAAGGACCTATGTTATTCTCCACACATGTACTAGTATTAGGCGCCGTCGGAGACTCTTCCCCATGATTAGTCCAAATTCAGTAGTTAGGCATAAATCCATCTGCATATAAATGCACTCTTATTTCATCTTCACTTTTAAACCGTCTACATCGACATAAACAACATGGGCATCTCATTCCCCCTTCATCTT
>NC_021166.2:47618834-47652253 GCF_000331145.2 Cicer arietinum
CATCAATTTTAATAATGTTTTTTTTTTAAATAGTTATATTAAAATCAATAAGTTTTACATGTGTTTCAAATTTTTATTTATCATATATTATGTAAACAACATAATTTCTATTTTTTTATAAATAAATCTATAATATCACATATTTTACTAATCTATATTTTAAAAATAATATAAATATATTTATAATATCACATATATATTTTACTAATCTAAATTTAAAATGTATAAAATACTAACTTGATGCCGGGTAGTGTCTGACTTGAAGCTTTTACAGAGCTGAGAAATCTTCGAAGTAAACACAATATCACCACAATCAAAATAAAAATTCAATAATATTAATTACATAAATAACTTCAAATCAAAAATAAAAATGAAAAACTAAATATATAATATAATATAAACTTACCAAAATTCAAGATAATAAAGAACAAGCTTGGAGGAATAATTTTTGTAGAGAGAAGGTGGAGAGAAAATTTAGAAAGAATGTTTAGAGAGAAGGTAGAAGTGAAAAATGATAAGAGGAGTGGAGTGATATTTATAGAAAATGGTTGATCCTTTGTGGTGGCCAAAACGGTCAGAAAGACAGACGTTTGTGGCGGCCTGGGCGGTCACAAATGGCAACGGGACTTTGGGATTTTTTGGCGACCTTTACAGCCACAAAGGGTAACGGCTCAATGCGTTTGTGGCGGTCATGGCGGCCACAAATGGCTTGCTTTTGTGGCGGCCTTTACCCTCACAAAGGGTTGATTTTGCGGCTGAAAAAGCCCTCACAAAAATCTTAAAAATTTAACTTGATTAAAATTACAACGTTGTGATTTTGTGAGGGCTTAGGCAACCACAAAATCCAGCTAAATTTTTAAGATTTTGTGAGGGCTTTTTCAGCCACAAATAAAGACCAATTTGAATTTTTGTATTTGTGAGAGCTTTTTCGGTCACTAATTTGTGAGGGTTTTTTTCGGCCAAAAAATATTTGTAAAGTTGGCCACAAATGAGGGGATTTCTTGTACTGCATTGACTTTGTTAGAGTGTTGCCTTTAAGTGTTGACCACATGGTCAACTAGTTTACCATAATTATCATAGCATAATCATTAGATTGAGCTTGTATTATCATATTCAGTAAAGGGGCGCTGATAACACATTGATCATAGTCAAATACATCTTTAATCGATTCTTCAAAGCATCAGTGCATTTGCCTTGAGTAATTAATTCTCTTTCTTTGTTAGAGGATTTGATTTTTCGAGCATTGACTCGTTTAGAGGCTTCATTCAAAACTTTCTTATTTGGTCTTGAGTTAGAGAATCAACAAAGGTCTTGACTCTTAGTTAGCTTTAGTCATAGGCAGATGATCATTGTGACATTCTTTCCTTTATGACTAGAGATCAATTGTTGACTCATATTTTCTTTGTCTTTGAATATTTGACTTGGAATGTAGCTTATCAAATGTTTGTTGCAATGTCTCTTATTCCTATATCACCACTTACTCTATTAGTAAACATAATTACTTGTTTATTAGGTGATAATTTTCCTTGTGTTAAAAAAACTTGGATTATTATCTCTAACTTACTCATAATTTATGGTACCTTAATATAGATAGTCATTTATATAAATCTTTATTTTCTAACTTAATCTACACACTTAACAAATAGTTTGAGGATAATTGCTCTTATTGTTTTGGTTATCACCATAACATTAATTAGAAAGTTATAGCTAAAACCACTTTTGCACTAACAATCTCTCTCTTTTTGATGATAACAAACAACTATACAATTAATGAACAATTTTCCTTCACAAAATAAAGTTTAAAAGCATGTTATCCTTGAATGTAGAACTCAAAAGTTGTTTAACTTAATATTCCTTTGAACTTCTTTAAAAAAAATTTAAATCAATATAATGGGACTCCCATTGATAATGATGAACACGATTGTTAAGAATTTCAAATTTATTAAGTTATTTTACATTTTTGATACACATAAGGGTAAAATTAAAAATTAAAATTAATTGATTGAAAAAACACAAAGATAAGCAAACAAATACGGCATATACAACATTATCATAATTTTGACAAATCTTTCAATTGAATTCACAAATTCCTAGAATGTTAAGCCTTTGGATTCTTATGAAATCTATTGATTGGCAATTCATAATTCCTCATGATGTAAAGCCTTTGGATTATTATTCTTCTTAGGATATTAATCCTAAAGGAACATACCATTTTTTGGGAGGATGTTAAGCCTTCCAAAACACGGGAAAATTACAAGCAATTATTACAATAATAACATATGCAGATGATATGCAAGTGACACTCACATATGATGCAGTGAAAATGACACCTAGATGCATATGCAACAATGATATATATTATGCAGATGATGTGTATGATGAAGTAACAATGTCGATTTACAAGAAAGAGGGGTTTGAATTGTAAATATGCCTTTTAAAAATCCTTGTTGAAACTTAAGAAAATAACTCAAGAATGATCTTGGTTATGAAACAAAAAAACGGAGAACGTTCTTGGTTTATGTTATAAAACAGAGAACGTTCTTAAATTAGCAGAAAATCAGTTTCTATTTTATCTTAATTGATTAATGCAGTATAATAAAGAAGGAGATAAGAAAGAGAATACCACACAAAGATTTATCCTGGTTCACCCAACGTGGGTTACGTCCAGTCCTCACACTGTGAGATTTTCCACTAAGTGTTTAAAACGAAGAGCCTTCTTAATCTTACAACACCTAGAATAGATCAACCTTGATCTATTTCCACCTTAATTACTTTCCACCCAGAAAGCAATTACAACACCTATCTAACCTTGATAGGAAGCAATCTTAAACAAACTATAAAGAAACTCTTATAGTTTGAGTTTTTACAAATGATTGAATTTGACAGAATCTGATATTGCTCAACTCTTGTTTGAGAATAGATTCTTTACAGAGTATCTAATGACAATTTCGCAGCTGATATGTGAATGTGCAGCAGTGGCTGTTTCGCGAATTGCAGAAAATGATGTTGCCTCTGTTTTGCAGAATTTCAAGCTTAAGTGTGATTGTATATTGTTGATTACTTAGCGCTTGAATTTCTTGCTTAGAACTGAGATAATGGCCTTCTATTTATAGGCTGGAGATGTACTGGATAAGTACGAAATAGCTGTTGGAGAGGCCATGCTTTTTTGACTAAAACATTATTTTAGAATAAAAATAATACTTCTTTGAAATAGCTTTTTGACTTTTAATGGTTTAGCATTAAAAGCATTTTTGTCCTTTATTTGACGTTTCTTCATTGATCTTGGATGGTACATTATCTGCCTTGAGTCTTGAGTGTAGCTAGAGAAGGTTGAAGAGGAATTGCAGATTAAAACAAAGAGAAACAGAGTTGCTGTCTCTGTGCAGAAAAACGGAGAATGATTAACGTTCTTGGTTTTATCAGTTTGAACGTTCTTGAGCTTCAATAATCATTCTGGAGTTCCCGTTTTAAACGGTTTGGATTTCCTTTGTTATTGTCTTGTCATATGCCCAGATTGATCAGATCGTCATGATTTTTGTCTGTCTTTGAGTCCTTTGATCTTTGCGATCAAATAACCTTTTTGAGTCTAGATTATTCGAACTTGTTCCTTGCCATGTACTTATTAGATATGAATGATTTCCAGAGCAGACTTTTTATTACAAGGATAAAAAAGATTTGACCAACTTGCTGTGATGGATAATTTGTTGAAGCTGAAGATCATTCTCTGTTATGATGCAGAATGATCTTGTTGTTGTTTTTTCTTGTATTTGCTTGATTCTGCTCTTAATTAAATCCACTCAAAAACACAAGTTAAATTAACATAACATTTAGAATCATAATTAACATTCTTAATTAACCTTTGTTTATTTTCATCAAAACTTTAAAATATAGAGTTTGTCTCAACATATGATGCATATGCAAATGATACAACAACTAGATGCAAGCAAACACACAATAGTGCAATAAGACACAAACGTCAATGAATTTTATCGCTACATCTTCTACTTTTCTCCCCATTTATCATTATCAAAGAGGGGGACATTTGAAGGGCAAAAAAAGCAAGAAATCATACACATATGCAAGCAAAGTAAACTCACAACCATCACACTTTATACACATATTCATCATGAGTAAATGCTCAAGAACCAAAAGAGAGATCAAAGACTTCATCAAAAAGAAATAAAATATACAAAAAAAAAAATAATAGAAGTAGAGATAAAAAAAAATATATAAAGAAAGGTAACATTTCGTTGAGGTTGAGCACAATGATTACAACGATTGAGAATAAACTTAAAAAAGAAACTAATCCTAGACAAATGATCTAAAAAAATCTAAGGATACTTTTCGGGAGCTTATTTGCTTCCTCCATTTGAAAATGAGAAGGTCCAGCTTATGGTGAATTTCTTGGAGAGCTATATGAACTTCAAGTTATTCAAGGAGAATTTCACTCACCATCAAAGCAACTACAAATGGTAGAATTTCCTTCTTCTTCGGAAATGAATATAACTTCCTCTTTCTAACAGAAGACAACCCAACATTCATAGAAGAAGAGTTTGAAAGTGGTTTAAAAACAACACATGAATTTTTAAAGATGAATGAAAACAACAGTAGGGAAACTGAAAAACCATTGGGGGTATAAATAGTCAGATTTTTGGAGAAAATCATTTTGAAAACGAAAAAAATAATGAGAGAGCATGGAGGAAAATAAAGGGTGAGACAAAAACGAGTAATTTATGACACATAAAATAATTTAAAAGCTTGCGACAGTTAGTGGAAGAAAAAAAATTGTGGAAAAAAAAGAGATAATCATTTTAAGTAAAATATTTTTTAAAGAAACTAAGCTTAAAAAAATGAAAACAACAAAAACTAGAGAAAGAAGACAACAAAAGTAAATAAACAAATGGGAGTTAGGGGGAAAACAAACAAATTAGGCAATTCCACGTAATTTGTTATGATAAGTTTTTTATTTTTCAGTTTTCAACAACTTTAAAAATAAATACTTACGATATTTTAATTAGAGGTTGTGACAAGAATCATAAAGAGAATAAAGTAAAAAAAAAAAAAAAGGAATCAAATGCAAAAAGAAAAACAGAAGAAAGCAAGTAAAACAGAAACAAAGGATAAAGCAAAAAGAACACTTATTTGATTCATATTACATTTGTAACATTGCAAATTATATTACAACTTCAATAGTTTTTACAAAAGGGCTAAAAAAGGAAAATGGGTTTAAAAATAAAACAAAATCCTATGGTCTTTTTAAGGTTTTCTAAACCAAATCCATTAATTTATATAATATATTATGTTTGAATCACTCATTCCTAATACATATAAACTAAATCTCTTTATTAACATCATCTTCCATAAGTGTCCCCATTCTTTGAACTTCTATCTGACAGAGGGATGAATAAGTTTTCTTATTCAAGATCCTACCTTCTGATTTGTTAGACGTAACTAAGGAAAATGAGAAGTTTTAGTTTTCCTTTTCTCTAATTATTTTTGATTTGTCTGATGAGAGTTTCTATCAATATTGAATTAAAGATATGCATCTTTGATAGAATTGTAGGTGCTCCAACATTTCTTCTTTATTACTTTAAGACTTTCATCCATTACTAAAGATTTAAACCAAATGAGGAACAAGCTTTACAATGGTCTTTTCTCACTACCTCCTTGTACTTAAGGTTCTTAGTAGGAGAAGGATACTTTGACATCCAAAGTTTGCATAAAGTGAACTTTTAAATGCATTTTTTGAATCTATTTGTCTAATCCATTTTGTTAAACGTAGTTCACATATGTAACGAATTTAATATTTCGGAACTTTTCAACATTGAAGTTGGACAAAACTTTGTGCATGCAGCCCCCCCCCCCCCAAAAGAACTTTTCAACATTGAAGTTGGACAAAACTTTGGGCATGCAGCCCCCCCCCCCCCAAGAGATAAGCATGAAATTAAACTCTCGATGTGGATTGTGAAGTTTGGGACAAAGTGCAATTAGATCCTCCAATCAACCTGCCATTAGCATGAAATTTAGATACAAACCGCATAAAATCCACCTTTAACTTTTCCCAAAAATCTTTTAAAAACCAAAAATTGACCCATCAGATCTAGGACTTTTAAAGTTGTCACATACCCACACAACAAGTCTCACATCCTTTTCACAAAACTCATTTTCTAAAAGCAGGACATCATTATCATTCAATTGTATGAATATGAAAAGTACCTACTTCAGGTCGTAGTATCCAAACTTATCTAAAATGAGATGCAAAGTGATTGAATATTGCCTCCTTAGCTCCAGAAACCTCATCCACTTGAGCACCATTCACTAATTCATTACTACTTCGTCTACTAGCCACCATACCAGGGAAGTATTTGGTATAAGCAACACCCTCCTTTAACTAGGAAATCCTCAATTTTTGCCACCGAATAATCAATTCAATATGGAAAGAGATTGTACCTATGAAGATAAAAAAAATGACTTTCCAACACCTCTTCCACCACCAACAAATCTGATTTACCCTTAATATAAAGTGAGTTAAGACACTCTTTTTCCTCCATAGTTTGACTCTCTAAATTCCTACCATGCTTCAATTTCTCTTTTTAAGATAAAATCGGCCTAACCAAAAAAATTGCATGTGTCCACTTTTCACAAATAAAATCGTGATAACCAAGAAAATCATACCAACATTTAAACATTCGAAAAGGCTTTGGTCCATGGTCAATCACTTCATCTCAAAAGAAATAGCACAATGATCTAACAACCCCTTATCAATTGCTTGCTGAATAAAACTAGGCCACTAACTGCACCATTCTTCTGATAGTAGAAATCTATCAAGACGACTCATCTCTGATCCATCAAGCCTAGACCAAGTAAAACGAATACCATGGAGGGGTAATTGGACCAATTTCACTTTCTCAATAAACAAATTAAAATTCCCTATGTCTTACACTCTTGCAAGATTACATCTACCTTTTCTTTCAAAAAACGAACGAATAGAGTTAAAGTCCCTGCACACACACCAAATACCTCTTCTGAGAATTGTTTACGACGCTCCATAATTGAATCCTTAAATCTTTTTTCCGTCTACTATCACAAGGAGTATACACATTTGCCATTAAACTAACCATCAAGACATAATTAATGCTTCTTGAAAACTCTGCCTCCCACAGTGTCATGTCCCATAAAATAAGCAACCCACCTGAAAGACCAACTGATGCTTGGAACGAAAAATCACACCTCCTTACCACTCCACAAGCGTTCACAAAATGACTGATCAATAATTTCCATCTTGTTCTCTTAGGCATATTAATTAATTTAATAAAGAATAGATAACAAATCAATTTATTTGAAAGTAGTTTTATATAATTTATCAAGTTAACAACTTTCGTAATTTTTTATATAATAACTTTGAAATATCTTGTTAGTGTGTAGTACATTGTCAGTCAAAATTAAATTTTAATAGAATAATACGCCATATTTATATTTATATGCACATAATTGAAACATAGAGATAAATTCATATTATATTTGGAAAAACTAGTTAAACGACTTTAGTTAGATTTAGTTAAAAAGTCCAACCCTCCAAGTTATTAACACACCTTCAGATAAGCCATTCAAAGGTTTGTAGTCCATTCTACTACATCCAACCCCCAAATCGAGCTAATCATATTATCCGTAAAGCATTGTCTCTTTATTTTCTGAAAAAGGCATACATCAAAATTACATGTTCTAAAGAACTTAGGCAAATACCTTTTCTTTAAGCTTCTGCCCCACCATTTGATGTTGTATGAGACTGTGTTAAAGGACAAGAGTTGGTTTGTTGCTCCTTCTCGACTTTATTGATCTCCTTTTGTTGCTTAATTTCTTGGATTGGCTGAATATATATTTCATCGTTATCTACACCGACAATGCTTAACTTCTTTGCTCCTTTCCAAATTTTAGTGGCAACCTCTAATTTGCGCTTACCCTAGAAGTGCTTATTGCATCTATTGATGTAAGAATCAAATATGGCAATGCAACACAAAATTGACCCTCCAAAGAAGTTATCAAGTTCCAGTACCTTTGCAAACCGGTTCACCAAAATTCACAACTGCATTAATATATTGTCACGTACACATGTACTAATGTTGTATAAACACAAACACAATAACTCTTTTACTAAGAATTGTTGTACTTATATAGATAACTCAACTTCTAGTGTTTTAGAAACAACCGATGTGGGACTAATTAGAATTGTTGTACTCATATAGATAGCTCAACTTCTAATATTTTAGAAACAACCGATGTGGGACTAGTATTACAAATTTGTCTATTTTTTTACATAAACTAGTACTCCCACTCTTGTGTTAAGACCATTAATTTTTATTTTAACGTACCGATTTGTATATTAAAACGTATCACGAACCAAAACAGCGTACCAACTATGTATACCCCCACGTACTAAATACTTTGAAGATTACGTACCGCTACCAAAGAGAATTGCGAACCAGGTGACTATGATCAAGAACCTGCATTGAATTAGACGAAGTCTAAATTATATTCATTGACCAACCCTGTTGTCAGGAATTGGACGAAAGTAGTGCAATAGAGAATGAATGTTTTACAACAAAGGGAACAATGAATTTCCCATTCTAATTAGAATGCTTATTTCAGATACATTTAACGAGAAATGAGCAAAATATTGTTTAATTGGCCTCCGCATCTTCTTCCATTGATTCTATTTCCCTCATTTTTTCACAACCCCTGCATAAGAGACATGAGTACCATAGGGTTTTTGCATTGCATTCAACTTCTGCAAATGATTTACTTCTTTGCTTGGTTTCCTATTCTCCTGTTGTTTCTGTTGGTGCGATGCAAACACCACTTTGTTGTGTTTTTGAAGGTTGGCACCTAACTTCTGACTCCCAATGATGATATTGTCAAGCTTTGTTGCAAAAAGCTTTTCATAATTCACATTAGTAAGTCTAGTGAATTCGAATCTTTTTCGTCTTTTGTCCTGTTTTGGAGGAATAACCACCTCCTCTATGCTTGCATACTTTTGGAATATGTTAAAACATTTCCTTTTCACCCAAAGTTGTCACGAAATTCTGAGAAAAATAAGAAGCCCACTTTGAATTCGTTGGTTCCTTTGCTCTTATAATGTCACATCTCACAATTTTTCTTCTACCCCTATACTTCTTATCTCCTCCAATTCCTTCCTCCCTCTCTCAGACACACTCTCTCCATCTTTCCTGAACTCTTTTTCCTTCATCTCACCTTTATAACTCACTCTCGAAGATCATAAGTTTAGAGTTGGTAAAGTACATCAATAATAGTGGAAAGGTTGACTGAACTCTCTAGTCTTTCACAATTATCGCTTTAAGGTCCCTAAGTGTATTCCTATGGTTTGACTATAGGGAGTCTAGTGCATGATCATACTTATAGACATTTGAAAATAACATACTTAGGATCATTAGGAAAATACTTGAGCAAATATCTAACAATTTGGAGATCGTTAGTAAATTTTACTATGATTTTTCGGATGTGTATATATAGTGTGCACTATAACTCATGACATGACTGAAATATGTCACTATTGTCTATGTTGTCCAAATATACTATAGAATACTATAGAATCAAGATCGTTATCACCAAAATAGATGGTGAAATTTCACTAATTATCCACTTAGTTAACTAACACATACATAAAAAAAAAATTTGGTTCCTTCAAAATTAAAGATATTAAGGTTGTAACCAATTTGATGGCTAGCAAAGAAATGTTTGTAATGATAATATCAAAATTAGCTAGGATATGTAAAACATGTGGGTTCTTGGGTTGATTAGTGTAAGGTAAATCTACCAACAATGTTGGATCTAGAGGAAGAGATTTGACTGCTACAACGTGGTGAATTTGAGTTCAAATCCTTGTTAGGAGAAGTATCCATATTTAGTGTTCGACATGCGTCAAATGAAATTACTTCTGGCAGAAGGAACCTATGAACAAAAAAGTAACTCTCTGTTCTAGTTTGCTCACTAAGACACACAATGGATTTGAGGAATATGTCTATTGTCTCAAGCTTAGTTAATTAATCCATTATCTAAGTCTATCCACATCATTTAAGTCGATCAAACTTGAGTAAAAAAATTCATAAAATCACATGAAATAGAGATAACAATTACTACTAATTAATCAACTCAAGTCACCACATTTAAACATATCTAGCATGATTAAGAATGTAAATAGGTTAGGTTGAACCAAGTTTTACAAGGTCTGAGCTTGACCCCCATTGAAAATGTTAGATCTAGGTCTGACTTATTAACTGCCAATGACCCATTGTTAAAGTCTGACTTGGCCTTTTTCAAGCCTAACAAGGCCTAAAAGCATGTTTAAAAACATATTTCACTATTATTTTATGAAAGTTAACAGCATACTCACCATTAAGCTTTTGTAAATAGATGTACAAGTTAACATGCAATGAACTTAAGTTCTATTTTGATATCTAACATGTTCTTTTAGAGTATCTAACATTGTATTACTTCATATTTTAATTCTATTTATAAGAATACTTTTAAATATGTCAAACATTGATGTAAATTAGTTTGTTTAAATTATAGAAAATGTTAGCAAATTTATCTTGGATTTCTGCTCCTTGTAGACAAAGTTCTCAACAAGGATTTTGACTATATTCTTGATCGAATCAATGAGAAACTTGTCGTTAGAAAGTAAAATATTTAAATTGAGTCGGTCGGGTTATTCTTTCTAAATATGTACTAACAACTACCCCAATCGACTCTATGCAAAATCATTGGATCCCCACTGGTGTGTATGAGAAGATTGATAATAGTGTTTGTAATTTTATTTGGGTAACAAGGCTATCCATTGGGTGGTTTGGAATACTATTACTAAACCTAAACATTTAGGTGGTCTAGGTATTCATTCAATTTGGGAAATTAATATTTCTCTTCTTAGAAAGCATGTGTGGGATTTACTATGTAGTTTTGATAAACAGAAATCATGTGTGGGATTTACTATGTAGTCTTGATAAGCTTTGAGTTCAACTGCTCTATGATAAGTACTTGCACCATTTTCATATTTTAAATGCTCAATATAAAGTTTGAGATTCTTACATCTGGTCATCCATTCTTAAAGCCCTAGAGCCGCTTCATTCGAGCTTCATAGTAAGACTAGAAAAAGTGAGGTTTCCCTATGATGTGATAGTTGGTTAAGTGAAGATTACTGTTGCAATTTAATTCCTTTTGTGCATATTTCATATATAACTTGCAGGTGAAAGATGTTTTTGAGGAAAGACAATGACACTTTAATGGTTAGACTATTGTTCTTCATAAGGACATTCAACTTCAAATTAGGAATTACTTTTGTTCTGTATATGTTGTTGATATGATTATATAGAGAGAGTCTCCTATTGAGAAGTATTCCTCTAGTTTGGCTTATAGGTGGTTGATGAAGAGACAACACAACCTTGGACTCTATGATTGTAGATGGTCTTGGATTTGGAAGCTGAAAATCGCAAAAAATATTCATTATGTATTTGGATGATTTTCATTATAGTCTTCCCACCAATCACCTCAGGGTTTGGCGACACTTGACTACTAACCCTTCATGTCATAGATGTGGCCACCCATCACAAACTATTTTTCACACTATTCGTCATTGCTTGATATCTAAGGTTATTTGGAACTTGTTGGCTTTGGATCGACATTACCAATTCTATATTTTAGAGTGTGAGGAATAGAATACTAACAATCCTTAATCCACCAATGAGATTCTCTTTGCCCTTGTTTGTTGGATTATTTGAAAAGCTAAAAATGATGAGATTTTTGCTATTGAAAAATGGGCACACTAGCTTACTATCAATCAAATTAAGACTCTTCATGCCATAACTACTCAATTTTTTGGTATATCTAGTACTTCTCGTAATATTCGTCATGTCTCTTGGTTGCCTCCTCATGGATACTACGTGAAGCTTAATGTTGATGGAAGTTCACTTGGAAATCCAAGTCATTCCATATTTCAAAGAATCATCGGAATCTCTAGCGGTGAATGAATATTAGTCTACTTCATCTTTTGTTGCATTAACAACATTATGATTGATGAGTTAAGGGCTAAACTTTGGGGATTGAATTTGGCTTGGAATATTGGACATAAATATGTTATTTGCGAATCATATTCTCTTGCCGCAATTAATATGGTAAAAAATAGAGTCCATTCATCTCATCCATTTGCTCCTATGGTTGATGCTATAAAATATTAAGTTCAAAAACTTCTAATAGAATCTCTCTTATCCATACCTTCCGAAAAAACAATATGTGTGTGAATTGACTTGTTAAGAATAGGATTTTACAAAATTGTTAATTATTTTAACTGTGTCCAACTATTCTTAATCATCTTGTTCTCATAGATACTATTGGACATACAATCCTAAGTAACTAGTCTCTCCTTGTTTATATCTTTTATCTTTTTTACTCATAAAAGAAATTGTAATAATAGTAATAAACTTAGAGGAATCTTCCCTTTGGACGCATATTATGCTTCCTTATGCTATGTGTCCACGTCAGCAATATAGCTTAGCAACTTTACAAGCAACCAAACAATTTTTCTCATAAATTCTATTGTAATCATGTTGCATTGCAACACTCAATAGCAATCCTTACCATAGTTTTGCAAATTGAAATAAACACCCTGAAGCATTTCAGTTTGACCTTTGCATGCCCAATTCTTCAACAAAACTCTTATATTAACAAACACTTCAAGCAAGGAAATGACCTTAATAACTCTAATTTCAGTTGACCAGATATGGTAAAATATATTTAAAAATGACTCAAATTATATTGTGACATAAGTTAATCATATTTTCAACCACAAATTTTATAGTCTATTAATATATAGGTTCTTATGATAGAACATATAAGGGCCCAAACTTTATATCCTAGTTATTCCACTGACTAAAGGTGTGCCACCTAAGTTATTCTCATATGATTTTTTTATGTATTAGATTAATAATACTCTTTCTTTCTTTATGTTTTATATTTTTCATTTAGGTACAAAGTTTATATATATGTTATATTTTCTTTTTGGCACAAATTAGGTTTACGAGGTTATTACTTATATATATGTCTTGAGTTTTGGTTATGTTTAAGAATTTAATTTTCATTTAAGGAACATCAGTTTGAGCTCATAAAATATTTAGATTGAACGAGTTGAAAATAAGTATGATTTAGATATTACATTAAATAAAATTTCCACGTCACTCATTTATCTATAGTAATATTTAGTGTTTATTGTTTAGTCATGATATAAGTTAGTGATAAAAGTTACGGTGGTCATATTATTGGCGTATGAAGTTGATCATTTTGTAAAGGAAATATAAAAATAAATAGATTTTTATACCTAAAAAAAGTGATAGATTGTTGGAATATTATGTTTAATTACGTTCCAATACATTTCATTGTCATGATATCAGTAAATATCATCAAGTAGTTATATTAATTATTTATTAATTAGTAGCCTTTTTTAGACCTTTTTTAGAAAATAATCGTTTGTCTGATAATAATTTTTTTTTAAAGTCTGGAATCAAATATGGGCTAGGCCCGATACATGATATGTTAGACTATTTTTAGTTAAGTCCGAAATCGATTTTGGGCTTGACCCAATACATGATATGGTAGACTTTTTATTTATTTATTTTTTATTTGGGCCTTAAATTAATCGGGCCAATGATTTTATTTTGTAGGGGTGAAGATACCAAAACAATCGTATTCATTATCATCTCCCAAGTTCATGGAAGTTTCTGAAGTAGTTGCTGAGGAAACATTTGAGGAGTTGGTCTTGCTTTTCAGAAGCTGGGCCATAATCTCAAAGTATTCTTCTTCAGTTTTAGTTGCTGCCAATTGTGTTTGAGCAAATAATTTTTGAGCTAAGAATTGGGTCTGCATTGTATGAGGTGTTTGCAAACCTTGCTTTTGGAGCCATTTGGACACGGCTTGCCTTTTGATACTTGGAAGGATGGAAAATTTTGTCCACCATCTAGTTTTGAATCTTTTAAAGGGAATGTTTTGCGCCTGTTGTTGATTTATTTCAAAATACCAGGCTGTAACCCATGGTAAGAAGAACTTTGTAGAGAAAAGCATTAACGGGTGGAAAATGTGTTCTCTGTTTGTAGGTTTGTAATTGGTTTTGTATAGTTAGAAGATTTCGTGGACTTCTGGATGAAGAATATATGGGGTTGAACCATAAAGTTTCCACCAATGGGCAAACCATTTAGGGATTTTGGAAGGGTTCATAGTGAGGTTAAAGAAAAATAGCCAAGTATGACTAAATTTTTGGTTTTGGATGAGGAAAGAATTATACCAAACTTGTTGGTAGTCCCAATAATTGAATGTTCTACAGTGATTTATTGTGGTTTTGAAGTCTAGTGAGAATTGTTTTGGGGTATGAAGGTTTGATCCCCATTCTGAAGGTGGGATTATTTTGTGTATTTTTGCGGTCGAATAGGCCACTAGGCCTTCTTTTAGGTTGTCATGTATTGTTACAGAACCCGTTAATTCAAGAATAGATTTATAGTAAGGCTGGGGTTTTGATAAATCCCAAGGTATGAAAAACCAGCCTTCTGGAAAGATTTTTGAAATGACCAATTGAGGATTTTTGTCATAAAAGTGGTCCTCTATTGTTCAAATGTTTTGAAATTCCGTTTTAACAAAATACTCAGATTTTGGTTTAAACAAAGTAATCTGAGATTCATTTAAAACAATTTTTGATGTTTCTCCTTGTTGTAGTTTTGAAATTATTTTACAGGATGATCTCTCCTGTGGGGGTTTTGAAATTATTTGACAGGATGATCCCTCCTGTGGAGGTTTTGAAATAATTTTTTGAGAAGGTTTTTTTTTTTGAAGATTCTCCCTTTTCTTGCTCTGGTAAATATGGCAGTTCCAGTGAGAGATATTCAATCTCGTTTTGGAGCCTGTAGAGCTTTGCAATTTTTTGGAGATGAAGGTCTTCTTCAATTGAATTTTTTATTTCCTGGAATGTATCAGGTCCAAGTATTTGTTGGTTGGCAAGCCATTTTTGGATTTGGTTTTGTTCTTCATTTTCTTCGACTGCTTGCACCCAAGACCTGATGGGTTTTGCCGATGAAATAGGTTTTGAGTTGTCTAGTGGTTGGTCCTTTTGGACCTCAATTCTTTTTGATTTTCTGGGCATCACTCAAGTCCCGTTTTGAAGAAATTCTCTTGTTAGAAAATCCAAAATTGAGTTTTGATCTCCTTTAATAAATTCAATTTCAAAATAAAAAATACTAAGGATTGCTTGCCATTTGGCAAAAATTTGTTTTGATGCAATGTTTTGAACATCCTTTTGTAAAACTTCCTAATAATTTTTGAGCTAAGAATTGGGTCTGCATTGTATGAGGTGTTTGCAAACCTTGCTTTTGGAGCCATTTGGACACGGCTTGCCTTTTGATACTTGGAAGGATGGAAAATTTTGTCCACCATCTAGTTTTGAATCTTTTAAAGGGAATGTTTTGCGCCTGTTGTTGATTTATTTCAAAATACCAGGCTGTAACCCATGGTAAGAAGAACTTTGTAGAGAAAAGCATTAACGGGTGGAAAATGTGTTCTCTGTTTGTAGGTTTGTAATTGGTTTTGTATAGTTAGAAGATTTCGTGGACTTCTGGATGAAGAATATATGGGGTTGAACCATAAAGTTTCCACCAATGGGCAAACCATTTAGGGATTTTGGAAGGGTTCATAGTGAGGTTAAAGAAAAATAGCCAAGTATGACTAAATTTTTGGTTTTGGATGAGGAAAGAATTATACCAAACTTGTTGGTAGTCCCAATAATTGAATGTTCTACAGTGATTTATTGTGGTTTTGAAGTCTAGTGAGAATTGTTTTGGGGTATGAAGGTTTGATCCCCATTCTGAAGGTGGGATTATTTTGTGTATTTTTGCGGTCGAATAGGCCACTAGGCCTTCTTTTAGGTTGTCATGTATTGTTACAGAACCCGTTAATTCAAGAATAGATTTATAGTAAGGCTGGGGTTTTGATAAATCCCAAGGTATGAAAAACCAGCCTTCTGGAAAGATTTTTGAAATGACCAATTGAGGATTTTTGTCATAAAAGTGGTCCTCTATTGTTCAAATGTTTTGAAATTCCGTTTTAACAAAATACTCAGATTTTGGTTTAAACAAAGTAATCTGAGATTCATTTAAAACAATTTTTGATGTTTCTCCTTGTTGTAGTTTTGAAATTATTTTACAGGATGATCTCTCCTGTGGGGGTTTTGAAATTATTTGACAGGATGATCCCTCCTGTGGAGGTTTTGAAATAATTTTTTGAGAAGGTTTTTTTTTTTGAAGATTCTCCCTTTTCTTGCTCTGGTAAATATGGCAGTTCCAGTGAGAGATATTCAATCTCGTTTTGGAGCCTGTAGAGCTTTGCAATTTTTTGGAGATGAAGGTCTTCTTCAATTGAATTTTTTATTTCCTGGAATGTATCAGGTCCAAGTATTTGTTGGTTGGCAAGCCATTTTTGGATTTGGTTTTGTTCTTCATTTTCTTCGACTGCTTGCACCCAAGACCTGATGGGTTTTGCCGATGAAATAGGTTTTGAGTTGTCTAGTGGTTGGTCCTTTTGGACCTCAATTCTTTTTGATTTTCTGGGCATCACTCAAGTCCCGTTTTGAAGAAATTCTCTTGTTAGAAAATCCAAAATTGAGTTTTGATCTCCTTTAATAAATTCAATTTCAAAATAAAAAATACTAAGGATTGCTTGCCATCTGGAAAAAATTTGTTTTGATGCAATGTTTTGAACATCTTTTTGTATAACTTCCTTTGCAGATTTACAATCAATTCGAAGTAAAAATTTTTGATTGAGTAAATCACTTTAAAATTTTGTAATGCACATGACAATTGAAAGAATTTCTTTTTTGATTGTAGAATAATTCTTTTGACAATCATTCCAGTGTGCTAATGTAAATTGTATAATGCATTCTTTATTTTTTGTTTTTTGTTTAAGAATACCCTCATACCCTATATCTGATGCATCTATTTGAACAATTTTTTGGGGTGATGGGTCAGCTAGATGCAAGCAAGGTATTTCTTTAACTTGTTTTTTTGATTATTTGAACTATTTTCGTGTGTTCTTCAGTCCATGCGACATGTTTTTTCTTTAATCTATCATGGAGAGGTTTTTCTATCCTATTAATGTTAGGACAAAAATCTAATACATAGTTCAAAGATCCTAAAAATCTTTGTAATTGTGTTTTGTCAAGAATTTTGTCAGGAAATTTACCAGCGAAAGATAGGGACCTTTCAATTGGGGTAATAGTGCCCCAAGAGATGTAATGTCCTAGGAAACGGATTTTTGTTTTGAAAAAGAGAAACTTTAGATTTTGAAACAACCATTCCATTTTTCTTAGTGATCATTAAGAATGTTCTCAGATGTTTGAAATGTTGTTCAATGGTTTCTGAAAAAAATTAAAACATCATCAATATAGACAATGCAGAATTTTGAGAATGGATTAAAAATTTCATTCATAATTCTTTGGAATTTTGAAGCAGCATTCTTTAATCCAAAGGGCATTACCGTCCACTCATATTGACCAAAAGGGACCGTAAAAGTTGTTTTATACCGATCTTTTGGATCAATTTGTATTTGCCAAAATCCTAATTTCATGTCGAATTTTGAAAATACATATGAAGAATGTAATTTTTGTAAAAGATCTTTTTTTTATTTGGAATCGGGTAACGAATCCATTTTAAAGCTTTGTTTAAAGGTTTGTAGTTTATGACTAACCTAGGTGTACCTCTTTCTATTTCAGAATTTTTATTCACATAGAATGCTGCACAACTCTAGGGGGACCTAGATTTTGTTATTAGACCTTTTTGTTATAGGTCTTGGATTTCAGCTTTGCAATGTGTTTCTAGTTCATAATTCATTTGGATAGGTCTAGCTTTTGTTGGGATTTGTTTATCAGAAAAGTCATTTTCGTATGATAGGTCTACCATATGCTGTTTTCTATCCCAAAAAGCATTTGGTAATTCTGAACAAATTTCATTTTCAATTCATTTTTGGAGTTCTGAATTTTTTTGTTTTTTGAAGCCATTTTGTAGTTGTTGTTCAGTTATGAGAAAGGAAATGTCTTCTTGTAGGGATTGGATTGTGACAGGGGTTTGTGTTTTGTTCTTTTTTCTAAGATGTTAGTTAAATCATAAGTGGTTTTAGGAAGTAATTTTGATGAGGATGTGGTAGGTTGATTTTGTTTTCATTCAAAAGTGTTTAACAGTTTTCCTATTATTTCTTTTTGAAGTTTTGTGTCTTCAACTTGTTTTATAATATCAAGAATTAGTTCTTGATATTTTGTTAAAACATTAATTGATTTTAGACTGGATTCTGAGTCGCTGAGAGAATAAAAGGTTTCCAACTCATTAAACTGCAGAGGTTTATCATCCTCTGATGAACCTAATTCAGAATCTGTGAGTATTTCTTCTTCAGAGGTTTCTAAGAGTATTGCTTCGATTTTTTGAATTATTTGTTCATCAATTTTTAATTCATGAAGTTTTTTATTCCTGCTGCAATATCTTGAGATGTGTCCTGTTTGGCCACACTTATAACAAGTTATTTGTTATGAAGTTTGAGGTTCGAACTTGTTTTGAAAAGGTTTTTTCTTGTAAAAATTAGGTTTTCTTTGATTGTAAGAATTTTGAGGTTTAGATTTTTTTATAGAATTCAAGTCTGCTTGGTTTAGTGAAAGATTTACTGTGAGGTTTTCTATAAAGTTTTGAACAAGATCCTCCATAGTCTTTCGAAATATTAGTCATGGGTATTTCAAATTGTTTACAAAAAGATCCTAGTTCTGGCCTAGTTCTTTTCATTTCCCATTTTAGATGTTTTTGGAGTTTTAAATCTTGATAAATTTTCAAACCTTCCTTTTGTGTGAAGCTAACCAATTCCCCATAAGTTAATTGGTTATATGGGATTTGGTTTATCCCATAGACTTCTCCTAAAAGGGTTGGGAGTCCTGCAAGGAATTTCTCCTTCTAGAAAGGTTAGTTTGAGTCTTCCCTCAGCATAACTCTAGTTAGGAAAGTGTTTTTGTAATATTGGAACTCAGAAAGTTTTTTACATCTAAGGTTAGAAAGGAGTTCTGCATTCTTATCTTTTAAGTGTGATGGATCACCTATGAAGTGCAGGCTAATTGTGTGTATTAGTGTTGCAACTGCATAAGGTATTGGGTTTCCTATTTCGTTGAGGATGAGAATTCCTTCCTCTGTGGTTTGGATTGCGTTCAAAATTTCTAAGTGTTGATAGGGTGTGAGATGGTAATCCCACCATCCTTTGAATTGGCCTGAGAATCCTGCTATTAGGAGTTCAGCTATGGCTTTGTCAGGTGTGTTGGCTTGGGTTTTGTAAGCATTTGATGCCATTGTCATTTGTTGGAGGAGACTTAAGATGTTGTATTCAGACATACCATTTATGTTCCATTCATAAACAATACTGGCATTGAATTTAGATTGAGAGAGGACATTAGGTCTATTCTCAATACCTAGGTCTAGTGTTGTAACCATGGCTAAAGGTTGACCCTTCTGCCATTGGAGTTTGCACAGGTTTTGTGGTTCTTGTTCGGTTTCAAAAACTTGGTCTAAAGTCGTAACTGTTTTGTCAAAGGTATCTTTAGCTACCATTGGTGTGGAGGTAGAAGAATGTTCTATCCTATTGAGTTGGTCATGTAGGGCTTGGGTAAATTCTGATCTGCCTTCCCAGAACAGTTTTTGGCTTGTTTTAGAGATTTGGAATGGTTTAAAAACTGGACTTTTTAGTTTTGACTCTGTTGTTTCAATATGGGAAACAACAGTAATCTGCTGGTGCTCCTCTATTTTAGTCAATTGTTTCACAATTGTACTAAGATAGGCATTAGTAAAATTATTTTGTTGGAGGATCTGTCTAATATCTTTTTCTGAATTATCACTTGGGATTTTGTAAGGTGCAGCCTCGACTGTTTGTTCTAAGTGTGTTATCTAGATTTGTCTGAATGGTGGGTGTTCAGATTGTATTTTTCTACCATTTGACATTTCCCATTTTGTAGTTTTATTTCTAGTTGTTATTGGATTTACAGAATTTTTGTTTTGTTTGAAAGGATAAGTAACTTTGTTTTGTGTTGTATAAATTTCAAACCAATCGAAAAATAGAATAGGGGTTTTGTTTTGTAAAATGAACTCGTAAAATTAATTCTGAATTTGTTGTCTTTGTTTTAGAAAGTTTTTGAAGAACCATGTTCTTTTTTCTGTATTTTTGGAAGCATAAAAATCATTTTGGAGGATAGTTTTATCAACTTCAAATTCTTTTTCTATGACATTAAGTTCATTAACAACATTTTCAGTTATAGCAGAAAAGATGGTGAAGTTGGTGGAGAAATGTTTTGTTGTTCGTCATTAGTGTTTTGAAGTGCTGTGTATATTTGATGAGGTATATTTGTGGAGTAGTCAATGTTTTGAAAAGAAGCAATTGGTATGCTAGAACATGAAAAACGTGGTTTTGTAAAGTTATCTATCTTTTGAGGCAATTGTATGATTGGAGGGGATCTGGAGGAACCAGCATCAGAATACCTAGCACTAGAAGTTCGTGAAAAACTTAGTTTTACCCTACCGTCATTGTATTGTATGACTTCCTTTAAATTGTTGTTTGGTTTTGACTGTTCAAGAGATTGTGGTCTAACAGCTCCTTCCAGAATCCATTCTTCAGGAAGATCTATATCTTTCCAAAGGATGATTTTTGGAATAACAGTGTTTGCTTTTGTTAAATCGGTTTGTAAAAATAGGGTTTCTCCTTTTTTGTTTTCAATATTTTTTGTTGCCGTAAAGGCTGAAAACATTGCTTTGTAATGAACTCTGTAAATAATAGCTACATGAATAGATCTTGTTAATATTTTGTAATTATGAGTTTTGATTTGTAACATAAGAGATTTTAAGATGTTTGGGTCTTTTAAAGATAATGAAAAATTTGGATAACATTCAAACCAAATTGGTCCTTGACATAAACTCGATTCAATTGTACTTATTATTGAATCTTGAAAGTTCAAGAACCTTGCATCTCGTAAGACACATAAGACTGAAGTGTTTAATCCTTCCCTTGTTAAAGGTTTTATTCCGACTTGGACAAGACCTAAAAGTGTTTGTACTTTGGCTTAAACACGAGACTTACTACCTAGAAACTATCATTCTTCAGATTAAATTTCCAATATTTTAAATATTTATAACGAATTTTATATAAACTTATCCCCTTCCCAAGTTTGATACCATAAACATTTAATAAAATATTGAATATATATATATATATATATATATATATATATATATATATATTGAATATATATATATATATATATATTGAAGACTAACAAAAACATAAGGAGTTCCAATTAAGGAATAATCATATGTCAATGATTATTCATTACATGTCTCTCTAAATATTTGTATTATCTTGAATAAGCAAACATGCATGTAGTAGATCATAAAGATAGAAAAAAAGTAAGAAATAGAGTAGATTTAAAATTTAATTTGGTTGAAGAGAACGAGAAGTGAAATAAAAGAAAGAGAAGTGTCGAATATTTACAAAAGTACTAAGATACTCCATCAATTATAAAACCTCCCATCAAATTTAAATTTTATTTTATTAAATGTAATTAAATAATTAGCTTATATAAAGTATTTTATAAGTTTAAGATAATTAATAATCAATTATTTTTAATATAATTTACTTTTTTGATATATCTGTCAAGAAATTGCTAAAAGATGTAATCAAATTATTGATTTATTAAATTACTAAATTATTAAAATGTTTATAATTTATAAAATAAATAAATGTCAATTAAGAGGAATAAATAGGTGTAATATTTTATTTGTACTTGAATACTTGATAAGATGAACATATTAAAATATGAGTAAAATAAAACAGTATAACAATGGCACAACAGAAAAGAAGTTTGAAACTTTTACAAAAAGTTGAGGATATTAGAGGAAAAATATAAATAAAACTACTTCTTTTTCGGTTTCTTTGCAAGGTTGGTGAAAAACAAATATAAGTGGGGTCCACATATATTTTTATCACTCTGCGCTCTTTTTATGCTGTCCAAACAGAGTGAGTTTAATATTTCTCTCCACTTTCTCTCGTCCCTCAATCTCTCATCTCTATTTCATGTGTTCCAACCAAAGTGTAAGTTTATTTCGTCCATGCAAACATAACATCTTTTTATGTTGGTCTCTTAAATTAATTTTTAAATATTGTCATTGTAAAGTCAAAAACCATCAATTTATCCTCTAATGATGTGGCAAACAAAAAGTTAGATGTAATTTGAGACTTGTCATATTTTTAATAATGTGTCACTAGTGATACAATATGATTGAGAATAAGGATATAAGAGAGGTATAATGATTTCAATCCCATAATACTTCAAGTACTTTGAGAACTTTTCTAAATGATATGAAAATGAAAAGCAAGTACTTTGTAAAAATCAGAATTTTGTTCAAAGTTGTTCAAGGTTTCATTCAAAGGATTGTCTATCTTTTGATCTGGAGTTATGGTGTATTTATACTCCATAAACATCTCTTCAGATTCGTGGCCATTGATCCAAGAGGTTTGATGAACAAATACAATGATCTAGAACCATTTCAGATATGAAAAATTGTATTGCTTCCAGTTGTATTCGAATACAGGATGTATGTATTCGAATACACCTCTTTTTAACGTTCAGATTTATTCAAAATTTTCACCTTGTATTCGAATACATCCTTCATGTAGTCGAATACAAATTCGTGATTTTTGCCACTGACTTGCTTTGTATTTGATTACATAAGGGCGTAGTCGAATACATATGCAAAGATTTTAGCTACAGACTTGCTTTGTATTCGATTACAGATGGTGTAGTCGAATACAGATGCAAAAGTTTTGGCTATTGACTTGTTTTGTATTCGACTACATCAGGTCATAGTCGAATACATATGCAAAGGTTTTGGCTACTGACTTGCTTTGTATTCGACTACAGCAAGTCGTATTCGAATACAAATGTGAAGCTTTTGCTTCTGACTTGCATTTGTATTCGATTACAATATGCTGTATTCGAATACACCTTTGTATTTTGTCAAAAATATTAGTTTTAAGACTTTGTTAATGTAATTTTGACCTTTGAAAAATACTTTATATGCATTAATTGATACACAACCAAACTAACATAATTAAAATCCTAGCATTGAAATATTACACAAGCAAACAATAACAAATAAACTCCTAGCATCGAACTAGTCAAAATTCGTTGGAATGTGGAAATGATCAATCTTGTCAGATAAACTACTAATGTCCGGGGATAATGTCTCGTAGTTGCGAGCAATAGTAGTTTTGATGTTGTGGAAGTGAGTGTCGATAAAAGTGGTCAGATTTTGGAATTGAGTTTGCATGAAGGTTTGGAGAAGTCAAGTTTGTTCATGATCATGTGATTGGAGATATAATCATCATCAGATGTTGTTTCCTCGCCGTCTTCATCATCTTGGACAACAACATTTGAAGGACCAACAGTTTCCTCTTGAGCGGCATCAGATACTTGACCAATGTCACCTTTATGCACATATGATTGAAGTTGCTCATTCCATACTATCCTCATGCTAGGCAAGACGCCCAAATCCATCAGGTTTTCCTTTGTGGGTGTATACATGACTTTATCAGAGAAATCCACCCCAAAGTGTTTCAAGATCCGATAAACTTCTTTAGCATATGGTAAGAAAGTTGCTTCTTTGGATCCAAACATTACAGATTTTACAAAGTATGCCTAGTTTAGTGGACATCCTTCATACATAAAGTTCATGATATGTAATTCAAACTCCGAAATTTGGGAGTAATTGCCAGCCTTTGAAACCAAAATGTAACTGAGTCCTCTTCTGCTCCATAGTGCGTTTGTCATAATGACATAAGGCAACATAAGCATCATATTTAGACTTACCAACCCATTCACACAAGTTGTTGTGACAAAATTTTTGACCTTCAAAGGGAATGTTCAAGATTTCCCCAATAGTTTTGGTGTTTAACCGAATGGTTTTGCCCTTGACTCGAGACACTAGCACATTTCCATCTTGGGTGAGATTACAATAAAAAAAAAAAAACCCTAACTAAATCAGGATAGACATGACCTTTGTAACCAATAAATTCTTCAACATGTTGGGCTTTGAGCAACTCAGGAAATTGAAAGGTAGTGTGCGGAACAGGTTGATTTCTTCTGGTGTGTGTAGAAGTCGGGATAAATCCGTGATGTTTGGATTCTTTGTGCGCTTTCTTGAGGGACCTACTGCTGCATGCTTCGTTCTTGGTCCTCATTTGCGTGCATCCATGTTGAGAAAGGAAGTTTTGACAGTTTGGTGAAAAATGGGTTTGAGAGAAATTTTTTGACAGATTTGAGTGATTGAAAGATTTGAGCAGAACTTAATTTTGTTTGCAAGGTGGGTTGATTGGGTAACTTGTGGGAAGAAAAATTGATGAGATTTTTGGAGGAGAAAGGGACGGCTACGGCAGTGTGTTCGAATACCAAATGTAAAATTACCTTAAAATGTGAAACAACTTCTATATTTGGGCAAAAACGCGAAGGTGTGTTCGACTATATACCTGTTGTATTCGAATACAGATTGTTCTGGGAACGTGTATTCGACTACATAGGGGTTGTATGCGAATACAAGAATTTCTGGAAAATTTTGTATTCGAATACGGTCATTGTGTATTCGACTACAACTTCGAATTTTTGCTTAAAAACTAATTTTTTCACAGAAATTTCATCATGTAAAACACATATACATATATTAAGAACCAATAAGCATCAAAGAATTTAATTTTAACAACTTAAGAGGAAATTTTAGAGTTTTAAAGAGAGATGACAAATTTTACCTTGCACGTTTAAAGATCGTTTTCATGTAAAATGCCAAGCTCTCTGCGTATTTTGTAAATTGAGTCTTTAGGTAACGGTTTTGTAAAGATGTCAGCTAATTGGTTGTGCGTATCCACAAACATTACTTCAACATTTCCTTTAAGCACATGATCTCGTAGAAAGTGATGGCGTATATCGATGTGTTTCGTTCGAGAGTGCATGATTGGATTCTTTGAAATATTGATTGCACTGGTGTTGTCACATCTTAGAGGAATGCATCCGAGGTCAAACCCATAATCATATAGTTGCTGTTTGAGCCAGAGAATCTGTGCGCAACAACTTCCTGCTGCTATGTATTCAGCTTCAGCAGTGCTAAGGGCAACATAGGCTTGCTTTTTACAGGACCATGATACTAATGCATTACCTAAGATATGGCAAGTTCCGCTTGTGCTTTTGCGATCCGTTTTGCATCCTGCATAATCTGAATCGGAATATCCAACTAGACTACATATGCTACCCTTTGGATACCATAGGCCTACATTGGTTGTTCCTTTCAAGTATTTCATAATTCTTTTTCCTGCTACAAGATGCGATTCTTTAGGATCCGCCTGAAATCTTGCACATAAATAGACACTAAACATAATATCTGGTCGGCTGGTCGTTAGATATAATAAAGATCCAATCATACCTCGATATTTTGATATCTCTATTGAAATACCTGATTCATCTTTATCAACATAGGTTCCGGAGCCCATTGGAGTCGCACTTTCCTTGCAGTTTTCTATTTCAAATCTTTTGAGTAATTCTTTGCAGTATTTTGCTTGATTTATAAAGATGCCGTGCTTGAGTTTCTTGATGTGAAGACCAAGAAAATAGTTTAATTTTCCCATCATGGACATTTCAAATTCTCCTTGCATTATTAAAGAGAATTCTTCACATATGTCATTGTTTGTTGATCCGAATATTATATCATCAACGTAGATTTGTACCAATAGTGTGTGACCATTATCTCTTTTAACAAATAATGTCTTATCGACTTTCCCTTTTTCAAATCCTCATTCACATAGAAAGGTTCTTAATCTATCATACCAAGCTCTTGGAGCTTGTTTTAGACCATAGAGAGCCTTTTTTTAATTTGTAAACATGTGAGAGATTTTTGGAGTCTTCAAAGCCAGGTGGCTGTTTGACATATACTTCTTCATTAATGTATCCATTGAGAAATGCACTCTTCACATCCATTTGACATAGTTCAAAGTTCATGGAGCAAGCATAAGCAAGTAGTAAACGTATTGCTTCTAACCTTGCTACTGGGGCGAATGTTTCATCAAAGTCAATCCCTTCTTCTTGATTGTACCCTTGAGCGACCAATCTTGCTTTGTTGCGGACAAGTATACCATTCTCATCAAGTTTATTTTTAAACACCCATTGTGTACCAATGATGTGTTTATTTCCAAGATTAGGAACAAGTTCCCATACTTTGGTTCTTTCGAATTGGTTGAGCTCTTCTTGAATGGCAAGTATCCATTGATCATCTTTAAGTGCTTCACCAATTTTGGAGGGTTCGATTTGAGAAACGAATGCCATGTTCAAGCAAGCATCTTGTAGTTTTAGCCTTGTTGTGACTCCTTTGTTGATATCACCTATGATGTTATCAATTGGGTGATATCTATGGATTCTCCACTCTTTAGGAAGATTATCATTTTGCTTTTCAATGTTGACTTCACTTTCTTGACTTGGTTGATCAGTTTGATGTTCATTGCTTGTCTCATTGCTTTCAAAATCATCATCGTCATAGGAAATAATGTTGTCCTCTTTCACGGGGTTAGTTTCATCAAAAGTTACATGCATTGATTCTTCGACTAGTAAGGTTCTTTTATTGAAGATTCTAAAGGCTTTACTAGTTAATGAGTAACCGATAAAGATACCTTCATCGACATTTTCATCGAATTTTCCAAGGTTGTCTTTACCGTTGTTTAACACGAAACACTTACATCCAAAAATGTTGAAGTGAGAGATATTGGGCTTTCTTCATTTGTAGAGTTCATACGGAGTTTTCTTAAGAATTGGCCGAATGATTACTCGATTGGAAATATAGCATGTTGTGTTTACAACATCAGCCCAAAAATATTTTGGTAGGCTTGAGTCGCTTAACATAGTCCTTGCAAGCTCTACCAAAGATTTGTTCTTTCTTTCAACAACCCCATTTTGTTGTGGTGTTCTAGGTGCAGAAAAATTGTGGAAAATTCCATTTTCTTCACAAAATTCTTCAAATGAGGTATTTGGAAATTCTCCTCCATGATCACTTCTAATTGATACAATTTTGGTTGATTGTTCATTTTGGACTAGTTTGGCATACTTCTTAAATGCTTTAAAAGTCTCATTTTTACTTGCCAAAAATAAGGTCCAAGTGAACCTTGAGTAGTCATCAACAATCAATAGTCCATATGAGTTTCCACCAAGACTTTTGGTTCTTGATGGACCAAATAAGTCCATATGTATTAATTGAAGTGGTCTTGAGGTTGAAATAACATTTTTAGGTTTGAAAGAGTTCTTTGTTTGCTTACCTTTTTGACAAGTGTCACACAATTTATCCTTTATAAATTTCATTTTTGGTAAGCCTACAACAAGATCATGTTTGACCAATTTGTTTAAATGATCCATGTGAATATGTGCAATTCTTTTATGCCACATCCATGCATCATTATTGTCGCTTACTAAAAGACATTTCATTTTTAAAGATAAATCGTCAAGATTAAGTATAAAGATGTTTTTGAAACGTTTACCGATAAATTGTATTTCATTTGTAGCTTCATTTTGGATGATACATTCATCTTTGTTGAAGGCTATCTTGTATCCTTTATCGCAAAGCTAGCTAATGCTTGTAACGTTCAGATTTATTCAAAATTTTCACCTTGTATTCGAATACATTCTTCATGTAGTCGAATACAAATTCGTGATTTTTGCCACTAACTTGCTTTGTATTTGATTACATAAGGACGTAGTCGAATACAAATGCAAAGGTTTTAGCTACTTACTTGCTTTGTATTCGATTACAGATGGGAGTAGTCGAATACAGATGTAAAATTTTTAGCTACTGACTTGTTTTGTATTCGACTACATCAGGTCGTAGTCGAATACATATGCAAAGGTTTTGGCTACTGACTTGCTTTGTATTCGACTACAGCAAGTCGTAGTCGAATACAGATGTGAAGCTTTTGCTTCTGACTTGCATCTGTATTCGAATACAATATGTTGTACTCGAATACACCTTTGTATTTTGTCAAAAATATTAGTTTTAAGACTTTGTTAATGTAATTTTTACCTTTGAAAATACTTTATATGCATATGTAAATATGAATGGTTCTCATGTATTTGAAGTATTGGTTGTATCATTTACCTTTACATTAAACATCTAATATGTTTTGATTTAACGTTTTATCAATGAAGATATTTGAACTTCTTTTTGAGCTTGTTGTTTTGATCATATTTGTTGATCTTTGTCTTCATCAAAAACATGTATTTTACACGATTATCGCATTTTCCAGTAAGACGTAATTTTGCCTCCAATCTGTAAATTTTCAACCTAGAACAACCCTTAAAGTGATTCATATCAAACATGATCATATCAATATGTGAAGGTATGATAACTCATTACTTGTAAATAAAATTGGAGCCAAGAGCATTTTAGTGGGACGTTCAGATAAACCCAACTCAAGGGTTTCGATTTCATTCACTTCCTATTATTGCTAATTATTGGGTTGGGGAAATGGTGGGGGTGGATTTGGGGTTGAGTAGCAGATATAGGTGATGGAGGTTAGGATAAGGCTGAGGAAAAAATGGTGATGGTGGGAGTGAGTTGGGTAAGAGAAGGGAAGAAGATGAAGTGTTTTTATTTTATTTTTGTTTATAAATAAATTATTATTAAATAAAAAATAAATGATGAGTCAAATAATAGAAATTGTCACATCTTTAAAAAATAATAAAAAAGTTTTTTGTTTGCCACATAATCAATTTATGATAAATAGATATTACAAAGTGGAGGAATTTTAAATTACAAAACTAAATTTAAAAAATAAAATTACATTGATTAAAATTGCATTAGATCTATATTACAAGGACCAATTATATATTTAAATATTTTATCAAACAAATATAAATATATACAAATCCTATTAATCCATCACTATATATAGACATTAACTCATAAATACTTAAAATATATATTTATTTTAGTTGTGAGTACTCATTAAACTACATGACTCACGAGCCGTTGCAAATTTTATATATGGATACTCGTAGATAAGGATTTTTTGTTAGTCCTACTTATACTCAACATATTTCTTTGTTATGAATAAAATAAATAATTGTTTTTACTAATTTTTAACTTAAACAACACGAATTATATATATTTTTAGTCTCACCTTTCATTAAAATGAGTATCTTGTTTTTTTATGAAAGAAGAAAAACAAGTATCTTTAGTCCCTCAATTTAAAGATATGGCAGTTTTATAAAAAGTTTAAATATATAATTGTGCCGTACAAATATGCATTTTTTGTTTTATTCTCTAAAGAAATTTTGTTCTTATAAATATTTTTGTTTTGTTTTTAATTCTTGTTATTTTAATTTAGTCCTTATAAAATGAATTTCTATTGAAATTGATCATTGTAATTTTTTATATCTCTAATAATTAAAAAGTTAAAATCAAATATCATATACATCAAAGAGAGTTATCCCAATAAAAATTAATTTTACCAAGACTTACACAAAATAGCAAATACAATAATTAAAAGAATTAATCATATATTTAAACCTTCAAACAATATAAGATTGTGATGTCCTAATCAGATAGAGAAAGTCTTTCATTAAGTAAACAAAGCAAAAGTCTTATCATTGTGTTTTCGTCCGTCAATTAAAACATCATCCTTATCCATTTGGACACACTATTAATTTATAAACTTAATTTTTATACATTCTCCGTTTTGAAAACAATAAATCAATTATAATTAATAGATCACTAAAAAATATTTATTTTTTATTATAATTATCTCAAAATTCATATTCATAAATAGATAATATAAATTCTTTTACATTCAACATATATAATAATTAAATTCTTTATTTTTTTAAGGTAATTAAACTCTTAATTTATTGTCCGCCATTTCATAATTTCATCCCTCTTTTTATTGAAGCAGCTTTTATCAATTTTTTATAACAACCATTTCGATTTTCATCCATTTATTTACTCATCACAATCCAAATATCTACAGTCACTTGCATCACATGAATTGATCATTTTATATAAATTTAAAACTGTATAAATAAAATTAATACAAAAAGATAGATAATAATATTTTGAGTAAAATAATATTTTGGTTCCTCACAAAAAACATATAAACCAAGACACTATAGTTCTTCTATCAATTTTTTTTAATTCGTTTTGGAACCATTAATTAATTATACGACACTCCACATATCATATAACGGTTAACGAAAACGCAATAAAATCATCGCAGAAAAGATATAAATCGTTATTTGGACACACAAACACGAATAGATAAAACAAAAATGCTAGTAGAATACCTCATATAGAAATTGCTAAAAAATTGCCATTGTGTCGGACAATAGCCACTCCTTGTCGTACTTATAAATCACCGGAAATAATTAAGTTAGTGGAGATTTAGGATTTTCATTTCACTCTTTTTTAATTCTACGTTTCAAGGATTCTTGTTTCCACCATTTTGTTTTCACTTGTAATCATTAGTTTGTATTGTTTCCTTTTTTTATTTTTTGTTTGAAATGAAAGATTAAACAATCATCTTATATTTTTGTTAGTACGATTATGAATATCGTTAATGACTTAATAGTACACATTCTATACATTTAATGATAAATATTAAATTATGATTTGGAGACTAAATTGATCCGATTTATTTTTGTTGAAAACTAAAAAAAAATTGGTTCTTTAGGAACTAATCTCTCCAACGTGTTTTTTTATGAAGAGCTAAAATATTCCTTTACTCATAATACTTTTAGTAAATTATTCTTGTTAAATATAAGTCTATTTACTATGCCATTTATATAAAGTAAAAGATATTAATTAGAAAAAATTGTCTCATAACTAAAAATTAAGGAATTTTGAACAATTTTTCTATAAAAGATTTTTGATTATGAACACATAAAAATGGAAAATTATTGAAAAAAATAATTAAATAATATATATTTTTTAAATAATCAAATGATATATATTTTTATACATGAGTATCTAAATCTTGTGAAGATATTTTCCTATTTAAAGATCCTGAGTTTAATCTGGCATTCCTCCATGTGTTGCTTATGGAGGTTGAGAAATAAGATTATATTTCAAGGGGATTGCAAATATTATATCTGGATATGGTTATTCTCTAGCCTTGCAATCAATATTAGTTTAAGTATCCTTCTATTTTCAATAATATATTGTTGCTTATAAAAAAAAGTCTTATTTTATTCAAATATCTTTTTCTTTAGATCAATTTTATTCAAATCCACATCTCTTTAAATAATATATCCATTAAATAAAGATGATGGCCATCAACCACTACTCACATTAATTGTACACAGCACGTTAGAAATTAGTAGTACTAAGTTAACTAAAATTTAATTATCAAATCAGCTATTTCAAACTATTTTTATTTAGGAACAAATTTTTTCGAAGAATCATTAAAGTTAAAGAAACTGAGAAAAGTATTTTCACAGATCACACCAGATAAGAGAATTAAACTTACGGCTTTATGAAAGGTATTTTACTTAATTTAAGACTATTTAATTATCTATATTGGAGTATGATTGAATAACTCATTTAATTTAGTGTTGAATATGTTAAATCTAAATAAATTTAAAATAAAAAAAAAATGAAATACTCATCTTTGATCTGTCAATTTCAACACCGTTAGGAATGAGTTTGGATACTTTTTTACATCAGAGCTATAATATTTCAATAATTAATTATGCATAAATAAGTAAGGTACTACCAAAAAAGCATACTAAAAAGCAAATATAATTTCATATAAAATAATTATATGTATAGAATTAATAATAAAACCTTAGGACATATCTAAGCTCAACAAATCATATTGAAGGTGTTGGCTTAACGGTTCCACCAAGGATCTTGAAAGAAACTCACTATAATCAGCCTTCAAAAAGGTATGTTGATGCAAATTATAGTCTTGAGGCATATGATTAGTTGAAGAAGCACCCTTATCCAATATTCTCTCATCAATAACACAATCTTTTTCTTCCAAGGGCATAGTTGTAATTTCCGCAACATTAGAGTCTTGGCCAGTTAGCTCTTGCACAAGAGCTCTAAAATTTGAAGCATTAGTCTTCACCTTCACGGGACTTGAAATATATGTTACTTTGATCTCTTTTTTATCCCTTTTGTTTATCCTTTTGTTCTTCATCATAACCTTTGTTTTTGTTGAAACTATTTCAAACAATAACAAAAAGGGTGTTTGTGTTTGTGTTTGTTTTTTGTTTAGGTGTAACTAGAATGCTATAATGGATAAAGTTATAAAATGATCAAGTTGTACGAGGCTTTATATATAAGGGTGCATAGGTGGTGTTGGTCAAAGGTGTGCTTCAAAGAAAGTGACTATGGTTTGAAAAAAGGGGAAGGTTAAAAAAGAAGGTAATTGACTAAGGAAAAATATGGAAGGTACTAGGAGACATTAATTAAACTAAAGGATGGGAAATTGAGTATGTGTGACCCGTAACTCCGTAAGTAAGCACTATATATATCTAGAGAGAGGGAGTTAATAAAGATAAGCATATATATTATTTTAAAGTATTCTAATATGGTAAGACTTTTTTCTAGTTTAACTAAATCTTAAATCTTATGAGTTTGAATTTTAGATTAATGTTAAAATTTTTAGATATTATTCATATGGTAGTAATTTTAAATCTAAATATTATTTTAAAAAATATTTATCTGGTGTAATGCTATTTAATCGTTGGTATAATTTTTTTGGAGATAATTGAAAATTCTTGAGAAATTAAGATTTTAGACAATTCAAATACTTTAATTGAATTCTTTTTATTTCTAAATTTTGTTGTTTGAATAAATGCATTTTTCTTTAAAAATTGGTCCATTTTTATAAATTTCAAAAGTTTTAGGACAAAAGTAAAAATTTAGAAAGTTGAGGGACTTTTTGTAAATTATAGGGACCAGTTTGCTAAATTTGAAAATTTCTAGAGAATAATTTGCATAAATATATATATATATAAGATTTTAGACAGTATTTTAAATTTTCTAAATTTAATTTGGATAAAATACCTTTATGAAATTCTTTCATTTGAAAAAATCTCAAAATTTATCCAAATAAAATAATTTGCATTGAAGAATTTAAATTTCCTTAAAAAATTCTCTCACCCAAACTACTTATTAAGGATTCAAAAATAAAAATTTGTTATTATAAAAAAAATAATTTTTAGTTAAAAAGAAAAAAGAATACAAAATTAATTATATATATATATATATATATATATATATATATTT
>NC_021166.2:47652967-47655591 GCF_000331145.2 Cicer arietinum
TTTAGTCATTTATCTTTTTTTTTTTTTTTTTTTCCGTTTTGGTCCTTTATGTTTTTAAATAATTTCAGGGTTACCCTTTAAGTGAGGTTCTGTTAAGAAAACATTAAAAATCCCTCCTCCGTTTTCTCTTCATTTAGGTTTTCTCTCCCATTTCTCTTTATGTTGTTTGGTTTCTGTTGTCATCTCCCTTCTCCAAATTATCAAATTCATAAACCCTAACTTTCCCATCTCCCTTCTCCAAATTCCCAAATTCATGAACCCTAACTTTCCCAAATTCACGATTCATTTGCAATTTCAATTCTCGAGTTCATGGTTGCCTCTTTCACAAATGGGTCAAACTCAACCTCCTACAAACTGAGACAATTTGGGAACATAATGGAACTTACTTGCTACTGAGAATGCAAGGAAACTGAAATCGTCAACTGAATCGTGAATTTAGGAGATTGCGAACTGGACAAATGAAGAGAAATTGCAAATGAATCGTGAATTTAGGAGAGTGAAGACATATGGGAAAGTTAGGATTCATGAATTTGAGAATTTGGAGAAGGGAGATGACAACAGAAACCAAACAACATAAAGAGAAATGGGAGAGAAAACCTAGGGATTTTTTAACGTTTTCTTAACAGAACCTCACTTAAAGGGTAACCCTGAAATTATTTAAAAACATAAAGGACCAAAATAGGAAGAAAAAAAAAAGAAGAAAATAAATGACTAAATCGTTAACTGAAATTAAGTTAAGAGACTATAGGTGGTATTTAGCCAAATCATAATGATTATACATGTTATATGCCCAATTTCATTTTAAGGATTACAAATGAATTCAAATCAAGACAAATATTCATGGGAAGAAAGGATAAGAAAAAATTGGTATATTTGACTAATTCCTAAAGAACTAGATTTTTATGTTCTTATTTTAGTTTAACTTCTCTAAAAATACTTCTTACTTGTTATTTGAATTCTAAGAAATTATTTTGTATAGAGAAAGAATAAAAATAATTAGGTCATTTTTTTTTATTCTTCTTGTTGTCTTGTACCAAGTATAAAATGATATTGTTAATACTTATTAGTTTTATGTCAAAAATTTAAATAAGAATTACAAACAAAATATTTGTCTCATTCATTCTGCATGTAAGTCATGAGTAGTAATATATGAATAATTTTTTTAAGTCTTCTTAATCTAATTATCTTAAAAATTATTTTTTTTAATAAGATTTAATATTCAAATATTTATTATAGAAGTTATTTGAGTAATTTTGATCTTACATATGAATTGTTGATATTTATATATCTGGAAATAAATTTTATTGATAATATGAGTTGCTAAGTTATTTTCTTGAAATTTTCACATTTCATTTCATGTGTATATTTTGAGCAGTTGAACCATCACATATCTATTTTGATGTGAAAAATAGTTAATTTTTTTTATGTCCACATGTATTAAAGAGCCTAAAGATTCTTCAACAAATGATTTTTTTTTTGTTATTAGTTCTCACATGATGTTGGCAATTTGAGAGAATGAGTCTCTCACATTTGTTAGAATACACCAATTATATGGATTAATACATCAATCATAAACAAAACAGGGAGTATGTTTGTTGTCAACTCACAGTCACACGTTTGTGAGATTGTCGTGTCAACTAATTTGACTACAATGTCTCTTTCATAATTATCTAGAAAGAATTTAAAAAGTACTAAATATTATTGAATTTGATATTGAACATCATGTAACATATGTTCATATGCATAAATGGACATGAAGATCCTTTCTTTAGACGTCTAAAGTTAATTGTATGACCAATACTTATGAGATCATAACTTCTAAATTCCACTTTGGAAATGTGCAATCAGATATGTTGAGATATTTATTGGTATCAAGCTAACAAGTTAATATATGTAAGGCCTCCCCTTAACTTACAATCAATTTATGGGTCGATAATCTAATATTCCTCATCTAAGACATTTTTGGGATGTTTTATGCATGTTCCAATTGCTCCAATATAATGCACTAAGATGAATAGTAAAATATTATTGGGAATACTTATTGGATATAAAATCTCCATTTATAATGGTATATTGAGCTAAGAAATTGGAGACTTGTTTACAAATGAATTTCATTTGATGAATTAGTATTCTCAATATTAGAAGTTGAAAATAATTATGGAAATATATTATTATTTCATCTTGATCATCATATAATTTAGTTTGAATCATAAGTTCAAAAGATAACTCGTTTGTAAAGTTTATGAAACCAATTATCAGTTGATAATTCTCCAATCAAAATGGATATCTCTGTTGAGAATCTAATATTGTAAATGAGCCTCAATTGTGCATGAAGCGTGGTAGGCAAGTCGATTCCAATGACAAAAATCCTTAAGCAAAGAAAAGGAGTCAAAAAGAAAGATGACTCATATGAGGATATCAAAATTTCAAAAGTGTACTTTGACATAATTATTCAGTTCCAGAATAATTGATCAGGTATCTGAAATTTGTGAAAATAAAGAGATCTCAATAAATTAAATTATGTTAAGAATAAAATATGATGGAATCGAAATAAAGTTAACGTTGACAATAATTTTTCTTATAATTTAGTACTATATGTGATAAACAATAACGAGTATCATGAA
>NC_021166.2:47655601-47663873 GCF_000331145.2 Cicer arietinum
GGGAAAGAAAAAATTTGGAAAATAGAAAGAAACAATATAGTGAAATTAAGCCCGCTTTGCAAAGTAAAATGTTTTTGGATTTGAAGTCTGCTCATATAAAGATACATATATTCAAAAAGAAAATGAGAATGGTGAAATGCATATATTCAAAAATATTGACAAAAGAGTATAATTGATTTTAAAGAGATATATTCACTTTAAGTGAATTCAAAAACTTTTCCATACTTGATTAAGTTTAGTAGCACAAACAATACTCAATTTACATATGAAAGATGCATTACAATGTATTTATATGGATAACTTGATAGTGATAATTATATGATAATTCCTGAAGGATTTAATTTTTTTAATGAGACATACAATTTGTGTTCTTAAAGAGATTGCTTAATAAAAAAAGACCAAGTCTCTTTATGATCTCAAATAGTCTAGATGTATGTTGACATCATTTTTTTCATTTTTAAGAAAATATTTGAAAATGAATTTTATATAAATAATGTCAAAACTCCTATAGAGCTTTCGAAATCAGTTTAACTAAAGAAAAAGTTTGAGATGAAGTATGTTAAATTTTGTGTTTTTCACTGCGATTTTTCCTAGTAAGATTTTAATGAGACATATATTTAATGTACATCCAATAGGAGTGTTATGAATATTTGGTGGATGTCTTTTTGAATTTCCATGAGTTAAAGTCTTATCCCTTAATGTTAGTAGAACCCTTAATATTAGTGGATTATTAATGGATCATTATGATAGATCATTCATCTAGTTGTAAGTTACAAGATGTATGTTTTACAAATAGAACTCATGTTATATTGTAAACCATAGATGTTGAAGATCGTAATACAACTCTTAAGACTTGTTTGATTCAAATTCCAAAAACTCTATTTTAGTATTTTAAAATTTAAAAACTAAAAAATTTATTTGGATTTCTTGTTTTTAAAAACTGTTTTGTAAAAAAAATTTAATATTATACTTTTTAAAACTAAAAAAGCAAAACAGATAGGTACTGTTTTACTTTGATTTTTTAGTTTTTTTAATTCTCTAGTCAAAAACTGTTTTAAAAAATTAGAGTTGTTAAACAATTTTTTTTTAAGTTTTCTTTTAAAAACAATTTTTAAAAATTTATTTATAAAATAGTTTTCAAAAACTAAAAAGTAAAACAAAATGAAAGAAACCCTTACTCTTTCATTTTATCTTCCTCATTCCTCTTTGTTGTTTTATATTCTGCTATAATTTTGGTTAATTTCATAACAAAAGTAATCTCGTAAAACTACTGAAATTGTATATTGTAAAATTGTATATCATTAAAAAATGAAAATGTTACTTTGAAAAAACAAGTTTTAGAGGAAACATTTTTACATAAATAAATCATTTTCTAACAAATAAAATTTAATATTTGTTACTTGTTTCTAATGCCATCAAATGAGACACACTTCTTCCAAATGCTTTATTAAAAAATTTGTTGTAACAAGTGGAAGAATGGTGTGATACCAAAGAAAAACATTTTTAAATCTAACATTCAAGAAGCCAATAAAAGTTGAGTATAATTAAATAATTTTGTTTGTAGGAATATTTATGAGCATCAACAAGCAAATAGATGCTCCATATATTTATGTGAATGATTGATCATTTTTCACATCAAAATTTAAAGGTTTGATCTCCTAAATTATTCTCTTAAAAAGGTAAAATTTGTAAGCACATAGATTTTCTTTATCAGTGATTAGGGTGTTTGGTATTAAGGTACAGATATGCTTAAAACTATCCTTGAATTTAAAATATTTGTCATATCTAAAGTGGGTGCATTAATTACACTCATATGAATTAATATGTTGAATTCTTGATACATGTATATGCCTTGTTATGTTAATTTTCTTGAGTTTTAATAGTTAGTCGACTTACATAGTGGTGAATTAACTTATAGGCCTTCAGTTTTTTTTTTTTTTTTTTTTTTTTTAAATTTTTTTTTTTTTTTTTTTTAAATTTTTATTTATTTGGCTCAGTAGGTCAACTCAAATAATGTGTGTATCGGACTTATATAAAGTCTGATAAAATTTTTTTTGAATTTTTTGTATCGAGAACATATCTAAACTTCATTAATCACATTTCTCAACTTCCCAACCATTCTATTTTTTCAAAATCCACAAAAAAAAATCCATTATTTCTCCTCCTAACAACACAAACCCATTTTATCTTCTTCAAATCAACCTCACCAAAATTTATCCTCCTCCATTGTGAATCAAATTAAGTAATTCTAGTTTGTTTTGATATTTGATTGAATCATTTCAATCATACTTGATTCAATCAAACTACTTTTCTTGTGTAAATTTGCCTTGTAAAATTGCAATATCAAATCATTTGTTTAAAAGCGATGTTTCCATATGATTAAGCTCTCTAATTCCATCATGTTTTAAAATTATTCCTGGTGCAATTGAAAATCTCTGAAAAGTTGAGACTTTATTCAAACAAAAAAATATATGTTTCCTTCAATTCAAGAGTTTTCAATTCTAAAATCTTTAACTACCTCTTTTCATCCTTGTAAATTTCCTTCTATTATTAAGGTTAGTTAGTGCCCTCCCTCTTTGGGTGGGTTGAAAATAAACATATATGGTGCAGCCAAATGTGCTTTTGGTCACACATATGGGATCAAAGTAGTGTCGTAGCATGATATTGATTTTATCTTGATATTTCTTATGCTTTAGTCTTATGATCTTTTTCTTCTTGTGATCTTGTTCCTTGGAAATTACGTAATGAATGGTAATACTAGTGTAGACAAATTGCCTTCTTTTGGAGTTTCTTCAAGATGTTTTAATCGGTAGAAATCTATTCCTTCTTTTATTGGTCTAAATTTCTTTTTGCTAACGGTTAGAGTTATTTTTTTTGTTTACATAATGTTTGGTTGCTTTTCTAGATTAAGACTTCATCTGTTTTTTTGGACCGACTCTTTTTTATTTTATTATAATTTTATTCCATTAAATTTTTTTAATAAAATTTATAATGAAGTAGTTATTTTATTCTCTTACCTTTGTCCTTCAGTGATGATCTTGTCTTCAAAGGATCATTGTAATTTCAAATTATTAGAGTTTTAAGATGAAATGACTTGTATTTCCATCTAATTCTGATTTCCGAGTTATTTTCACTACTTCAGACTTGGTTAGATTCATCTTCTGATCTTTTGTCATTTTTCCCTAATTTACTTGCATCATCTGATTGTTTGGATTCTTCTGTTTTGTCTAGATTTGTTTCCTTTGGTTCAAGTAAACTTGTAGTATCCTCAACTTGCTTTGACTTTTTAAGGTCAACTTGATTGTAATATAACATAATATAAATAGATAAGTAAGGAATTATACAATACATCCAAAACATCAATTTTGTTTTTGGTGGTTTCTGTTTGTTTCTGAAGAAAAAAAAAAACTTGTATTATGCTTTTGCTAAACTGTTTAGTTTATATGATTTTCCTGGTTCCTCTAAATTTTTGAGAACATGTTGAATCCTCATCAAGCTTTGATATTTTAAGATCAAACTACTTGTTATCATAATAAAGTCTTTCTGCTATGAAGTACAAAGACCATATCCTAAGTACTCTGTAAAAGGACATGTTTCCTTGAACATATGATAACTAAAAATAACTAACGCAGAACAATTACATGCATCACAAAGAAGCATTACAGTATTCTGAAATCTTTCAAAATTTATCTAAGTATCGAGAAAGAAAAAGTCTAAAAATATTACAGTGTAAAAAACCTCTTGAGTTGAGAAAGATTTTTTAGAAAAATATAAACTCATTCTTTGTAACTTAACTAGTAGTGGCTCCTCAATGGTTTATAGTTGCAAACTGAAAGTTGAGAATTTAAATGGTTTAAGTTAAATGTTGTAATTCAATTTGAATTATTAGAGAAAATCCTTCTCAGTGAAGGGACTAGACGTTACTAATGGTTTGGTGGTGAACCAATATAATTTTTGTGTGATTTACTTATTTCCTCTGCTTTTTATTATGTGCCTTTAATTACCAAGTTTATCCAACAAATTTTTTAAACAGTTAAACACAATTCAAACCCCAATTTTCTTGTATTTTTCAACCTTCAAATTTGTTCTTGTATTACAACAATAACTTGAAATAATATTATGAATAATACAAATCTTTTAACAATTCAGCGTGTTATTGCTAAGTGATGAAGTATCTAACTACACTATTCTCAACAGATTTATTCTTGAGTATTTAAATAGAAACATTTTCAAATTGAAGAAGGTTGATAAAATTCGATAGAATGATGTTCGATTAAGAATTTTAGATATTATGAGGAACGACTATCAATGATGTTCATCCTTCCAAAATGAATCATCAAATCACAAACATTTTGAGGATAAGAGTTTGATACAAGAAAAAAACATTTCAAAATGAGTAATGTATCAAAAGAAAAAAGCAATATTCAACGAAAAATTATGAAAAAACCATGAACACATCAAAAGAAAATAATGAATGGAAAAAAATCTTCTTTGTTGAGAGTTATTAGAATTTGATGTAAATCAATCAAGTTATTTTTATACACTTGAATTGATATAGGAATTGAATTATATTTCCTCTTAATGAGATTTAAACATCTGATGAAAGATTATGTGTCAACTTAGACACTTTCTTGAATGAATGTACCAAATTCAATAATGGCAATAACTCTTTAATCCAAAAAGAGGTACCTCAAGAGGTGAAAGAATACTTGGAGTCTAGAGAGGCATAAAAAAGAATACTTGGAGCCTGAAGAGACAGAGAAAAGAATACTCATAGCTTGAATAGGTAGAACAAAGAATATTTGTATGCTATTGATTTAATAGCAAATTAAGTCATCGATTGTACTGAGGTAAAGTCTCTCTATAAGGGGATCACTAGATGTAGCAATAGTTGTTGTGAACTAGTATCAAAATACTTGTGTCTCTTTTCTTTCTCGACTATATTATTTGTTTTAAATTCCTTATGATTCAACTTTATTTTACTAAAAAATAATTTACAATCATAAGTCGAATGTTTTGATAAAAGAACACATATTTCTATTTAGCAATTGAATTTGATTTTCATAAATGGTCAACACAATTTAAACCCGTTTTTCTTGTGTTTTCTAGCACCTTCAAATTGTACATGGGCGATAGAAGGAAAATGGTCACGAGGCTTTAGTGAAAAATGTGTTTGGTCCATGTGACATTAGACGTAAGCAAGGGGTTCAGAATCAGTTGGGTGAAATTTTAGAGGATGCAAGAAATTTCAAGTAGAGTGTTTGTGGGAACTTCAATTCCATATGCATAGGTAGATGGGAAGGTTCCAGGGCGGAGGATATGTTTGTGGGATCATTTTTAGTAGACTTTCCTTTACATGGTTGTAAGTTTACATGATATGTTATGGGTCAATTATAATCAAGTTGCACAAATTTTGTTGTTTGAAGAGTGGTGTATAGGATTTGGCCAAATTGCATTTTGCATGAACTGAATAGAGGGCTCTCAAATCATTGTTTGCTTGTTCATTGTGTTGATGTTTTGAATTTGGGTGCAAGCTCGTTTCGTTTGTTGAAGTGTTGGTCACAATTTCCAGATTGTCACGAGTTTGTTAGAGAGAAATGGTCATAAATTACAATGATGGCTTAAGAGGTTATGTCTTAAAATAAAAAATAAAAAATCAAGTCCATAAAAATAGTAATACATGTTAGAGAATGGCATAAAAATCATGGTCCTGACTTAGATAGCCAAATTTTGGAAGGCGAATGACCGTGTTAACTCGTTGGATGTAAAGGGTGAAAGAGAGATCTTGAATGAAGATGAGATTAGAGAATGTTGATATTTATCACTACAAGTGCTTTCATTATCCAGATTGTGTTTTAGTATTGAGTGACATAAATCTTGTTTTACGTGGTTAAAATAAGGTGAGGCCAATACCAAGTTGTTTCTTAGAATGATTCGAGATGTTGTGTTTGAACATTTTGGTAATTAATTCAAGTTAGTTAACACCCTCAAACTAGTTATTGAGAACTTAAGGTTCCTTCTATTTATAAACATGATGGAGAGTCACTTCATTATAGAGGAGGGAAAAAAAAGCGATATAGGAATGCGATATATAAAATTCTTGGTCCTGATGAAGTTAATGAAGGTACTGACAGACACAAAAAAGAAATTTGAATTGTGTTGATTATTTTTTAAATCTTTCTGTTAATTTAAATTGATTTTTTATCAAAAACTTATCTTCAAATAAAACTTTAAAACGATCGGTGATAAAATATAAAGAATCTTAACGTGGAAATAACCAAAATTCTAGAAACCAAAGTTCTAGAAAGCTTTTTCTATGCGTCGTTCAGAATAAGTGTTAGTCAAACGAATGACTTGGAGTATAATCGCATCTAGAAAAGAAAGAAAATTAATGATAAGTTGTTTGACAAAAAAATAAGATAATGACAATTGAATAAAAATAAAAAATAAAAATTAGGTGAAGACTGACGCTAAATGTTGAATCTCATATAAACCTGAAGCCAATAAATTAAATAATTGGATTTAAGAATTTTAATTAAGAAGGAATTATTGAAAGAATTAAGTTTGAAACTGATTAAATAACTATATTTTACTTATTTATCAGACGAACCGCAAATGATGGAGACTTCATTCTCCTTAAAACAAAAGAAAATATGTCATATACATCTTGTGACCTCACATCCACATGCATCTTATTTAATTTTGCCTTTTGAATTTCATGTTCTGATTTCCATTCAATGTATCGACTTAGTAATCACATTGGGAAATGTTGAAGCTGTTCAAATATATATATATATATATATATATCCAGTAATATAGCTTTTTGCAGCGGTTATTCCTTATTAGTGAGCACTTTTTCACACCTAACGAAAAACATAATTGGATAACAACGTCATCTGCATTTATATGTATGTTTACAGTTTTCTGATGATATTTAGTTAATTTCACTCATTTATTTAAAATCGGAAAAATTACTTTTTATGGTTAACATATATTTAAAAAAACACACAAGTACTTGTCTAGACACTAATAATAATGATAATAATAAACCGCTGTGTTATCAAAAAATTGCAAGAAGACTCCCTAAAGTAAAATAACCAATAAAATTTATAGAGTACACCATGATTTTAATCATAAAAATTGTAAGCATCAATTCAGTAAAAAGAAATTGTAAGTGTCCATTAGTTTGTTCGGTTGAATTATAAAATAACAATTTAGTTTTTCGAACTAAAAAATATAAATTGATTTAAATCTTTAATTTTCAAATATAGCTTTATATTTGTCTTAGAGCATCTACAACGGGAGTGAAAATGAGTTCGTCCGCCAGCGTGTAATTACTTAACTTCCAGTTTTTTGTGGGTTCACCGTTTGAGTTGTGTCAAGGTGTCATCACGGTACTGTCAAGAAGGAACGGTGCTTCATAGCAGTTACCTTTTTTTTCTATCTACTTTCATAATTTAATAATAATATAATTATAATCGCTACCTTTTATTAATTTATTAATAATAATAAATTTTTCATTTTTTATTAATTTATAGCCGTTAACTTCTTTTTAATTTATTAAATAATAATAATTTTGTAACCATTAGCTTTTTTTTAGTTAATATACCACCGTTAGCTCATTAATAGAAACAATTTGTTACTCATACTTTTTCTTCACAATTTTTGTTACATAAGTTTATTAAAGTTTTTATTAACGTACTTTTTTATTTATTTTTCCATTTAAATTAATATTTTAAGTTATAATAAAATTAAATATTAATGTATAAATTAAAGTAATGGAATATAACATGATTTTTTAAAAGTTAAACCGTAAAAAAATGAATGAGTTGATTTATGGTGATGTGGCATAGTAGAACTTGAATCATGTTGAGTTCACCGTTGGAGTAGAAAATGAGTGAATTGCTTCAAAATGATGTGACACAGTGGACCCCATCTAAAGAACCCATATTGAGTTCACCGTTGTAGATGCTCTTAGTGCACTAAGAGACACTACGCGAAAAAACGGATTTTACAGCGCTTTTTTTAAGCCATTTATAGCGCTTTTTCAAAAAAATAAGCGCTGTGGAAACGAGCGCTGTAAATGATACAACAGCGCTTTTAAAAAAGCGCTATAAAACATGTAAATACTACGCGCGCTTGTTATGCACATTTTACAGCGCTTCTTAACAAAAAGCGCTATAATATGCACCCCATTATATGAGTTATGGGTGTGCATTTTACAGCGCTTTCTCAAAAAAGCGCTCTAAAATGCACACCCATAACTCATATA
>NC_021166.2:47672771-47714218 GCF_000331145.2 Cicer arietinum
CAACGTATATAATTATTTTAAAGATGTATTTTACAGCGCTTGTGAAAAACGCGCTGTAATAGGTAGTTAAATTCAATGAAAGCGCATGTGTTTTACAGCGCTTGTGAAAAAAGCGCTGTAGTAGGTAGTTAAATTCAATGAAAGCGCATGTGTTTTACAGCGCTTGTGAAAAAAGCGTTGTAATAGGTAGTTAAATTCAATGAAAGCGCATGTGTTTTACAGCGCTTGTGAAAAAAGCGCTGTAATAGGTAGTTAAATTCAATGAAAGCGCATGTGTTTTACAGCGCTTGTGAAAAAAGCGCTGTAACTGATACGCGAAAGCGCTTCCTATTACAGCGCTTTTGTGACAAGCGTTGTAGAAGCCTTATAACGTGATGCGCAAACGTTATATGACCTACTACAGCGCTTGTTTTACAGCGCTTTGCATCAAAAGCGCTGTAATAGGTTCCGTTATTTTTAAAATATAATTACAACAGCGCTTGTGTTTTGCAAGCGCTGTAAAATGGGCGCTGTTAAATGTCATTTTTGGCGTAGTGAGAGTACTATTTCGGTTAATATGTATGTTTATTACTGATTTTGATGTATATTCACTAAAAATATATTTTGATAGAAGAACTAAATTAGTTGATATTCTTTAATTTTAAACACTAATTTACTATTTCAAAAATTTGAGTGATTAAAATGTCCAAACTCTACAATTTTAAAAAGTCAAATGTTGATTTACTCAAAACCTTTTCTTTGCTGAAAAATAGCTTTTCGTTTCATCAATAACAAAAAGATTTAATATACATATATAGAAATAAATGATAAAAAGGGTTAGTTGTAAATATGACTACTTGTTTGGGTGTGAGCTAGCGATCACAATTGTTTCCAAAGTTTTCAACATTAACACTAGGCAAAACTCTATGATCTTCAAATGTAGCCCCTATTGGAGCCAGGGTAACTAGACAGTAAAATTTGTTGACACAAAAAGTGACACCAGATGAGTTGATTGTGAGTAGGGATGAGAATAAGTTAGGTCGTCCGTCAGGGGCCTATAGCCTGACCTATTTATGGTCTGGTCTGGCCTGACCTGACCTATTTAATATAAAAGCTAGACTTAGACTATTTTTAAAGCCTATTAATTTAAATAGGTCAGACTCAGGCTTATAAAAAAGCCTATTAAGCCTAACAGGTCGGCCTATATATATTTTATTATTTATTAATGTTATTTTTTTATTATTTTATTAATAATAATATTTCATATTTTAAAATCTATCAATTAGGCAATCACTCAGTAGTCATTCCATATTCGGTAGTCGTTCCATATTCGGTAGTCATTCAATTAGTCAATCACTCAATAGTCATTTCATATTTGTTTGAGAGGTAATAATGGGTGCGTTTGTTTCAGAAGAAAATCTATTATTGAAATCAAAAATTATTTTTTATGGTTTAAATGATGTCTATTTCAGTTTTTTTTTAAATTATTTTGTTAGAAACATTATTTTTTGTTTAATATATATAGATATGTACAATGATATTGGTATCTGAAGAGAATCATGTGGTATGAGTAGAACATTTAAATGTTTTAATGTGAATAAGCCTTTTAAATAGGCTCCTAGGCCAGGCCAGGTTTTAAAAAGGCCAGGCCAGACCGAGAAAAAGCTTATGAGAGGCCGTAGGCCTAAAAAATTAATAGTAGGTCAGGTTCAGGTCTTTCAAAGTCTGGTCTGGCTTATTCTCACCCCTAGTTGTGAGGGATGAACATAATTAGAGTTGAACATATATGATGGACTAGCCCAGTACCGCCCGATCCACAACGAGTGAGATGAATTGGGTGGGTTAGACCAGACCTAACATGTCAGACAGGTAGTAGAGGGTTCAAAAGGATAGGGCAGGTTCAGATCATGGATTTTGAACTGTCAGTGACTGACCCGTCCGTATACAGTTTATAATATTTATTTTTATTATTATTATTAATTATAATATTAAGTGTTGGACTGGATTCTTACCAAGCCCAATTTGATCCAACCAAAAAAAAAAATTACATAACCACAACTAGACTCACACAATCCTAATTTCATTATCTCATCAATCATCCTTCGAACCCTAATTCTCTCGTCACACACACAAAACTCAACACTCAAGTCACACCAACAAACCCTAATTTTGTCAAGTCTCAACGGCGGCCAATGACGACAAACGGCGGCCAAAAACGACCAACGTCCACTCCATGTTATCACTTACTATCTCTTATTTCTTCACTCTCTAATTTCTCGTTCTAAACTTTTAAATCTAGTGTTTAAAAACTGCGTTGTTTCGTCTCTGTCGTTTTAAATCTGTTAATCTTGTTCTAATCTATTTTTCTCTCGTTCTTATTTTGGTACTAGGGTTTTTATTTCGTTTTATAATGATTAGGATTTTGATTTAGTTATTGTTTCTGCTTCTGATTTTTCTAGAGTTTGATTTTTTTTAAATGTTGTTTTCTGTATTAGGATTTTGATTTAACTTTTTTTTCCCGCATGATTAGGGTTGTGTTTTCAACTTTTTTTCTTCATCTTTGATATAAAACTTTGATTCAATTTGATTGTTTAAGATTGTTGTTAACAAATTTATATTTATTACTTTTTTAACTTCTGATTCAGTTTTATGATTAGGATTGTTCTAACCTTTTCAATCTCATGTTTAAAAACGTTTTTTCGTTTCTGTTGTTTTAAGTCTGTTAATGTTTTTCTAATTTATCTCGCACTCGTTCTTATTTTTGTATTATGGTTTTGGTTTAGCTATTGTTTCTGCTTTTGGGTTTTCTAAGAGTTTGATTTTTTTGCATGTTGTTTTATGTATTAAGATGTTGATTTAGCTTCTTTTTTTTTTTTGGCATGATTAGAGTTGTGTTTTCATCTCATTTCTTTTTTCATCTTTGTTGTAAATCTTTCTATTCAGTTTGATAATTTATGATTATTGTTAAAAAATTATATTTATTTACTCTTTTCATCTATTATTTTTTTTTATATGTCTGACAAAAAAACTATTTTTTGCTTCATTATCTTTGCAACTCTGCCTATTGGTTTGCACAAATTTATCTCTACACTTTTTCAGTTTTGAGAGGTAAAATATATTATTAAATTTATTTATTTTTGTTAGTTTTTAGATTTGGTGATATTATTTCATATAACTATTTTCTTTTTTCTTTTTCTATGCTAATTGATTTTCATATCTACAAGGTAATATTATTTTATTTATGTTATGTTTATGTTATAATATTTATTAGTTTTTATTTATTTAATATTCGCTGCATAATGATAACTAATAATTTTCAACCACTATTGTTGATGTTATTGGCTTGCGGTAGGAAAGATGGACCAATGAGACAGTAGCAAGCAAGGGTAAGTTTGTGCTTCTATTTTTTTTTCTTCAGTTTGATGCTTATATATCTTTTTTATGTTTGTCTTTAATGTATATATATCTCTCTCAAAAGTATGTTATCTTTTTATGTTTATAAATGTATGTTTTCATTTTAAGTTGAGTTTGAATTTGAAGTGTATGTTTATTTAATTCAGGTGTATGCTTTATTTTGAACTTGTGGTTGACGTTTATGCTTTTGTTTCAAATGTATATTTCATTTTTAACTTGTGTTTCTTTTGTATGCTTTATTTTTAACTTATAAACGTATATTTATTTATTTTTAAATGTAACTATTGCTTTACTTTTTCTTAATGCATGCTTATTTTTTGTAATTATGTTCTTGGTTAATATATGATTTTTATATTTCTATTTCATGTTTATATATCTTTCAAATGTATGTTATTTTTTTATGCTTATAAATGAATGTTTTTTATGCTTAAAAGTATTTTTTTTTCTAAATGTAACTAGTGATTCAATTTTTCTTAATGCATGTTTCTATTTATTTGTAATGCTTCAGTTTTTCTAATTTATGCTTAATTTTTTTTTCTTATACATACTGTTAAATTTTTAAATGTATTATATGCATGTTTAAGTTTTTCTTGATGCAAGTTTCTCCAATATATGCTTTTGTTTATTATATGCTTTTGCCTTTTCTTAATGGTTCTTTTTTTCAATATTGTTCTACTATTGTTTAATGAGTACAGTGTGCTAGTTACACACTAGACATTGTATTATAGTTACCCTCAATGAGTTGAATAAGTCTAATGTGTGTGAAACACACTAGAATGTTGAATTATAGCCACTTACATAAGAATTCAACTCTCTTATAAGTTAAATTAAAGTCCCTTAAGTCCCTTAAATATTTATAACTCCCCTTAAATGTTCAATTACAACTACTTAAATAATAGAGTAATACAATTCTTGAATGTTAAATTACATCCACTTAAAATTTTAATACATCCCCTTAAAATTTATTACAATCATTTAAAAGTCAATAAACTTAAAATAAACAATTCAATGTGGTTGGTATTTGGTTAATAAGGATGCTTTATGATTTCTGTGATGAACCAACCTAGTCAACATTTAACGACTCTAAATATCAACTCTAATGAAGCTAGTGCAACAACAACATTTGAAGCTGTTGGACTTGAATTGGCTAACAATCAAGCTAAAAAGAAGAGAAGAGCTAATGCAAGTGGTCCTAGGCAGTCAACTAAATGTTGGAAACATTTTAACAAATTTCTTCTAGTGAAGTTGAGGTACAATATGTTACGTGTAAATACTGCCACAAAATATACTTGTGTGACTCTCGAACTCATGACACGTCCAACCTCAACTACCACCTTATCAAATGTGCCAAAATATCTGTTGTTGTATCTGATGACCCCACACAAACTATTCTTACATTTTCTATTGTAGAAGGATCTAGTTTGGTTTCAAAAAGTAGTAAGACCTTCAAGCTTGACGTAGGGCATTGTTTATTTTTGTGATTTTGGATGAACAATCATTCAAAGCTGTGGAAGGTGAAAGATATAAATATATGTTGAGAACATTGCAACCGCAATTTCTTATACCATCTAGGTGAACTAATGCTAGGGATAGTTTTAAGTTGTTGTTGGAGGAAAAAGTAAGGTTGCGAGCTTTTTTTAAGTTTGATTGCAATATGATAGCTCTTACAACAGATTGTTGGACTTCAATCCAAAACCTTAACTACTTGACCCATACGACATAATTTATTGATAAGGATCGGAATTATAAAAAAAAAAAAAAGGATAATTAGTTTAACGATAATCCCAATGGGTTGATATAGTTGGTAAGAAAATTGAAGAGGTTTTAAAGGATTGGGGATTCATAATGTGTCAACTATAATCATTGATAATGCATCATCTAATGATGTAGCTATTGCATTTTTTAAAGAAAAAAAAAAAAGATAAACAATATGGATGGTTTGATGGGGAACACTTCCACATGAGGTGTGCAGCTCATATTATGAATTTAGTTGTAACCGATGGCTTCAAATAATTTTTTTTTGGAAATCTCTAACATTAGAAATGCTATTAGATTTGTAAAATCTTCACCTCATAGAGCTACCAAGTTTAAGAAATGTGTTCAATTAGCTGTATAATCTTGTAAAAAATTGTTATCTCTTGATGTTTCAACTTGTTGGAACTCAACCCTCGTAGACTGTTTGTTTTTTATCGTTTCATTCTTTGTAGGGCCTTGACCCTAACAAACACTTACTTTTTTAAACAACTTTATCACTTACGGCAGCCTAAACCCTCACAAATTTGTGACGAACTTTTCCCTCACAAATGTTAACAAAAAAACTAGCTTTTGTGGTCGTTACAAACATTTGTGACTAACTTATTTGTGGCTGCCTTAGGCAACCACAAATGTGCGTGTTGTGGTTGTTTTTCTCCCTTTGTGTGGGCTTTTAGCCGCTACAAAATCTTGATTTTCCTGTATTGGATGTTTATAAGAAGTCGAACTATGTCTAAATCTCGGTAGAGTTGTATTCACATTTGACGGGTTTGGAGGATCAAGTGAAGACATACGAAGAAAAGGTTCAGACACTCGAGGATGATAGCAATGAATTCAATGAAAAACTGAGAAATTGGGGTTTGGTGCGAGAAAAATAAGAGATTAAAATTTTTAGGGTTTGGATCCAGATCTGAGAATTTATGATTTGAAGATGAAGAAATTGGGATTGAAGATGAAAATTGTTGAATTTTATTAAAAAATTTGGGACTGAAGATGAAAATTGTTGAATTTTATTAAAAAATTTGGGCCTGAAGATGAAGATTGTTGAGTTTCCATTATATAATCGGTTTATTAATTAATTAATTAATTAGTTTTAAGTTTTTAATTAATGAAGTTAATAAGATAAATGTTAATTTTAAATGTTAAATATTATCTAGTCAACAACAATTAAACAGTCACCACGTGCCATCTAAAATTAGTCATCTCACAATTTTTCTACTAAAAATGATTCATAATTTTTTTTTAAAAAAAAAAACATATAGAAATGACAAGAATATGAATTAAAAAAAATTATATTATAAAAATTAAAAATATATTTAAACCTATCAATAACTACAAATCAAGAAACATATTACCGACTCGGGACGGACTTGCATTTAAGCTTAAGGGGGCCACGCCCTTCTAGTTCTTTTTCACAAATTTTCCTTACATAGTACAAATTCGTTATTATTATATTGTAAATATGTATGTCAAGTCCAAGTAATAATAGTTGGCCACGCATTACCGTATATTCATTTACTAGTACTATTATAGTAGTGTCAAATTATTGAGATCTTTTTCTACTAAAAAAGAAATTACTGATATTTTTTAGAAAGGAACAACCAAATAAGTATTGCAAGAAAGTCTACAGCAACTTTTTATGCTATTTTTATGAATAAATAAGAATATAAGTAACTTTTAATAGTTGTAACAATAAAAACTGAATAAAAAAACAATGAAATAATAAAAGTGGATATAGATAAGAATAATTAATTGATATGTAGAGTGCATTGTATCTTTTATTAATTAACAATTTTCTCAATTTTTGCAACTTAAAAATAGCAATAAATTAAATTATATTAATTCCTAAATCTGACTTTCTCTGAAAAAACAAATGATAACAACTCAACCTACAATCTAATTTGATTCTGCCCTTGTTACCAACTATCTTCAACATTCAAAAAAATCAAGAAAATAGAATTTCTTGTTGAGTCAAAATCTCAAATTAATATTTTGATGATAATCAAACAAAGCTAATTAGTCTTCTAATTATGATTCTAAAAATGTGTTGTTATTTAACATGTGCTCTTGAGTGTATTAATCAAGATAGATATCAATTATAACAACAAAGATCAATTTGAAAGAAGCATGATCAAATATAAGAAAGCGAGATTGTTCTGACTATTAAACAGAAAAACGAAGAACGTTCTTTTTTCACATGTTTAATCCAAGAACGCTCTAGTTTACTAAAGAACAAAGTGTTCTTAAAATCAAGATCGATCAAGGTTGCAATTATGCATCAAGATTCATAGCAAATCACCAATAACTATTACGGAGGAACAAAATTGTATATTATGGATAGATTCGTCAAAAGAATCAACAAAGTCAAAGCAATACATAAAGAAGTAAATTGCAAGATCAATCTTCAAAATGTATGACTTAGATAAGCAAGTAGAACTTGGAAAAATGAGGCACTACATCACTAACACAAGTACATAATAACATGATTTACAAACAACTGTCAAAAGTGACAAATACAAGCAATTGCCCAAAACAAAAACGAAGAATGTTCTGATAATCAAGCAGAAAAAATCTTCGGTTATTTACAACACATGCCTATTAATTCATAGACCAAACACCATGTCTTCCAACGGCTATATGAGTTGGCACAAACCTTTAAGATGCCTATAAAAAGAACCTCAAGGCAAAGGAAACATCATCAGTTCAAAGTGCAAACAGTCATTCACTTAAATCATCATTCTTAAGTAATATAAGCTATATAATCAAGCAAAGGCTCTAGCTCTTCTTCATTAGATTTAAGGATCTATTCTCTGAGTCTAATTGCTTAAAACTTAACTCAAACAAGTGTTGAGTAAAGGTTGATCCATCAAACCTCTTCAACACAATTTTGTTGAAGCTCAAACACTATAGAATTAGAAATATTATGATTAGTTTTGAGAAATCATTTTGTATTTAAAAGGTGGCGTGTAAACATTCTTCTAGAATGAAGGGTAGTTCTTGAAAAATCCTTTCAAAGTTGAAAGGTGAACTATTGTAATTGGTTAAGGCTGATCTCAAACATTTGTGGGAAAAGCAATAGCATTCTTGTTTGAACTCTTTAGTGAAAAATCTCACAAACTATAAAGACTGGACGTAACCCATTTTGGGCAAACCAGGATATATTCCAATGTGAATTCTATTTCCCTTATCTCCTCTTATTTTTCACCAGCACATCACTAATTACTTTGTGAAGTTTTTATTGTTATATTTTAACGAAGAACGTTATGCCTTTATCAAACCAAGGTCAATCTTGAGTTATCAAATTAATATAGAAATTAATTTAAAAGGGAATCACAACTCAAACCCCCTTCTTGTGATCAACATTGTCATTTCATTTCTAACATTAAGTTTACTCAAAATAAATTCCAACACATTACATTCAACAAACACATCATAATCAAAGAGAAAAAAAAAATCAAAATAAACACTTTAATTCTTATTTTAGATAAATTAGAAAACCTAACACACCTTAGAGAGGTTTTTAGTTGAGGTTTTATATTACCTTTGCCAAAATTAGAAGAACAATAAAGCTTGAATTTGCTCCTTTCGAGAATGTTGAACTCATGATTTTGAATCAAAATCCCTATCAATCATATGGAGACCAATGGTAACAACCATAAGTCAAGTCAAGAATCTTGAGGTACTAGGATTGGGAGAGCTTATTGGAACTCTACGAGCACATGAAGTGCTGCTACAGGAGGACAAATTAGTAAAAAAAGAGCAAAGCAATAGCCTTAAAAGCGTCCCATAACTCTCAAAAACCGCCACCGCAATCAAATGATAAAAGTGAATCAGAAGACAACCAAAAAGATGTTGATGAAGAAATAATTCTTCTTACAAGGAAGATCCAAAGAATGACGAAGAGAATAGATCAGTTCAAAAGAGGTATTCCTAATAAAAAGGAAAATCTTAAAACAGAAATAGACAAAAGTCATATCATATGCTTTGGATGCAATAAACTAAGACATTACAAAATTGAATGTCCCTCAAACAAAAGAACACCAAAGAAGTTCCCTTCAAAAAAAAATCCATGACGGTTACCTAGGATGATTCAGACGATTTAGAAGTAGAAGAAAGTGAAGAAGCCAACATATGCTTGATGGCAAACTTAGAAGACAATGAGGTAAAAAGTTTTGAACTATCTCCTTTAATAATTTATTAAATGACTGAAATTTCCTTGTCTTAAAATGCAGTTGATTAAAAGAACAAGTTCACAAAGAAAGGGAAGAAAAAGAAAAAATTCAGGTTATGAATAATGAACTGAAAAAGATCATTCAAAACATGCAAGAATCTCAACTCAAAAACTTTGAAAAAAACTGAAAGTCAAGAATGTTATGCAACTTAAAAGGATAACGTTCTTCTTAAAATTGAAATTGAATATCTTAAAAAGGATATGTCAAACTTCATTAAATCTACTGAAACTTTTCAAAAAATCATGGACTCTCAAGTAGGGATATTTGACAAAGCTGGTATCGGTTTTGAAAAAACTCAAAAACAAAAACTTTATGAGAATTTTTTTGTCCCTAAAAGAAAAGAAGACAAGTGCAAAATTAAATGTTCATATTGCAGTAAAATTGGACATTTGGAGTATGCATGTTATTACAATAAAAGGGGTGAACAAATTAAAACTAAAAAAGGAAGAACATTCTAGAATCATATCAGAACCTTCTCCAAAAGTTTTAAAAAAGGAACAATGTTCTGGAACTAGGTCAAAACCTTCTCTAAAAATCTTCAAAAAACATATTTATGAATCTTATCCATGACTAACAAGAAATTCTCTTATTGTTCTAAGATTGGTCATATTGAATCAACCTATTATTTTACAAAGAAATCAAGTTTTGAAGAAAAAACTAACTCTCAAGGACCCAACACCAAATGGGTACCTAAAACTGGTGTAATATCCAATGCACGTTGGTTCTCAAGGTGTCAAGAAAAAGCCATGGTTCTTGGACAATGATTGTTTGAGACATATGACAGGAGATTAACAATGTTTTATGTCATTTGTCAAAAAGGATGGAGGCTATGTGACCTTTGGGAACAATGACCAAGCACAGATCAAAGGTAAAGGCACCATTGGTAAGAAAAACTCTGCTAAATTAATTGATGTTCAGTATGTTGAAGGCTTGAAACATAATCTTTTAAGTATTAGTCAACTATGTGACAATAATTTTGAGATTATATTCAAACCCAATGTATGTGAAACTAGAAAAGCAAATTCTGGAGAAATTCTCTTCTCTAGAACCAGAAGAAAAAAATCTTTGTGTCGTATACCTTGAAGAATTACCAAATGAATTATGTTTTATGTCCATCAATAAAGACAAATGGATTTGACATAAGCAATCTGAAAACATAAGTATGAAAACAATCTCAAAAATTTCCAAATTAGATCTTGTTAGAGGTCTGTCCAAAATAAACTTTGATAAAGATAAAATATGTGAAGCTTGTGCAAAAGGAAAACAAGTCAAAAACAGCTTTCACTTAAAAGATTTTATTTCAACAAACAGAATTCTTGAACTACTTCACATTGATCTATTTGGCCTTCTTAAAACAACAAGCTTAAGAGGACTGAAATATAGCTTTGTCATTGTTGATGATTTCTCTCGATACACATGGGTACTCTTTTTAAAACAAAAAGATGATGCATTTGATGCTTTCAAAACTTTCTACAAAAAGGTACAAAGTGAAAAAGACACCAAAATTATCTTTGTAAGAAGTGATCATGGAGGAGAATTCATAAATAATTCCTTCAAAAACTTTTTGATGAACTTGACATTTCTCATAATTTATCTTGTGCAAGAACTCCTCAACAAAATGGAGTTGTTGAACAAAAGAATAGAACATTACAAGAAATTGCAAGAACAATCTTGGAAGAATCAAATGTTGAAAAATACTTTTGGGCTGAATCTATCAATACTTCATGTTATATCTTAAATCGTGTAACAATAAGAAAAATTATCAACAAAATACCATATGAAATATGGAAAATCAGAAAACCAAATATTTCATACTTTCACATTTTTGGGTGTTATTGTTATATTTTAAATAAAAAAGATAACTTGGGAAAGTTTGATGCAAAATTAGACAACGCCATATTCTTAGCATACTCAACCGATTCTAAAGGATATCATATTCAATCTAAGAACTAAAACTGTTGAAATAAGCATGCATGTAGTGTTTGATGGATTTGATGATCTTGATGTAAATAAAAGATATGATGAAGAGGAAGAACAATTTGGACAACTATAGCAGATTGTTCTCTAGGAAAATGAGATCGATAAACAATCTCCTTTTCAAACTCCTCCCAGAAGCTGGAGAATCATAGGAGATCATCCTCAAAATCAAATCATAGGAATCACACGTGATGGAATTAAAAGATGACATCAATAATAACATGGCAATTATATCTCAAATAAAGCCAAAATCAATCAAAGAAATCATAATTGATTAATCTTGGATCGAAGCAATGAAGGAAGAACTTTTTCAATTTGAAAAGAACGAAGTCTGGACTCTCGTCCCAAATCTACAAGATCAAACGATCATTGGAACAAGATGGGTGTTTAGAAACAAATTGGATGAAGAAGGTAAAGTTATAAGAAACAAAGTAAGACTGGTAGCTCAAGGATACAATCAACAAAAAGGTATAGACTATGATGAGACATTTGCTCCAGTTTCAAGGTTATAAGCTATTAGAATTCTTCTTGCATATGCATCTCATAAACTCATTAAACTTTTTCAAATAGATGTCAAAAGTACTTTTTTTTTAAACAGTTTCTTGAATGAACAAGTTTGTGTTTATCAACCTCCTGGTTTTGAAAATCAAAAGAAACCAAATCATGTTTTCAAACTCACTAAAGATTTGTATGGATTAAAACAAGCTCCTAGAGCATGGTATGATAGATTAAGCTCATTTTTATTCAAAAATAGATTTTATAGAGGAAAAATTGACACAACACTTTTTAAGAAAATAGATAAAAATGATTTACTTATTGTTCAAGTGTATGTGGATGACATCATCTTTAGATCAACAAATGAAAAATTTATGAGGATTTTTCAAATCTCATGCAAAGTGAATTCGAGATGAGTATGATGGGAGAAGCCAAAATCATGACAACTCTCATGCATCCATCCTCCTCATTAGACAAATATGAAAAAGGAAAATCCATTTCTGAAAAGGTATACAGGGGAATGGTAGGTTCTTTACTTTATTTAACAACAAGTAGGCCTAATATCATGTTTGCAGTTGGATTATGTGCTAGATTTCTTTCTTTACCAAAAGAATCTCACTTATCTGCTGTAAAAAGAATTTTTCTTTATTTGGTTGGTACTACTGATCTTGGCCTTTGGTATAGTAAAGATTCTCGTTTTGATCTTGTAGCCTATTGCAATGCTGACTATGACGGAGGTAAGGTTGAAAGAAAAAGCACAAATGGTACATGTCAGCTCCTGGGAGAAGCCTTAATAAGCTGGTCATGCAGAAAGCAAAACACAATTGCTTTGTCAATCACTGAAGATGAATATGTCTCAACCGCAAACTGCTGCTCCAAAGTCCTATGGATAAAAAATCAACTTGAAGACTTCTATGTAAGTTACTCAAGCGTTCCAATTTACTGTGACAGCACCAATGTTATTAATCTTTCTAAAAATCTTATTCAACACTCAAGATCTAAACACATTGAAATAAAACATCATTTTATCAGGGATCATGTCAATAAAAAGGAAGTTGAATTGATTTTTGTGGATTCTCAAAAACAACTTGCAAATATCGTTACCAAACCCCTAACAGAGGAAAGTTTCCATTTTATCAAAGAAATATTAAGAATCATTAAAAATCTTGTAAAATTGCATTAAAAGTATTTTGATTAAAAAACCAAGAATGTTCTTGTTCTCGAAAAATAATATTCGTTTTCAAAAGTTCAAAAACTTAGATTAAGTCTGTCATTAATGGTAACCGTCCTTTTTGTCCCTTAAACTCATAAAGCAATGCAACTACAACTACCACATCTGCCTATAACTTCCACCTTCGCCCCTATATTCCTCTTTCACAAAATCTTTTATCACTTTGTTACCCCACTACTTCTTCAACTCACGAGTGACCCTCTTCATCTTCCCACAACCACTCCATCTTCGTTTTCTGCAAAACGAACGCTTCCCGTTCTCTCTCAAACCTTCATTCTTCTCCTCTCTATCGTCATTTATCATTCTTCAACAATGGCGCGCACAAAGGCAACTACTCGCAAAAACCCTAACCCTCAAACACTTTCTCCATCACCTTTTCCATCCCCCTCTCGCTCACCATCTCCCCCACCACGACCTACACCCCCTAAAATCTCAAAACAAAAAACATTTTCTAATTACCTATCTTCATCTCCCGGAAAAGCCCCATACCTATCTCACTTGCTCCACTATCAATTATTATACCTCCTCTATATCAATGCAACCCCCTAACACCAGTGAAATTCCCCCATATCTCAAAAAATATCCTTCAAGACTAGATGTGGAGCTACCTCTTCCAAACGTAGGTCAGTGCGAATCATGGCAGGTGTGGGTACTTCCTCTAAAACCAAAAACACTGCCTACACCATTTCTGACGACAACGACGATGAATCCATACCTCCGTCAAAAGAAGACGCTCCATCAAAACCCTCAAAACTTTCTCTCAAAGACATAATCACAAAACTAGTTAAAAAACTATTCCACTCTTCTCAAACCTCATCTCCTCCAACCACAACAAACCCTCCTAAAACCACCACGTCCTTCTTAAAAACCAAATCAACTTCCACCTTGTCCCAATTACTAACTTAACACAAACTCAAAAACCCTAAGAAAATTGATTCCCAAAAAACGAGAACGTTCTCCAACAAAATCCCTTTTACCAGAACGATCTCCATCTCACCCTATCATTCGAGAACCTTCTTCCTCTCAAACTAATCCTAACAAAACCACTTCTGCTCCAAAAATCCACATTCCACCACTAATCTTATCCAAGTTTCAAAAAAAAAAAAACAAATGGGCAATACGACCTATTGGCGATTGTAGGGTTTTTATGCTAGATGATCTTAAGCTTGACAAGATTTCAATCATGCATCACATTGATGCTCTTGGTTGCATTGACTTCCTAAAAATCTCTGATTCATTATATCCTGAAGTGATTCAAGCCTTTTACTGCAAAACTCAGGCATTTGTAGATAAATCCCTTCTAGTTTTAAACCTAAAGAGCATTGAAATTCGTCTCACATCGAACATCCTTGCTAAAATCCTCCAACTTCTTTCTGAAGATCCTACTGTATTTGGGAAGGATTGATACTTCGCGCTCAACATTAGCAAATATCTGGTTTTCCAGGAATTGTTCATCCTTGGCTCCACCGATTTCTTTTATGTTGATCTAAAGCCTTTACCAAAAGTCTTTAACAACATCAAACAACACTCTATCTTGCCACACTATGGGAGTCATGAATTTGTCTTCAACAATGATGCTCTCATCATTTACCATCTCCTTCATCGCAAAAGATTAAACCTTCCCCACATCTTTATCCAAAATATGATAACCTTCCCCTATGGTATGGTTCTAACTCGAATTTTTAGATGCTTTAACATCCCACTCACTACTGAAACTTCCATCTTCAAGATTTCAAAATTCTCATCCAATAATATCTCCCACATGAAAAAGATCAATCTACTCCAGCATCCCTCGAAACAGATTTCCCCCTACCTCACTAAAAAGGAAATGTTCCACTAGGAAACCAGTTTTTAAACCAACTGTTGAACCTACCAATCCTCAAGATCATTCTCCACTACATCCAAACAATGTGACACCCTGAACCCAAATTGAAATAAAAAGGTAAAATGCACTAGTTTTAAAGAGATTCGCAGCGGTTCCAAAATAGAGTATATATTTATATATATATATATTCAATTAAAAATCCTTTAATATCAAATATAGTTGAGGTTTATTAAATAAAATTTTCTGACATGAAAACACGTTCTAAACTTAGAGACAATTAATTTCTACATCCGAATAAAAGATAAAAATAACATCATTGATCGATCAAATTTACAAAAATCTAAATTAATTCATAACTCAATAGAATACGACAGATTACTCCCACCCAGTATCACCTATCAGAGCGTGGATCACCAACCAATAACTTGAAATGACTGCGCTCTCGCAAGCGCCAAACACAAGCAACGAGGGGTGAGCTTCGAAAACATGTAATAGTATAAAATAATTGAGAAGAACACGTGAAAAAAATATTAAACATCGTATCATATCAAATCACAACCAACAAGAATAATCAAGGTAAAACATTGATACCATCCACAACATCAAGTAAGTAAATACACAAATCAAGTAATGTTATGCATGCTCTTATACTCTAGACTCCTCCTCTTTCTTTGGTACCATTCTAACTCTGAAGTACTTGGTTAGGAGGCTCGATACTATGCCACCACGCAAGTGGACGGACAATTCAAATTGGCCATGTCCTCATAGATCCCTCAACTCAACCCGAGACACATATACGTGACAGTCGAGGTAAACGTGTGTTGCGTGGTAGCTCCCGACATTTGGAGTGCTACCTCCAAGTCACCTAGGAATTCCCCACCCGAATACCTCCAAGGTCTAACAATCTTGCCTTAAGGCTCAACAGTAGACCGCCACGATCAGGCTCATTCAGTTGTACTTCCCCATAATCACTAGGCTTGTCAGGCCCTACCTATATGATGACCAAATAATCTCCACTTCAAAAATTATCAACAACTACTTTCTCCCCTCGTTGTCCTAGGTTACTTTCTCCATTAAGAGAACCATCATTGGCACGGGTCGAATTCGTCACTATTCAATTAAACACAATACGCATTTCATGATATTCATCAGGGTGGTAATATCACAAGTCAGGGAGCACACATCGTCATTGCAGATTTCCATAGTCATACATTACATTCAGAATTTATCATCATGATACGTCATCTCTAACAATAAAGGGTCTACACTCACATATAATAATAATAATACTAGACCATTCACACACACCACATCAATTGCAAGGCAAATAATTACAATTCATCACATTTTATATCATATATCAGTATCAAGGATAGATATAAACAAAACACAGAATGAATCAAATACACAATTCTACAATAATTCAACTATCACACGATCTTCAAAAATCAAATCAAACAACATCCTATAAAAGTTTCTAATTCATATTTTAACCTCACAAGATTCAAGTTTGCTCATTAGTCAATTATTACTCAAAGGGCTTCTGCCATACGTAGCGAGCCCCGAATGAATTGTGGGAAATACGGTATTCCCGTTCATCTCACTTAATTTATACTCATGCATTCGAACTCATTCTCACCCCATACCTCAATTTGACGCTTTCATAAGATAGAAGGACCATAATGATTTTCAGCAACCATGAGATGTCGACAACACGTCCAAACGAGTCCAAAAGCATCGACGAATTTGCAGAGTCAATGAAACGTGGCTGATAATTTTCCCGAGGCATAAAAATCAGCATTATATAATTAATAAAAATATTAGGCGAAGAAACATATTCAAAACGTCGTGAAACATGTTATTAGAAAAGGTCTCACCGACGTACTGGGGCGCCGACAGGGTCCGGCATCAACTTCACCGAAACACACAATCGAGTAGTTCTTCTTGAAGGTTTCAACGAGAGGAATATAGGAATGATATTTGTTAATTGAAATGAAATTCATGCAAGTTGTTTTTCCTAATAAACAGCCGCGCCAATAATACTTTTGAATACTACTTCTATGATCATAGGATGTCCGTAGGCAAGTTTAAAAGAGATAAGTACTTGGACCAAGTAAAACCAATTCCTTGGAACAAATACGAAAGCATGGACAAGGACTCCACCAAACTTGTAATCTGTATATGATCATCACTCCCATTAGATGAGTCCAAGAAGTGGAACCCAAATCCTTCCTTAAAACAGTAGGATTAAAGCCAGGAATTGGACTATTAAGATATCGCTTGTGGCTTCGTTTTTCCAAATTTTTTTGTAATACTGATCATGAGTACGATTACTTGGATTTAACCCAAACAAAAATGAAGATGGTGCTCATAGTGCTCTGTCGTAATCTCAAATGCATAATCGAATTGAAGATTAAGAACTAAATTAATAGTCAATGTAAGTGAAGATTAGAGATCGAAAGATGACTACTAGATGGTATAGATCGCCGCTTCTATGAGAAAAGGAAAACATTTTAATTTCTTTGTGAACCCTAAAGATAGCCCAATAGAAACCGATAGAAAAAGAGAGAGGCATTGCACAACAAGAGATGTGTGGCTGTAAAAACCGAAGGTGCAATTCAAGTGAAGTCTATAAAACCAAATAAATAATTTTTATTTTAAAGTCTTCTAAATAACCACAACTCTTTCTCAACATTTTTTTTTTAAAATAAAATTTTAACTACATAATATTAATAATACTTTCAGACTAATAATTTACCAACTAACATAATTAACATTTTAAATATATTAGTAGTTAAAACTCTCATACCACCACAATTTTTCTAAATACTATTTTTTTGGAGAATGGTTAAAATGATAAAATAAATAGTATGATGTCAATATTTTATATTAATTACGACATAAAAAAATATATATGTATAAAAATCACTATGTCATAACATGTATATCAAATTAAAGGAAATTAATCATATTTATTTATCAATATAAATTTTAAAACACCACTAGTACTAAATTAATCCTTTAAAATTCTATTAAATTAACAAAATAATTTATCATAAAATTTAGAGTGTTACAAACAACTCCTGATTTCAAATCCTCCATCAGGATCTTCTCCTTATAGAGGAGAAAATCATATTCAAAAAGGAGAAAATCAAAATAAACACTTTAATTCTTATTTTAGATGAGTTAGAAAACCTAACACCCCTTAAAGATGTTTTTAGTTGAGGTTTTATATTACCTTTTCCAAAATTAGAAGAACAATAAAGATTGAATTTGCTCCCTTCAAGAATGGTGAACTCGTGATTTTGAATCAAAATCCCTAGCCCAAGATTGAAATGGAATGAAAAGTCACAAGAAATGAGAGTTTGAATTGTGACCCTTTTAAAATTTAGTTCATCCAATTTAATTGATACTTTACTCAAGATTAAAATTGGTAATCAAAAGTTTATTAGTAATTTCTTAATTGACTAGAACGTTCTCGACAATTTTTATGAAGTTAAGAAGTTGTAGATAAAAATAATAATAATAAAGTGTGATTTGTGCGTGCAAATAATTAAAGATATAGGATATAAAAATCACACACAAAAATTATACTGGTTCATTCAACTCAGACCACACAAAGTATACTGGTTCACACATTTTCTCTTGATCACACCTTAATCAATTACAATCTTCACCATTCAACCTAGAAAAGATTTTTACAACCACTTTTGAATCTAAAAAGTATTTTTAAAAACATATTCATTCTAACATAAAAGACAGACTTGAGTTAATTTTAATGTGTATGATAAAAAGTTTTAGGATCTACTGATTCTCAACTCTTTGTTTGAGATAAATAAAGACAAATTCAGTAAACGATAATCCATAAAAATAATTAAGAGAGTTGAAATTTGCTTAAAGAGTTTTTTGACTTGTAATTACTTGAACAAGTGATGGTAGATTGCAAATTGAACTATTGCATTAATCTTCCAATTGATCTTCAATTTATAGATGATAAAAAAATTTGAATATTTTGTTTAAACTGAATATAGTTGTTAGATACATTTCTCAAGGTGCAAACAATCTTATGAATCAATCTCTTTAAGTGTAGTGCGATTTTGTTTATAACCTTTTTTTTTTATCAACCTAGAACGTTCTTACCTTACTAGAGAATGGAAAAAAAACTAAAATGTTGGGTAGTCTGCCATATGACTGTTGGAAAAGTTCCCTGAACTGAGATATGTGCATCAAGTCATGTCAAACAATACTTTATAGTGTACTGTTGTGCTTTGTACTTGCTTCCAACTAATCAATCTGGAGATCAAAACTACAGATCAATCTACATGTGTTTTTTGCAAGTGGACATTCATTATTTGATTGCTTGAGGCTTGATTACTTTTGGGTGACCCATGTGTAAATTATATCATTATAAAACGAACTTTTAGTGATCCCAAAACTAATTCATTTGTCTCATGTCTTTTATTTAAGACAAACAGACTTAACTAGAATGTTCTGTAATCATTATGTTATCAATCTAGAGATCAATCTGGGTATTATTTTGCAGATCAATCTGCAGAACATTCTGCATGTTTGTTTTTGCAAGTAGGCATTCAAATATTGACTTTTAATTGCTCATTAAATGTTGAAAATCCCATGTGCAAAATGTTAATTGATTTACTTCATGTTGCCCTTCCCACAATATCCTTATTTGTCACGTGTTCTTTAATAGAACAACCAGAACATTCTAGTGAATATTCTTCCATAATTCTTTAAACAAATGACTTAATAAATGACTCAATCTTGAAATAATTTCTTCTTCAAAGTTGATTAGTGTCATTTTTCTAAACTGGTATGAATATTTTTGAATGCAATCAACTTGTTCATTATGAGAGGATTACTTCATAACAATTGAGAATGTTGACTTTTATATGAGAGGATAAATCTTTTGTTGAAACAATACTTCCTACAATTTTTCTTGGTGTTACATATGTTGTGTCTTGCCCATCAAGTATCTCTGAGATACTTTAGTATAGATATGAATGTATTGGACATTTTCTTCATGAAGATGTTATCTTGAAGATGCAATAATCATTCTCTTGTGTGATTGATATAGTGTATGATATATTCCTTTTGAGATTCTTTCATAAAGATATTATTTGACTTCTTTATTTATTTTCATATATGTTTGAATCTATAATATATCATTGGATATATATCTCAAGGTATCAAATGATTATTTTGATCATTCTCTTTATTCTTTAGTTCAAAATATTTTGAACACTTGTTACATTTGATTATTGAGACAACATTTGATTCTTTCATGTAGATACTTATGCACTTGTTGATGTGAATGCTTTTTTGCTTGTCCACTTATGTGATTCATGTTTCTTAAATAAAAGTCAAGTGCAATCATCAGTAGATAATGATTCATAAAATTTAAACATTTATTCATAAGGTTTGTTTTCAATAAAACATATATCAAAAAATTATTTACCTCAATAAAGACATCCTCTTTGCACGCTTCTTATTCTACTATATCATTTTCCCATTCTTCTTTCTCTCACGACTCCCTTTCTCTTTCTCATATCTTTCTTGAGTCTACTTGATAAGATGTGAGAAAGGAATGAATAAGAGATGCATGTGTTTTAATTGGTGATCATTTGAATTAAGTGATAGTGGCATTTTGCGGGTTTTGGTCGAGATAGAGGAAAACTAAAGGAGGAAAATAATGTGTTGTGTTGATTTCTAAATGTGAGGAAGAGAGAAGTAGTGAAGGAATGTGATAATGGTGTGTTGTGTTTGACCGTTATAGTGGCTAAAGAGAATAATGAAAATTTACTTATTCTTTTATTGTCCCATTTTTCACTCATAATGACACCCTTAATTAGGGGCGAATAATAGTCGAATTTGGTTGAAAAAACCTCAATCCAATACAAATTGCGAGCGAGAATAAAGCAGAAAAAACATTGTTAGACTAATAAGACTATGCCTTTTGCGTGAACTCGTAAACCGAAAGTCTAAGTGCACAATATGACTTGACTGAATTTCGAGAAGCACACTTAGTAATCATGCTTATATTTAATTTTTTCATGAATCTTCGATCGATCTCGGGTATCGATAAATTGCATTTTGGAAAGATAACCCAACCTATACTATCCATTGAAACTCGATTTCTCTTGACTTGTTACTCGTATACAATTTCGACCAGCCTGCTACATCAATTTCAAGGTCGATTTATTTAATTTACATACAAAGCATTCACAATCAAATCTAAAATATTTTCTCTAAAAAATTCATTATATTGTTAAGTAGGCATCAACAATTCAATCAATATCACAATTTATCTAAAATCAATAAGGGAACTAATTCACATGATTAAGAAACTAGTCTAGAAGATCACTATAAATACCGGACATGTTATACACTTTATTTGAATGTTGGTCTTTAATTCAATTGTCTCTTAGTTTTCAACAAATATATTTTAAATACCTAATTATTATACTATTTTGATTTTAAAAAAATAAAAAAAAAATTGGATTCTTGTAATCGAAGCCCGATGCAGTTCATTGTTTTGAATAGGCCCATTATTCACTCCCACTTTGCCCTCGTCGTATCACAACACAACTTGGATTCCAGTCGCAGCACTCAACTCGCCGGAAAACGCAACCAGAGTTCATCGTCGGCCACCACAAACAGTTATACATTCCAACTTGTCCTTTTCTATTTCACTCAATTTTTTGGATTTTCCTTTTTTATTTGTATCGAAATACTTGCATGAACTCATTTTTGTTATTGTTATTGTTATTGACGATCAGAACAAGATTAGAATCAAACAAGTATATGATGGCTGGTTACATTGTTCGACGAGTATTCTCATGCCGGAATTTGTTTCGCCTCCCAAACTCTGCTCTACATGTTTGTGCAAATTCCCCAATTAAATGTTTTGTATCTGATGATACAACTAGAATCTTCACTCTTCCGGAAACGCCTAATTTTATTGTAGAAAGTCGAAGAACCTTTGCCAAAGGCCGAAAGTCAAGTAAGTTAGTTTGATCAAACCGTCTTTGAATAATCTTACCTTTCATTTGTAACGGAATCTAAATCCGACGTTTGGATTGACTTATTTGCCCTTATCTAGCGGTGTAAGTACTTGTGACATAGTTTGGGAGAACTTACCGAATCTGCTTATGACATGTTCATAAATTATTTCAGTTTAATTCTGTAAGCTCTCTAAGATAGCTTTTTGAAGACAACTTACAATTTATTTGAAAATAGTTTGATTTAATTTAATATTTTGTTAAAGAAATAACTTATACATAAGCACTTGTATGATAAGTGCTTATGCTATAAGCATTCAATTAAGCTGTTTATCCAAGTAACGCCTTAATATACCCATTTTGTAAAGTGGGTTTATTTTTAATGGTCATTGGTTTTGGTTTATATGTATATACATTTTAGAGGATGAAGGAGGTGTTGGTACAGTTGAAGTTCCACCAAATGTTGGCCCTAATATTAAGGCAACTGCTGCCTCACAGATGGAGGCTGCAGTGGCCGCACTATCAGCTGAACTAAGCAAACTCAGAACAGGAAGGGCATCTGCAGGTATATTGATGTGCATAGTATATCATTTTTTAATGTCAAAGTTAATACTCAATTCGTTAATGATGAGCATGTCTTGTCTCTACAGGAATGCTTGATCACATTATTGTAGAAACCGGTGGTGTGAAGATGGCTTTAAACCGAGTTGCTCTTGTTTCAGTCCTCGATCCAAAAACCTTATCTGTCAATCCTTACGATCCAGAGGTACTTTATCTTATATGTTCTTGGATGCTATTTATAAACTGCTACTAAACCAGCATTAATTTTGTACTATGAAGCACTGACACGTAGACTCCGGTAGTAGTTTGAGAAAATAGAAGTAATTAATTGTATGTAACTGTATTTGTTGGTGTTGTATTGGACGCTAGAAACCCCTTCAATCTGAATGTCTACACAGCTTTTGCTTATGACACGGCGTGACTAACTTTTGCGTATGACTTGACAAACTTTTGCAGACACTTAAACAATTAGAGAATGCCATTGTTTCATCTCCGTTGGGATTAAATCCTAAAACAGATGGTGATAGATTGATTGCTGTCATTCCACCGTAAGCTTTTATTCTATTTTACATTCAGTTACTCATGCCTCTCAGAGTGAATTGACTAATTTACTTCTCCAACCTTAAATGACCAGATTGACCAAGGAGCATATGCAGGTATGTTAATTACACTTCATTTATATTTAGAAGGAACATTCTATTTTTGGTAGCCTGCTTCTATATTCTTTTGTTTGACATTTATTTCAGGCTATGAATAAGGTGGTGACTAAATCTTGTGAGGATACTCGGCAAAGCATTAGAAGATCTCGACAAAAGGTTTGGTGGCTTTGCTATTTCTTGATTTTCTTTTTGGGTGGATTTTCCTTTTAGTAATTTAAGCAATTGATTAAGGAAATGGTAGTTGCCGAATGATTTGAGAGTTCTCTCCTGCTATTTCTTCAGCCATTTTGTGTGGTTTTCTGTTTTCCGTTAGTCATTGACTTACACTGCTTTTAAATGCTTAAAGTTTTTCAAATACGCCGTCGGTCCTCAATTTTCAGTCCATTTATGCTTATGTACATTGACTTTATTTTTGTTAGACCAGATAAAATATTTCAAAAATGAAAAATGCAATAACAGGATAAGGCTTCGGCCTTAGGTTTTGGGTTATCTACCTATTTCCAGAGAAAAAGGGTGGTCCTCTTGACAGTATTTATTTTTTCTTTCATGGTTTAGCTTAATTTTCTGCATACAGTGATTGAAGATGTTTATTTTACAGGCAATGGATGCCATTAAGAAGTTGAACTCCGTACTTCCCAAGGATGACATAAAAAGATTGGAAAAAGAAGTAAGTTATATATGCTTAATGCAGCAACTATGACAATTTTGATTTCTGATATTTTTTTCTGCATTCAGGTTGAGGATTTGACCAAAAAATTTATAAAGACTGCGGAAGACACATGCAAGGCGAAGGAAAAGGAAATTACTCAAGGTTGAGATATGTTATTGCTAGACTTGCCAAAATATAACTGCTCATCTCATTTAATCTGCTAGGGCCTGAAATTTTATGTGGTCTACGCTGAGTATCTTTTATGTAGTCATTATATATTTATATATAAAGACTGTTTTGATATGCTGGCAATTTTGAAGATAAAATAGATGAATCTCTCACTCTCAACATGTTAGTTTGGAGCTGTCAAATGATGCAAGCTGCTGTGTTGTATTTGATCAAACATCTTGTGTTTATGGAAACTGTTTGTTAGTCCAAATTTGTGCATGTTCAGCTCAATTGTCACAATGTTGTGTAGAGATTTTAGTGAGGGATATAAACTACAACTATAAGCCAACAATCAAGAGTTTTTGGTAGTAATTTTTTTTGGCTTCAAGTATAGTATTTTATCTGCTTTGTAAGACTTAATTTTAGAATTGATTGTTGCATTCTTGCTGTCTAGAATTTTTTTACCTTTATAAGATTCCACTAGATCTTGTGGCGATCTTTACACTATTGTTTCCCCTCTCCCTCCCGCTGACTGCTCGAGTGTCGCGTTCAAACCACCCTGAAAACTTGCATGACCTAAATCCATAAACCATGCTCGGATACTTATTAGGAATAGGCACATCAGGGAACACCCTTCTAGAGAACATCTTTCAGTGGTGAAGGCGGCAGAGAGGTGGGATGTAGCTAACACACTGCAGCTCAAATATTGTGTCGTCGATGAGGTCTTGATCTCAAGTGTTGGTATATTGTCTGTCAACAATAAAACCAGTGTGGGAAAGGTAAACTAGCTACCTACATAAACAGATGAAGAGTAGCATCATTTAGTGACTAGTTTTTCAATAGACATTAAGCTGTTTTCTACTTGAACAATCACATTCTTCATCTACTTAGGAATCTCAATCAAAATATTTTGAATTCTCTTGTGCAGCCACGGTGTTGTACCAACTAGTCAAAGTTTGTACTACCCTTTTGTCAATGTGCACACCCTGCTGCAGTTTTCCAAGTTCATTTCAGAGAAGACAAATTTGTTTTTCATAGAGTTGTTAATCTTCATTGGTTGCTTCAACAATAGAGCTGCTTTTCTTGTGGTAGTGCCTTCCATTGGTTTTGATGGACTGTTGATGGACGATATGAAATCCCATAAAAACATAGTGTGGACTGTAGGAGAGCGAGGATCAGGAAGCATAGATAGTTGACAAAGGGAAATATAATGTGTGGAAGAACCAACAAAAGATTCAATGAAACTTCTCAGTCCAATGGCTTATAAAACTCATGCATAATACACCACCTACAAGACTATGTATGACAGCATTCATCGTGTATAGTATTCTGTTAATGGGTAATGATAATTGTTATCAAAATAATGCAGCGAAGAAACACACGAATGAATATCACCCTGGATTTTCACACATATCATATGTGATTTCCGCCAAACAGCCGAAATAAAAGTTTGTGGCTTCTTTAAAACAATACACGTATTCCTTCTTGTCTTTCTTTAAAAATCCCTTCGTCCTATTTAGCAGTGCTCTTGTGTTAATATTTCCAGATCTGTTTTAATAGTTCTAGTTAAGACGGATAACGATTGATTGAGTCAAGATTGACCAAAGGTCAAACAACTTAAACTATGGTTTTAGGTCTCAATGTTTTGGATTTAATAAAGGCCTCAAAAATTTCTATTAGTTATGAATATATATAATTGTAGCTTCTTTTTCCACCTTGCAATGTACTTCGGATTGGCCAATACAGAGGTTTATGTTGAGGGCTTTTGAGAACATACGGGATAGGAAAAGAAGCCATTATATATAATATGACAACTTAGTTATAGATGTTCAACTAGTTCATTTGTTTAAGATAAGGGCCTCCACTCAAGAAGTTGGATGCAATAAAGTATAATATGCAGTCCTATTAAGTTATTTAATTGTATCAGATTAGTCATTTAAATTTTTGTCAAAGATTGGTCCTTTAAGTCTAAAAATGTGTACATTATTACCCTTTTCGTCCAACTTTGCTAAAAAGTATTTACGTAATCGTTTTTATTAAGGATGACAGCATAATTTGTATATGCGAGTATTCACCCGAATCCGCTTTGATTTGGATGGGAAAAGTCCGTTATGATTGGGTGCAGGGGCGGGAACGGGTTTGGGGGTATTAATATACACCCCGCATCCATATCTATCCCACTAGTAGTATTATTGTAAATTTTAAATTTTATGTACATGTACATATTGAATATACTTAATATTTCTTAAAATATTAAAAATTATAATCTCATTTCTATAGAAAATATTTGTTAACTTCATTATTGTCTAATAATAATTATTAGATATGATTTTTAAATTTAAAATTTTATATATGAATGGGTGCGGGTGTGGGCGGAGAAATTCGAACTCTGTGTGGGCGAGGATGATGACCTAAATGTCACACCAGCTAAAAATGGAGGCGGATACAGGATTTTTCCATTAGTCGGACCCAGAAGGCAAAATCCGCCCATATATATGAATGTGACAAGTCGAAATCATCAAATCGATTAGGGTTCTTCAGTCTCTTTTTTCTTCATCTTCTTCAAACTCAAAATTCACCAAGCTCTAAAGTTAGGGTTTATAAGTTCATCACCTCCAAGTTCAAACTCGTCAATCAAACACAAAACAAACAAAACAATGCAGGTCTGCTATCCTGAACAAATTATAAAATTACATCTTAGAAGTATTAGCAGAGGAAAAGTAGAATGGAATCTAAACGAATGTTTGATTTCAATTTCAATTTAAATATAAATAAATGAGAGAAAAGAAAAGAGAAAATAACAAATTTATACAAGTTCACTTATCATAAGAGTTACACCTAATATTTTCAACCACAAATATTCTCTAATAATAATTGCATTTACAAGTATTCTCAATCTCTTATGTCCAACCATCATAAGATGATTCTTAATCTGAACTTAATCAAGTTAATTTCATAATGTAAACACCGCCCAAGATACAATTTGGATGTGTTTATAACAACACAATGAAAACGCAACACAAGAACACTTAATGTAAAATAACTTTTTTTTCTCTTGAATTGCTATCTTTTGCGGTGAAGATATAAAACTTTAAAAGGTCTATTTGGGAGGAAAATTTTAGAAAGAAGGATATGACTTTATTTTTCTTTTTGAAATTAAACAAACTATCAAATGTTTTAAAAATGAAAGTGTTGAAATATTATGTGATTATATAACATTATATTTTTTTTAAAATCTTAAATATATATTAAAATACAGACCTTTCCTCCAAAATTTTATCCTTTAAAACCCTCTTCCCAAACAGCCCCTTAAGGTTACATATACTCAAGGTCCTGTTTGACCACATAGTAAGGGCTAAGGATATATCCAACTTTGACCAAGAAATGAATAATTTCAATAGATGGTTAACTCAAGGAGGATATAAAAGTTTAGCTCAACAATGTATTCTTTCTATCAAATGCTATAATAATCCACACTGAGATTCGATAGTGATTTTGCAACTTTACAATCAGGACGATGGCTTTTGATATTTGATTCTTCTCACTCTTGATTAAAAAAACATTAATAATCTTCCTTTTCTAGCAATAATCTTCTATTTACATCAACTTCAACTTTCATTTTTCAGAAGTAGCCATTCTGATAGCAGAGGAAATTCATTCATCTACTGAACTTTTATCAGCTGAGACAATATGATTATGATCATTCATCTATTGAAATAAAGTCTATCTACTCCCTCTGTCCCTAATTATAAGCACGCATTGAGAAAAAAAATTTGTCCCTAAATACAAACCCCTATGCAAATTATTAGATACAAATTATGAACATACGTAATGCTTTGCAAAATTGGAATGGAATACTTGCACTATCACTCAGAGGTTCAAACCCAAGTCATGAGTTTTAATTGAAAAACAATCTTACCACTAAATCAAAAGTTTATATAAATATTTTTGCAACAAATAAGTTATATATATCTCTAACGTATCATCAAAAAAATAATCTTTAACATGATGGACCTCATATTATAGTTTGTCTTGGGCCTTAAAATATGTTGAGCAAGTCCTCTATCAAAACAAACAGTAAATATTAGTAATCATTCACTATCATGTTCGAATTTTTAGGAGCAACAAATGAATACTTCATTAAGAAAAAGTAAAGTGTTCATATAAGTAACATAAAAAATGTAACACTTTATATATAAGTTGATAAAAATGCCTTAATTTTAGTGATTCCGATCCAAATCACAAAGAAAAAAGGTGGACTAGGTCTACATAGACATCGTTTTGCTGCCTTTCAAAATGAAACAAACAGTTATGTTGCTCAAGATTGTAACTTACATTATTGAAATCTTCAAATCATTTTTTCCAGAACGGTCCAAAATCTTCAAGTGGCCATACCTTCATATAAAAATTCAAAGGATTAAGGAGAAGTGACAAAAGAAAAAGAAGGGAAAAAAAAAAAGCTGGACGCTTGTGTATGTGTGTGTGGCTTCAGAGCATACACAAACTTACCCTCCAAAATAGCTTACTCTCAATAAGGCCATAAGGAACTGGACCAAAATGTCTAGAATCGTTGCTATTATATGTGTTATCACCTTGTACCCAAACGTGGCCTTTTGGAACCAGTAGAAAGAAGAGGACTTAGAAAGTAGAATCTTTATAATGCATTCAGCAATGGAAAAAATAATTAAATGTTAAACCTCCTTAGACCAAAAGCCATTAATATCAGAAAATACCAAGCTCATTCTTAAAATGAAGAAGCCAAATGAATGCCAGGTCTCTCGCAAGTTATATTAACAAAGGTAAGGATCTCGAATTACTAGCAAAGAAAAAGGCATAACCAAAATTAAGAAAAGCTACTGAAATGGGATTTTTTTATAAGATATTCACTATACCACAACAGTCTCATGCATATCGCTGTTTTCGGAACTAGAAACATATGTAATGGTATCACCCTCTAATCCAACCAAGCGCTTTGAGTTGGTCCTTCTAGGGTTTTGAGGATTGCGCAGTACTATAATATCTCCTTGAGCAAGTTTACCAAATCGAGTTGAGATCCTTTCAGTAAGAAAGAGGCTTGGTGACAGACCGATTGCAGGAAGCATGCTAGGACCATAGGTCTGCAGCGTTGAAAATGGCTAGTTGTTAATCATGAAAAAAAATTTGCATTAAGTTGAAGGAGGAATCAATCATGCTTACCATAACAGGGTCGATCAGATAGGTGTCAGTAACATGTAAAAAGCAGAATAACTTTGTTAAAATGAATGCTTTTTCACATGCTTCTGTAATAATAGACCTAAATGGCCCCATGTTTTTCACTCCCGTGGTTGCCTTTTTCCTGTCTCTAGGTATGAATCTTGAATATTATTATCTGTATTGAAAGTCAAGCGTTTTGTTCACTACTAATAACTATCCGAGTGTTTGGAGAAAGCATAAGTTGAAAGACAATCACACTAGCGGCAATTGAGGACAAACAGCATCAGTAAGATGAAAGTGGAAGATTACGGTGGCAAGGCAAGGCTCCACTCTCACACTGTCAAATGCAGGTTATAGTCGGTTCAGGCATGAATGAAGAAAAACAGATTATTATTGAAATGGAAAAGTAACAGAAATGACATTTTTGTACATCTATTAAAAAAACATTAATCAACCACAACAATATGAAAAATCTATACCAAAAGGGAAGGATACAGATCAACTATTCAAGCTCTTATATAACTCTAAGGCTATCACCCCTCCAAACAGCAAACAAGTTCTAAACATCTTGTAAAAAGTTCAAATTCAAACAATATTTTTTATTTAAGAAAGAAATTAAACATGACAAAATGTAAACAACCTTGTAAACTAAATAAACATGTCAACTGAAACTAAGTTGAAGACAGAGAAGTATTGACTAAACTTAGTAATCAAATAATTGTTTTATTATTTCTGAAATACATCATCTCTAACTACAATTTCATCCTCTTTCCACCTTAATGGTATGAGTTCTCCTCTTCTTATTAATAAATTTAAATTACGCAAATTTTAGAAAATAACCACTTAACCAACAAGTAATTTTTATTTGTTACAACTCAAAAGGAACACAATTTCATTCATAAAAACAGAATTATACCAAATAGGATAGTAATTTTCATCAGTTACAACTTAAAAGGAACACAATTTCATTCATAAAAACAGAATTACAAAAACAGGATAGTTACAACTCAAGAGAAGTTGTCGGATTTTAGAGAAAAGGAGGAGGAAAAATAATAAGAGTTTAAATATTATTTATAATAGTTTTATGCTGACTTAATTACAAAAGACTCAATACTAATCTCTATTTATAGAAAAACATAGACTCAATCCTAAATAAGGAACAAATCATAATAATAATGAGAAATATTCTAAGATATCTCTGATTATAAATTGATCATAGGAAATAATTCAAGATACTTTAACATAATATAAAAGATATTATAAAGTATTTTCTAATATTATAGCAGAAGCTAAATTGAGAAACTATGGAAACCAAAAGATTAGAGACAAGAAGCACCATAAATGGAGAAATTAGAAGTGGTAGGTAGGAGCTAAATATGTTGATCCAGGTAGTTTTATCAAATTTTCAAGTTCCTATAGTTTAAAATGATATAAAAATCCTTATAATTTAAAATTTTATTAATTCTTAATACTCTGTTAACTTATCTTTTTCACATCACCTGTTTACTTGAGAAAATTACAAGGAATGACTGTAAACGTGATAACAATAATAAATTAATAAAAATAATGTAAATACTTCTAGGAGTTTTCATGGTTCAAAACCAAAACCAAAACCAAATTGGACCATATTAATGATTTGATTCAGTCCTTAAAAACCACTTTAATAAAAACCGAATGATTTTCAAAACAATTCCAATTCGGTTCGTATCCGGTTGTGAACCAATTTTTTTATCTGAAACTGTTATGAACCGGTTTTAAAGCAGTTTTTAGTCCCGAACCAGTTATTTAAATCCAGTTTTCAGTGTTTTTTCTAAATATTGATTTTGAAACCAATTTTTCATTGATTTTAAAGAAATTGGTTTTAAAACCAGTTTTTCTGTGATTATTCTCATAAATATAATTGATTTTTTAAGTGATTTTGATTTTTAAAAACTAATAAACAAAACAAGAATGAAAAAACAAAAGATTATTAGTTCCAAATGAGAATCTTTCAGATGCTACACAAATCAGATTCAAATTCAACTAACAAATCAGTAGCAGTGCAGTAATCAGACCAATAAACTAACTGGTGTAGCAGTAAAAAAGCCCATTCTGATTTTCTTTTTGATTGAAAATCCCATTCTTCCTTTGATCCCAAGTAAAACAACATTGAACATTGAGATATCAAGCTAACCTAGTCACGGCAAGCAAGACCCAAGGTCTAATATCCCTACAGGGTCGGTCTTAAGATATTTGGTGTCCTGAGTGAACTATAAAAATGGAACCTATATTTTTCTTGCAATAACATTAATAATTTATTCATTATAATCAAAATTCTTTAACAAAATCATTTGCATGTCACGATTTCAAGGCTACAGTGCAAAAACCACATGAAAATCAATCTCAAATAAGAAGAAAAAAAATCAAGTCACAATTTTTGAAATAAAATCCCTTCTCCTCCTTCAGAAAATAGACAGGACGATTGAAAAAAATAAACATAATAGAAGAACAATAATTCAATGAAACAGCACACCAAAAAAACAATCAAAACAAAACTAAAATGTTCAAAATAAGAATCAAAACAACCATTGAAACAACATAAAAGAAGAATAAATAAGAGAAAAAACTTAGTAAGGGTGAATAGAAACAAACCAGGAAGGACGGTTCCGGGTTGCCGGAGAACGCTGCCGGAAGTCGGTGTAAGAAACGATATAAGTGAGCAATGAGCATGTAAAACCTATAGTTGTTTGGTAATTCATCTTTTTGAAAACTATTTTTGAGAGAAAAAATAAAAAAAGTTGTTTAGTATATTTTGCTTTTATAATATTTATAAAATTTATTTGATACATATTTTTAAAATAAGAGTAATTGCAAATGAATATAATTTATTTTTCTTAAGCAGTGCTTAAACAAAATTTTAATTAAATGAATCCATAATTTATTATAATTAATTAAATTTAGATATGTTTATTCTTTTAGATAAAAGTAGGAGAATTATATAGATACTTTAGTCTGCCATTAATTTCAATATCTTCAAATGTTTCTCACAGTGACTTGCGACCATTTTTAATCCTGAATGAAAGTGTGTCTTTCTTAATTTAAATCTTTATTTATTAAAATAATGTGTCGACTTTGTATCAAACGATAGTATAATTTGAATATATATGTCGTCAACATTAATTTTATGTTGTCTAAACAGTAAAAGAATCTCACACTTTAAACTGGTTACAAGTTCGATATCTACAAACTGTAAATTAGTGAAAGTTAAATGGCAGTGGATACTTTATATCTATAATATGATAATGAAAAATAGTATTTATTGAGACTATATTTTATAAAAGGTGTCAATAATTAAGGGTATTTGTGATGCAATTTGGACTAATTATGAGACAAAATCAATCATATTCAATGATAAAATACATGTGATTTGATTTAAATGACACATTTAAAAAAATAATAATCCAATCTAATTACAAGTTGTTTAATTTAAAATAATTTTTGGATATCTAAATTACAATTATAAAAAATATATAATATACTAAAATTTAACATTGTAGATAAATAATAATTGATTATATTTTAAATATATATATATATATATATATATATATATCAAATAACAAAAAAAATAAATTAAATTAAACTAAACTAATAAGTATTATTAGAAAACACCACTCCATAAACTCTCTCTCGGCAACAACACCACTCCACAACCCACCCCACTCCACTTTTTTTTTTTTTTTTTCTTATTCTTACCCCATAAGTGTTCTTGGTTAGAATTTTCAGATACATAACTTGTCATACTCCTACAAGTGTTCTTGGTTAGAATTTTGGGTTAGAGTTAGTGAGTTAAGGAAGGAGAATAGTACACTAAATTAACTAAGAACTAAAATTGATAAGAATAAATCTATTAAAGACCCAAACGACCAAAATCTTAATCCTTTAAGACTTGTTTACTTATTAGATGAACTACATTAACTAAGAACTAAAATGGATAAGAATAAACCTATTAAAGACCAAAATGACCGAAATCTTAATCCATTGAGACTTATGCCCTTATTGGAAGAGTCACATTGTCTAAGAACCAAAATGGAATTATAATAAACTGAACAAAAATGACCAAAGTCTTAATTATAATAGATATGATTTTTAAATTTATAATTTTATATTTATGAATTGGCGATGGTGTGGGAGGAGAAACATGAACTCCGTTGTGGACAGGGAAGATAGACTAAATTAAACAACCGCTAAAAAAAGTGGCGAATGTGGGTCTTCCCAAATTAGTCGGGTGTAGGGAGGCAAAACCCGCCCCCGTTCCCCCCCGTTGCCATGCTTAATTTTTATAATGTGACAAGTCAAAATCATCAAATCAATTAGGGTTCTTCATTCTCTTTTTTCTTCATCTTTTTCAAACCCAAACTTCACCAGGCTCTAAAGTTAGGGTTTACAAGTTCATCACCTCCAGGTTCAAACTCATCAATCAAACCCAAAACAAATAAAACAATGCAGGTATGTTATCCTAGACAAATTCTAAAATTATATCTTAGAAGTATTGGCAGAGGAACAATAGATCGACGAAGTGAGGATAACATCTTCATGAAGAAGTTGATCAAATACATTCATACAACAATAAATGATCACACCATGACTTAAATCAAAGCAAATAATGTCTTAACTAAATTGGAAATTGATGACAAGATCATTTTGGAAAAATGAAGATCATTCTGGTTTTTCTAAAACAAAAATTTGAGAAAGCAAGATTGGATGTAGCTAAATATCACTAGAAGGGGGGTTGAATAGGGATTTTTCTGTTAAAAATATTTTTCAAGTGTTTTTAAAACTATCCTCTCATAGAGGTTCGCAAACCCGAGGATGGTTTTTCACACCTTCAAATTTGAGTTGAGCTAAAGAGTGAAAGAAAAATATGAAAATGACACACACAATTTTTATACTAGTTCACCCAATGAAGGCTACGTCCAGTCCTCACACACTTGTGAGATTTCACTAATGTTCAAACAGATCATCCTCTCACTGAGGATGATTACAATTTGTGTATTATTTAGCCTCATCAAGCTTAAAATCAAGTTTCAACTATTTCCAAGTGTATCTTACGTGGAAATTACAGAGTGATATAATAGTGATTGATTCTAAATAATTTCTCATAGGATTTACAAAGATCTAATGTAGGATTATAGAAAGTATGAAGAAAGTATGCAAAGACAACAATGACATTGTTGCTGCACTTTTTTGCATAAAGTACATCATGCTTTTGAGGCAAAGGAATGACACTAGACAACTACTAAATTACTCATCCACATTTTTCATATAACACAAATTCAAGAACATTTTGGTCTGCAGAAGAACAAAATTATCATTAAATCAAGATCATTTTGGGCTATCAATCTTCATCACAAATTATCAGCCTTCATTATGAAAGCAATAGAATTATATCCACAAGATTTTTTTGGACATATTCGTTCAAAGATGATCAACAAAGGCAAAACAAAACATCAAAACAAAAAGAAAGATCAATCTCTAGATTTATGATTAAAAAGTATAGCAAGGACAGAAATACCAAACACTACATCTCTGCAAAAAGAAACACATGTACAGAGTAGAAAAGCATGACACACAACAGCTGTCAAAATCCAACACTCATTCAAAATATAAACGAAGAATGTTCTGGTTTTACAAAAGAACATTCTGGTTATTCTCTTTTACAGGTATAGTTAAAACATATAATTTTCCACATTCCATACCCTATATTAAATAGTATCAAGACTGCTCAAATCAATTGTGATGCCCAGAACTCGAGTTGAATGCCCAAAGGAGGAAAACATCCTCAAGATTGATCTACAAATTGATAAGTTGTAAGCAAGGACACAAGTACATTGTACTTACAATATTCTGCAGAAAGCTCTGCATAATTCTGATTGGAAACAGTATCAAACTGACATTTCACAACTCACTCATTCACTCATTCACGTTTTCCATCAAACCCAAAATCAAGATTGTTCTTCGATTGTCACGAACATTATGGACATCAATATAAATACATGCTTAATTGTTTTAAAATATATCTAACAATTGAGAAATGTGTCCAACGACTATATTCAGTTTAAACTGAATGTTCAAATTCTTTTATCATCTATAAATTGAAGATCAATTGGAAGATGAAGGTAAGAGTTCAATTTACAAATCTACCAACACTTGTTCAAAAAATAATAAGTAAAAAATTCTTCAAACAAATTCCAGCTCTCTTCACTATATCTTTGGATCATCATTTATTGAGTTTGCCTTTATTTATCTCAAACAAGTGTTGAGAAGTTTCAAGATCCCAAACACTTTTATCATACACATCATTTGTAACTCAAGTCTATCTTTTATGTTAGATTGAGTGTGTTTGTAAAAATCATTTCAAGGCTGAAAGGTGATTGTAAAAATCCTTTCTTGTTTGAAATGTGAAGATTGTAATTGTTCAAGGTGTGATCAAGAGAAAATGTGTGAAGGAGAACATTCTTGGTTTTGAAGCACATAGTGAAAATCTCACGGTTGTGATGACTGAACTAGCCCGAGTTGGCTGAACTAATATACTTTTTGTGTGCGATCTTTATATCTCTTATCTCCTTTTTATTTTTCACCTGCACAACACTAATTAATTTGTGAAGTTGTTATTGTTATATTCTAATGAAGAATATCATGCATTCATCAAATCAAGATCTATCTTGAGTTGATTTAAATTAAGGACATGAATCAAAATTTTCAAAGGATCACAATTCAAACCCCTTTTTTTTTTTTGTGATTGACATTGCTACTTCAATTGGCATTAGAGCTCTGCCTCTAAGGTTTGAGCACTTAACAGTGTAACAAGAAAAGATTCACGAAGAAAAAGTAATGTTAGAAGCCAGCATGTGGTGAATGGAAAACTTTGAAAATAATGAGGTAAACATTTTTGAACTTTGTCCTTTATGTGAACTAATGGAAAAGGAATTTGATAATCTTTTATGTGATTCAAACTTTCTTTCTCAAAATTATGGTTTATTAAAAGAACAACTTTTTAAGTAAAAGAGGAAAATAGAAATCCAAGCTATGGACGACGAACTCAAAAAGGTAATTCCAAAGTCGGCAGTAATCTCATTTAAAAATGGTTGAGCAACAAAAGATTCTCAATGAGATAACCATACAAAATCATCTTCCAGAATGTTCTGAAACTAAGGAAGAAAATACCTTTTTAAAAATAGAAGTTCCTGATTTGAAAAATGATTTAACCAATATAGTAAAAACCACTAAAACTTTTCAAAAGAACATAATATCTGAAGAAGGGATATTTGACAAAGATGATTTACGTTTCAAAACTTCTCAAAAAGAAAAGCTTTATGAAAACTTTTTTGTGCTAAAAAAGAAAGATGAGAAAAGTACTAAAAGATGTTCTTATTGTTACAAAATTGGACATTTTGCTTCCATATGTTTTTGCAAAAAAGGGGATAAAAAATTCAAAGCAAAACGATTTCCAAAAAACGAAGAACGTTCTGGTCTCATATCAGAACATGCTCCAAGAACAAAAAAGAAGTGTTCTTACTGTTCAAAGAATGGTCATGTTTCATAAGAAAAATCTTCTAGAAGAATATATACTAACCATCAATGACCCAAATAAATATGGGTACCAAAACCATTACTAACTTGTGATGCATGAACATCATCCAACAATCAAGAATTAACATTAACACATGGACAAGGCATGCTCAATACACATGAATGGAAAAATACGGTGTCTCCTCTCATTATAAAAATTTGGAGTGTCTATAACATTTGAAAACATTAACAAATCAAACGTACATGTATCATTAGTTGAAATAATTTTGCATAGATTAAGGATGTTTGATATGTGAAAGATAACTTTGTAAAATTGGTGTTAAAGTTATTTTTTAAACCTCATATGGTTGAGATAAAACAAATATCCTCATGTTTCATTTTAAAGAAAAATCCTTATGTTTTTTACTTAGATAAATTTCCAGCCAAATCATGCTTTTAAGTCTTTTGAAAAAAAAGGAATTGTATTTTCTGTAAGAAATTATCAAGGGAAATTTGAAACATCATTCTTCAAATTATTCTTTGATGAAAATGATATTTCACATGATTTTCTTGTCAAAGAACTTTGCAACAATATGAAGTTGTTTTAAAAAAAGAAAAATTAATGACAAGAAATGGCTAGAATAATTTTAAATGAATCAAATGTTGAAATTTATTTTGGGGAGAAGTCATAAAAATTGTTTGCAATGTTTTTTGAATTTTGACTCTATTAGAAAATATCTTTAACATACCTTCATATGAATTTTTTGAAAAATAGAAAGCAAAACGTATCATACTTTAACATTTTGGAATGTCATTATTATGAATAACATGTTAAAGAAAGTATGGGTAAATTTATTTTAAAATGCTATCAAAAGTATATATTCTAAATACTCTACATTGTATAAATATTATAGAATATAAAATCTCAAGGCCCAAATTATAGATAAAATTATGCATATTATGTTTGATGAATATGTTGATTTTTATGATGAAAGATAGGATGATGAAGAAAAATAATTACAATTTTAAATTTGGATAAATCACAAAGTTGATAATGTTCAAATATCATTGATGAAAACTACAAAGTTTGATCATGGAGTGACAAAGCAAAACAAAAAATCTAAGAGAAAGATCAATTTAAGCAAAAAGGTTCACACCATAACATTTTCCACAAGAATAGAATGTTCTCCACAATAGCATAATGTTCTTGACAGTGAATATGTTTCATTCAATCGAAACTAATGTTTCCTATTATGATAATATGATTGAAGAACATCAACAACTTCTAAACGAGTTTGAACCATTTGCTGTTGGCACTTCTACACCTATCTCACTACAGACCTTTTGTAACACCCCGACCCTCCAGCGTTACCGTCAATGTTACCTCGCGAGCTTTTATAATCTATAAATTGAAGATCAATTGGAAGATGAATGTAATAGTTCAATTTACAAATCTACCAACACTTGTTCAAGTAATAATAAGTCAAAAATTCTTCAAGCAAACTCCAGCTCTCTTCACTATATCTTTGGATCATCATTTACTGAGTTTGCCTTTATTTATCTCAAACAAGTGTTGAGAAGTTTCAAGACCCCAAACACTTTTATTATACACATCATTTGTATCTCAAGTCTATCTTTTATGTTAGATTGAGTGTGTTTGTAAAATCCTTTCAAGGCTGAAAGGTGATTGTAAAAATATTTTCTTGGTTGAAAAGTGAAGATTGTAATTGATCAAGGTGTGATCAAGAGAAAATGTGTGAATGAGAACATTCTTGGTTCTAAAGCACATAGTGAAAATCTCACAGTTGTGAGGACTGGACTAGTCCGAGTTGGGCGAACTAGTATACTTTTTGTGTGTGATCTTTCTATCTATCCCTTATCTCCTTTTTATTTTTCACTTGCACAACACTAATCAATTTGTGAACTTTTTTTGTTATATTCTAACGAAGAATCTTCTGCCTTTGTCAAACCAAGATCAATCTTGAATTAATTTAAATTAAGCACAAGAATCAAAATTTTAAAAGGATCACAATTCAAACTTCACTTTCTTGTGATTAACATTACTACTTCAGTTTATGTGTTCATCATCTCCATTCTTTTTTCAAATTCAATTTATGGGTTTTAAAAACTAACAAACCCAATATTCTTTTAGGTTGGGGCTTATGTGTGGTCCAAACTCAAATATTTTAATTGTGATTTGTTTGTTATTTAAACTAGAAATAAAAAGCTCTTGAAGGACTTAAGAATTTTATTTTCGGATTTTTTTAGTTTCTCTTTAATAAGGAGGATAACATGGATGAAGAAGATGAAATTTGATTGAAGAATTACTCCGGAATTATTGTGGGATTTTATTTTTAATTTAATGAAGAATCCTAACATTTATTATTTGATATTTTTATTTTAATAAACATTAATTAAGAATTATAATTTGATGATTTAAACTTGTCAACTCACTATAAAAATGGTCACATACGGAGATAGACCCATGTGGGAAGGAGTGTAGGCAATGATGGCCTACACTTAATTTTAAAAAATTAATAATTTTATTATTTAATATATTAAAAAAAAGTTATATGATAAAAAAAAAATCATGTTATTGATTGTACTTCCTCTGTATATATTTTTTTAAAAACGCTTAATTGCAATTTTAATTTTTCTATTTTATCAATTCATAAAATTGGTTTCCTATTTAAAAATATAGTAGATTTGATCTTTTACTTTTATTTTTTAACCAAAAAATAATAGATCTGACATGTTTTAAATAACAATACGATTATGCAAAAGATCCGACATGTTTTAATTAACATATTTGAAATTGCAAAAAAAATCTTCTTTTTTATTTTTGTAATTTAAGTAATGACATATGAATAATTAATGCATCTAAATGGTCCTATATCATAAAATGGTATCCCATATTATTGAAAATATGTCAAATCGTCTTTTTTTTAGTTAATGCATTCTTGACCACATGCATTTTTTTAACATAATTGGACGGAAAAAGGATACTGGTATATACATTTTAAGACTTAAAAAGACCAATTTGTTACTAAAAAAACTTAAAAGTTTAATCTGGTACAATTAAATAACTTAAAGAACCACATATTGTATTTTGCTTAGTTTTTTATAAGTTTCTTATTATTTATTGTTTATGTAAAATTAAAAAAGTCTCACTATAACATTCTATTTAGATCTCTAAACATATTAGGTCGATCTTGAATTAAGTTTAGACAAAACTACATCGACAATCCTCATTAACTATTTACTTTTAAACATGTCCAATATTGTTTTTTTTTTTTTTTTTTGTGTAATTTGGTATTTTATCTTTAAAAATGTTTACATAACTTTCATATTTATTGTTACAAATATGTTACGGGAAATCTTGCTTGACTATTCGAAAAGGTATATTTCATCTTCAAGTAATCAAGACAACATTCTAAATTACATCATAATGATAATTAAAATATCTAATCAATCAAAATTAACAAAAAAATTTAGTTTTAGATTAAAATTTTGATCTTGCTATTATGCATACAAATTTATAACATAAGTGGATTAAGAATGAAAATTAGTAAAGTCGTGTAAATTTTTTAAAAGATATTTGATATGAAAAAAAATATAAGTAATGTATATGAAACTTTAAATTGAATAAAAAGAATCCTTGATGTAGTATTTCCTTGAGTTTATTACGAAAAGTGACTCATAAAACTTTTAATTTAAACGAAAATTTGATTTCAACTTCAATTTAAATATAAATAAATGAGAGAAAAGAAAAGAGAAAATGACATATTTATACAAGTTCACTTACCATAAGACTTAAGCCTAATATTTCAACAACAAAAATATTCTCTAACAATAATTGCATTTAATATTTTCAACAAAATACTCTCTAACAATAATTGCATTTACAAGTATTCTTAATCTCTCAGGTCCAAACATCATAAGATTATCCTTATTCTAAACTTAATCAAGCTAATTCAATACTCTAAACCCTGACAAGTTATTCACGTATTCTTTCTTCAAGACTAGTCAAGGGATACAATTTAGATGTGTTTGTAATACAATGAAAACGAACCTAAGGAACACTTAATGTAAAAATAATTATTTTTTTCTTGACATTGCTATCTTTGGCATTGAAGATATAAAACTTTAAGGACTATTTGAGAGGAAAATTTTAGAAGGATATGACTTGTTTTTTCTTTTCGAAATTAAACAAACTATTAAATGTTTTAAAAAATGAAAGAAACATGATTGAAATATTACCCGATCTTATATTCTTTTTTAAAATATTAAATATATATTAAAATATAGACTTAGTTTTTCAAAATCCATCTTCTAAAACCCTCCTCCCAAATAGCCCCTTAAGGCTCCATATGCAAAAGGTCCTTTTGACCACATAGTAAGGGATAAGGATATATCCAACTTTGAACAAGGAGTGAATCACTTAAATAGATGGCTAGCTCAAAGAGGATATAAAAGTTTTGCTCAACAATGTATTCTCTTTCTATCAAATGCTATAATAACCCACACAGTGAGATTCCACAGTGATTTTGCAACTTTATAATCAGTATGATGGCTTTTGATATTTGATTATTCTCACTCTTGATTAAAAATAATATTAATAATCTTCCTTTTCTTGCAATAATCTACTATTTACATCAACTTCAATTTTCCTATTTCAGAAGTTTCAATGCTAGTAGCCATTCTGATAGTAGAGGAAATTCATCTATTGAACTTTTATCTGCTGA
>NC_021166.2:47714240-47749075 GCF_000331145.2 Cicer arietinum
CTGCTGACCCAATATGATTATGGTCATGTATTCGAAATAACGTCTATCTACTCCCTCTATTCATAATTATAAGCATCCATTAAAAAAAGTGTCTCTAAATACAAATCCTATGTTAATTATTAGATACAAATTATGAACAAATAGAATCCTTTGCAAAAATGGAATGGAATACTTGCACCGTCAATCAGAGGCTCAAAACTAAGTCATGAGTTTTTATCAAAAAACAATCTTATCACTAAATCAAAAGTCTATATAAATATTTGGGCAACAAAGAAGTTATATATAGATTATCGAAAAAATAATCTTTAACATGATGGACCTCACATTATAATTTTGTCTTGGCCCTTAAGATATGTTGAGCAAGTCCTCTTTCAAAACAAACAGTAAATATTAGTAATCATTCACTATCATGTTCGATTTTTTGGGAGCAAAAATGAATACTTCATTAATAAAAGGTCAACTGTTCATTTAAGTAACATAAAAAATGTCACACTTTATATATAAGTTGATAAAAATGTCTTAATTTTATAGATTCAGATCCAAATCACAAAGAAAAAGGGTGGACAATGTCCACATAGACATCGGTTTGAATGAAACAAACAGTTATGTTGCTCAAGATTGTAACTTACATTATTGAAATCTTCAAATTATTTTTTCCAGAATGGTCCAAAATCTTCAAGTGGCCATACCTTCATATAAAAATTCAAAAGATTAAGGAGAAGTTACGGAAGAAGAAGGAAAATATATAGGTGGAGGCTTGTGTCTGTGTGTGTGGCTTCAGAGCATACACAAACTTACCCTCCAAAATAGCTTACTCTCAATAAGGCCGTAAGGAACTGGACCAAAATGTCTAGAATCGTTGCTATTATATGTGTTATCACCTTGTACCCAAACGTGGCCTTTGGGAACCTATATAAAGAAGAGGACTTAGAAAGTAGAATCTTTATAATGCATTCAGCAATGGAAAAAATAATTAAATGTTAAACCTCGTTAGACCAAAAGCCATTAATATCACAAAATACCAAGCTCATTCTTAAAATGAAGAAGCCAAATGAATGTCAGGTCTCTCACAAGTTATATTAACAAAAATAAGGATGTCAAACTACTAGCAAAGAAAAAGGCATAATCAAAATTAAGAAAACCTATTGAAATGGGATTCTTTTTATAAGATATTGACTATACCACAACTGTCTCATGCATATCGCTGTTTTCGGAACTAGAAACATATGTAATGGTATCACCCTCTAATCCAACCAAGCGCTTTGTGACGGTCTTTCTAGGGTTTTGAGGATTGCGCAATACTACAATATCTCCTTGAGCAAGTTTACCAAATCGAGTTGAGATCCTTTCAGCAAGAAAGTCGGTTGGTGACAGATCGATTGCAGGAAGCATGCTAGGACCATAGGTCTGCAGCGTTGAAAATGGCTAGTTGTTAATCATGAAAAAGAATTTGCAATAAGTTGAAGGAGGAATCAATCATGCTTACCATAACATGGTTGATCAGATAGGTGTCGGTAACATGTAAAAAGCAGAAGAACTTTGTTAAAATGAAAGTTTTTTCCCATGCTTCTGTAATAATAGACCTAAATGGCCCCATGTTTTTCACTCCTGTGAGTGCCTTTTTCCTGTCTCCAGGTATGAATCTTGAATATTATTATCTGTATTGAAAGTTGTGTTTTGTTCACTACTAATAACTATCCGAGTGTTCGGAGAAAGCATAAGTTGAAGAACAACCACCCTAGCGGGAATGGAGGACAACAGCAGCAGTCAGACGAAAGTGGAAGATTACGGTGGCAAGGCAAGGCTCCACTCTCACACTATCAAATCCAGGTTATAGTCGGTTCAGGCATGAATGAAAAAAAACAGATTATTAGGGAAATGGAAAAGTAACAAAAATGATATTTTTGTACATCTATTAAAAAAACACTAATCAACCACAACAATATGAAAAATCTATACCAAAAGGGAAGGATACATATCAACTATTCAAGCTCTTATATAACTCTAAGGCTATAACCCCTCCAAACAGCATACAAGTTCTAAACATCTTGTAAAAAGTTCAAATTCAAACAATATTTTTTATTTAAGAAAGAAATTAAACATGACAAAATGTAAACAACCTTGTAAACTAAATAAACTAAACTAGACAATTATCGGTCATTTAATGAAAACAACCTTGTAAACTAAATAAACATGTGAACGGAAACTAAGTTGAAGACAAAGAAGTATTGACTCAACTTTTGAAAACAGATAATGAAATGGCATGCTACAAGAACATGTCCTAAACCCAGTGTTGCCAATTGCTTAGCAATGCTATAGCCAACTATTTGACAACATTTTACACTAAATTTTGCACTGCATCCCGTACAGTACAGTAGAACAGTGTCAGTTTATTAAAAATGTCAAATAATTGTTTTATTATTTCTGGAAATACACCATCTCTAACTACAATTTCATCCTCTTTCCACCTTAATGGTGTGAGTTCTCCTCTTCTTATTAATAAATTTAAATTACGCAAATTTTAGAAAATAACCACTTAACCAACAAGTAATTTTTATTTGTTACAACTCAAAAGGAACACAATTTCATTCATAAAAACAGAATTATACAAAATAGGACAGTAATTTTCATTAGTTACAACTCAAAAGGAACACAATTTCATTCATAAAAACAGGAATTACAAAAACAGGATAGTTACAACTCAAGAGAAGGTGTATAAGTAGCTTTTATCTTTGATAGAAGCTGTTGAAGTTGTCGGATTTTAGAGAAAAGGAGGAGGAAAAATAATAAGAGTTTGAATATTATTAATAATAGTTTTATGCTGACTTAATTACAATAGACTCAATACTAATCTCTATTGACAGAGAAACATAGACTCAATCCTAAATGAGGAACAAATCATAATAATAATGAGAAATATTCTAAGATACCTCTGATTATAAATTGATCCTAGGAAATAATTCAAGATACTTTAACATAATATGAAAGATATTATAAGATATTTTCTAATATTGTAACATAAGCTAAATTGAGAGACTATGGAAACCAAAAGATTAGAGACAAGAAGCACCATAAATGGAGAAATTAGAAGTGGTAGGAGCTAAATATGTTGATCCAGATAGTTTTATCAAATTTTCAAGTTCCTATAGTTTAAAATGATATAAAAATCCTTATAATTTAAATTTTTATTAATTCTTAATACTCTGTTAGCGTATCTTTTTCACATCACCTGTTTACTTGGGAAAATTATAAGGAATGACTGTAAACATGATAACAATAATAAATTAATAATAATAATGTAAATTCTAGGAGTTTTCATGGTTCAAAACCAAAACCAAATTGGAGCACATTAATGATTTGGTTCAGTCCTTAAAAACCACGTTAATAAAAACCGGATGATTTTCAAAACAATTCCAATTCGGTTTGTATCCGGTTGTGAACCAATTTTTTTATCTGAAACTGTTATGAACCGGTTTTAAAGCAGTTTTTAGTTCTGAACCAGTTATTTAAAATCCAGTTTTCAGTGTTTTTTCTAAATATTGATTTTGAAACTAATTTTTCAGTGATTTTAAAGAAATTGGTTTTAAAACCAGTTTTTCTGTGATTTTTAAAAATTAATAAACAAAACAAGAATGAAAAAAACAAAAGAATATTAGTTCCAAATGAGAATCTTTCAGATGCTACACAAATCAGATTCAAATTCAACTAACAAATCAGTAGCAGTGCAATAATCAGACCAAAAACTAACTGGTGTAGCAGTAAAAAAGCCCATTCTGATTTTCATTTTTGATTGAAAATTCCATTCTGCCTTTGATCCCAAGTAAAACAACATTGAACATTGAGATATCAAGCTAACCTACTCACGGCGAGCAAGACCCAAGGTCTAATATCCCTACAGGGTCGGTCTTAAGATATTTGGTGCCCTGAGTGAACTATAAAAATGAAACCTATATTTTTCTTGCAATAACGTTAATAATTTATTCATTATAATCAAGATTCTTTAACAAAATCATTTGTATGTCACGATTTCAAGGCTACAGTGCAAAAACCACATGAAAATCAATCTAAAATAAAAAAAAAAAATCAAGTCACAAATTTTGAAAAAAATCCCTTCTCCTCCTTCACAAAATAGACAGGATGATTGAAAAAAATAAACATAATAGAAGAACAATAATTCAATGAAACAGCACACCAAAAAAACAATCAAAACAAAACTAAAATGTTCAAAATAAGAATCAAAACAACCATTGAAACAACATAAAAGAAGAATAAATAAGAGAAAAAACTTGGTAAGGGTGAATAGAAATGAACCAGGAAGGACGGTGCCGGGTTGCCGGAGAACGCTGCCGGAAAGTCGGTGGTATTGGTTAATGGCAAAGTCAGGATGGTTTCATTTTTAATATAAATCGATTTCAAATCTATTACATATCTCCTATCTCTTTTGTTTTTTTGTAGGTTTAATTAATTTTTTTGTCACTTTTTTATTTTATTTTATTTTGTCTCTTAATTATTTTTCATTTTATTTTGAACTTTAAATTTTATTTATTTATTTATTTCAATCATATTAGTTATTACCTTCAATTTAAAAAAAAAGAGAGTAAAATGTATCGTTTCATTTAAAAAACGATAATAACTATTAGGATAATATTAGTATGTTTGATTACGTTTTAATTTTTTGCTTTTAAAAACTATTTTATAAATTAATATTAAAAAACTGTTTTTAAAAATAAAAGTAAAATAAAAATTGTTTGATAATACATCTTTTTGAAAACTATTTTTGAGATAAAAAATGAAGAAAGTTGTTTAGTGTTTTTTGTTTTTATAATATTTTAAAAATTAGAAGTTATAAAATTTATTTGATACATATTTTTAAAATAAAAATAATTGCAAATGAATATAATTTATTTTTTCTAAGCACTTCTTAAACAAAATTTTAATTAAATGAATCACTAATTTATTATAATTAATTAAATTTAGATATATTTATTCTTTTAGATAAAAGTAGGGGAGTTATATAGATAATTTAGTGTGACGTTAACTTCAATATCATCAAAGTTTCTCATAATGTCTTGAATGAAAGTGTATCTTCCTTAATTTAAATTTATATTTATAAATAATGTGTTGACTTTGTGTGGAACGATAGTATAATATATTCTTTTATATACAAATATGTGTCCAATATTAATTTTATCAATATTTAGTTGTTTAAACGATAAAAGATTCAGATATTTTAAATGATCAGTTACAAGTTCGATATCTACAAACTATTTTGTACGAAGAAAATTAAATTAAAAGAAGATAATTTATCTTGTATGTCTAATATTTCTTGAACGTATATTAGTAAACGTTAAACGGCAGTGAATACTTCATATATGTAATATGATAATAAAATATAGTATTTATCAAAACAATTTTTTATAAAAGGTGTCAATAACTAGGAGAATTCGCGATACGGTTTGGATTAATTATGAGACAAAAATGTATCATATCCAAAGATAAAATCACATGTAGTTCGATTTAAATGATATGTTTAAAAAAAAGTATTCAATCTAATTATAAGCTGTTTAATTTGAAATGATTTTTGAATATTCAAATTACAATTATAAAAAATATATAATATACTAAAATTTATCATTGTAAATAAATAATAATTGATTATATTTTAAATATATATATTGAATAGCAAAAAATTCAAAAAAGTATTATTAAGAAAAAATTAAAAAGCAACAACTAATATATAAATGCAATATATATCTATGAATAAAAAATAAATAAATTTTATAAATTTAAGTATGTGGTTTGGTTTAGTTTTGAAAATAAAATTCAAAATTTGATCTATGTGGTTTTCACAAAATAACATCTAATACTATTTGATTTTATGCAATTTTCAATTTTTAACTCAATATGCAGTTTTATTTTATATTGGTTTTGATATAATCACTTCTAAAATATAATTAAGAAAATAAAATAAAATATTATAAAAATTTAAGTGTTGAATTGTTGGTATACATTTTTTTACACTATCATCACATCACAATCATACGTATAAATGACTTTAGCATTGATTATAGTAAAAATAAAAAATCTATTTAACAATTGTGTGTGAGTATTAATTTTAACACTTATATGAACTAAATTAATATTATAATGACTTTAACTGAAAAATGATTGAATATTATACAAAAAAGAACAATAACAATTTGTATTAGAAAAATTATATATGAAAGACAATGGTGTGTAACATGATTCAGAAGGGGAGGTGTTGGTGCAAACACCGAGCATATCGATTGCTTTATTACTAAAATAAATAAATAAATCATTTATTTACCAAATTGCTATTGATTAAAATTGGTCATTTCTCCTTGTTTTTTGCGTTGGAAAGAGATAAAAAATAGAAAACTGAAACTCAGAAAACATCTTATTTTAATAAAAAGTATGATTTAAATAAATATGATTTTTAAATATAATTTTATATATATAAATGCGTGTGGGTGTGGGAGAACAAATCCAAACTTCGTTCTGGACAAATAAGAAGGCCTAAATTCCACAATTGCTAAAAAATGAAACGGATATTTTCTTAGATTAGTCAGGTGCGGGGATGCAAAATCCACCCCCGCCCCACCACGTTGCTATGTCTAGTTTTTATAACGTGACAAGTCAAAATCATCAAATCAATTACGGTTCTTCAATCTCTTTTTTCTTCATCTTCTTCAAACTCAAAATTCACCAAACTCTAAAGTTAGGGTTTATAAGTTCATCACCTTTAGGTTCAAACTCATCAATCAAACTCAAAACAAATAAAACAATGCCGGTCTGCTATCCTGAACAAATTCTAAAATTATATCTTAAAAGTATTGGCAGAGAAATTGTAGATTGGGGAAGTGAGGAAAATAAAAACATAAATTTATAAGTGATGGTTTATGTGTTCATCATCTCTATTCTTTTTTCAATTTCAATTTATGGGTTTTAAAAACTAACAAACCCAATATTTTTTAGGTTGGAGCTTATGTGTTGTACAAACTCAAATCTTTTAGTTGTAATTTGATTGTTGTTTAAACTAGAAATAAAAAGCTCTTGAAGAACTTAAGAATTTTATTTTGAGATTTTTTTAGTTTTTCTTTAATAAGGAGGATAACATGAATGAAGATGATGAAATTTGATTGAAGAATCAATCGGAATTATTGTGGTATTTTTATTTTTAATTTAACGAAGAACCCTAACATTTGTTATTTGATATTTTTATTTTAATAAACATTAATTAAAATTATAATTTGATGAATTAGACTTGTCAACTCACCGTAAAAATGGTCAGATAGATAGAGCCATGTGTGAGACAATGGCCTACACTTAATTTTAAAAAATTAATAATTTTATTATTTAATATATTAAAAAAAATTTATGATAAAAAAAAAGATTCATGTTATAGATGTTTCTCCCTTATATTTTGATTTTTTTAAAATGTTTAATTGCAATTTTAGTCTTCCTATTTTCATTCATTCATAAAATTGGTCCTTTATTTTAAAATATGACAGATTTGGTCTTTTACTTTCATTTTTTAACTAAAAAATAAAAGATGTGACATGTTTTAAATAATAATACGATTATGTAGAATAATTAACATCTATAAAATTGCAATAAAATTATCTTTTTTATTTTTGTAATTTAATTAATGACATAAATAATTAATGCATCTAGATGATTCTATATCATTAAATTGTAAAAACATATTACTAAAAATATAGCAAATCGTCCTTTTTTTAGTTTAAAAATATGAGGGAACAACCAAAATTGTTGACTTTAAAATAGAGGGACCAATCCCGTGAATTGGTTAAAATAGAGAGATCAAAATTACATTTGATCATTTTAAGATAAATACGTGAGTGTTGTTATAATAATCTTTAAATTATATTAAAATTAAAAAAAAATGTGTCTTTTATTAATCATTTTGGTCTTTAAACAAACTATGAAGAAACTCTTATAGTTTGAGTTTTTACAATTTGATTATTTTGACAGAATCTGAGATTTCTCAACTCTTGTTTGAGAATTGATTCTTTACAAAGGGTTTGCTGATAATTACACAATCTCTATATGAAGATGAATCAACAACTGTTTTTGCAAAATAGCAGAATGTATGACAACCCCTGTTTTTGCGAATGAGCAGAATTTCAAGTATGTATGTGATTGATTTATGGATGTTTCAGCACTTGAATTTCTTGCATTGATTCTGGATATTGGTCTTCTATTTATAGGCTGTAGAGGCACTGAATGAAGGTACAAAAGAGCTGTTGGAGAGGCTCTGCTTTTTGACTGAAACATTATTTCAGAATAAAAATAATCCTTCTTTGAAATAGCTTTTTGACTTTATTGGTTTAGCATTTAAAGCAGTTCTGTCCTTTTTTAGAAAGTACTCTTGACGTTTCTTCATTGATCTTGGATGGTACATTCTCTGTCTTGAGTCTTGAGTGTAGCTAGAGAAGGTTGGAGATGAATTGCAGATCAAAACAGAGAGAAACAGAGCTGCTGTCTCTGTGCAGAAAAACGGAGAATGATTAACGTTCTTGGTTTGTCAGTTTGAACTTTCTTGAGCTTCAATAATCATTCTGGAGTTCCCGTTTTAAACATTATGGATTTCCTTTGTTATTGTCTTGTCATATGCCCAGATTGATCGAACTTTCTTGACATTTGATTTTTGGAGTTTGCAGACTGTCATGATTTTTGTCTGTCTTTGAGTCCTTATATTTTTTAGATCAAATAGCCTTTTTGAGCTTGGATGAATCCTACTTGTTCCTTTCCATGTACTGATTAGATATGAACAAATTTCCAGGACAGATTCTTTGTTAACAATGTAGATAAACTTTGAACAACATGCTGTGATGAACTTTTTTGAGGCTGTAGCTCTTTCTCTGTTTTAGTGTTCTTGTTGTTGTTTTCTTTGCTTTGCTTGATTCTGTTCTTAATTAAATTCACTCAAAAGCACAAGTTAAATTAACATAACATTTAGAATCATAATTAACATTCTTAATTAACTTTTTGTTTGTTTTCATCAAAACATTAAATTGAGATTTTGTCTCAACAATCTCCCCCTTTTTGATGATGACAAACATGTTAATTTAGATTTTAATTCTGATTCTAATTTTAATCCAAGAGAGCTTAAAAGCTCCCCCTCAGAATATGCTTCATATTTTTGAACCAACATAAAATCTAAAATAATTCTCCCCCTTTGTCAACACAAAAAGATTGGGGAATACAAATGAAATGTATACTACACATAGAAAACAATGAGTAGATTCCAGTTTTAAGAAAAGTAACATTTTCTAAAAAAACTCCCCCTTAATATTTTGAAATTGATATCCTTTAAAATTTCAAAATTCCAAAACCCAAGCAAGATGTCTCTTTGCTCTTTTGCCTTCTTTTACAACAGACAATATTTTAATTTGAACATGATAATGATCGCAAGGGAAGCAAAATGAATGTGATATCATGTCAAGTATAATTTCTCTCTTTTTACAAAACATTTTTATGCTAAAAAAGTTTGTATTTATCAAAAACAATCAAAGAGATTTTGTTCACATAAAAAAATGATTTTAAGGACATAAAAAAGAGAATTTTGAGTTCCATGAATGAATTAAATCATGATCAGAATATACCTTGATAAGATCCAAAGAAGAGGACAATGTGAATATGTGCTTCTTCTAAAGGACAACCATTCATACTTGTTACTATTTCTTTGATCTGATGGCTGACTTTCACCAAGACTCAAGTAGCAGCAACTTTGGTACCATATCCTTCCAATTTAATTCTTCCAAAAATTTGATCATGAGATATTTTTGGAGGAAAGGTCAATGGTGAGATGTGTGTAGGAGTGCCAAAACTAAATGGTTCAAACTCATTTAGAAGTTGTTGATGTTTTTTCAACCATATCATCTTAATAGAAAACATTAGATTTGATTGAATGTTGCATATAAACTGTCAAGAATTTTCTGGAGAATGTTCTGATTTTCTGCAGAAAGTTCTGCTCTTCTGCAGAATGTTCTGGTATTGCTCTTCTGTAGAATGTTCTGCTATTCTGCAGAATGTTCTGCTTTTCTGGATAATGTTTCTCTCTTCTGCAGAATGTTCTAGTACTACTCTTCTGTAGAATGTTCTGCTCTTCTGCAGAATGTTCTGCTTTTCTGGAGAACGTTTCTCTCTTGTGCAGAATGTTCTGGTACTGCTTCCAGAATAAACCTTTTTGCTTAAATTGATCATTCTCTTAGATTTTGCCTTTATCGTTCTCCAGCTTTTAGGAGAAGAATGAAACAGAGACTGATTATTAATCTCGATTTCCTGGAAAGCATTTTGTTGCTGCTGTCCAGAATATTCTTCTTCTTCATCTCCTTTGTTTTAATGTTTCCAAAGGTTAAAGGAACTCCAAATTTTTGTAATGAGAGGAGGCATCATACTTTTCCATTCAAGTGTCTTGAGCATGCCTTGTCCATGTATCATTGTTCTCTCTTGATTGTTGAATGGTGTTCCTACATCACAAGTTAGTAATGATTTTGGTACCCATATTTGTTTGGGTCCTTGATGGTTAGTATATCTTCTTTTAGAAGATTTTTTAAAACTTAATCTCTTTTTAAAATAACAAGTTGATTCAAAGTGACCATTTTTGGAATAATAGGAATGCTTTGTTGTTGCTTTTCGATAAGGTTTCAAAATCTGAGTTTTAAAAGAATTTGAAATTGATTTTGCTGAAATTCCAAAACGATCTCCTTTTTTCAAACTTTCTGGAGAAGGTTCTGTTTTTGTTCCAGAATGTTCTTCTTTTCTAAAGATCCTTTTGTTCTTGATTTTTTCATCTTTTTTCTTAAAATAACATTTAAATTCCAAATGCCCAATTTTACTGCAATATGAACATTTGATTTCACATTTGTTAGCTTTTCTTTCAGGAACAAAGAAGCTTTCATACATTTTTTTTTTTGAGTTTTATCAAAACCAATACCAATACCAATTTTATCAAAAATTCCTACTTGAGATCCCATGATTTTTTGAAATGTTTCAGTGGATTTGATAAAGTTTCCTAAGTCATTTTTGAGAATTTCATTTTCTGTTTTAAGAAGAATGTTTTCTTTTTGAAACGTAGAACATTCTTGGTTTTCAGTTTCATCAATTTTCTTAAGCTGAGATTCCTTCATGTTTTGAATGATGTTTTTTAGTTCATCAATCATAACCCGAGCTTTATCTTTTTCCCTTTTTTCTTTGAAAACTTGATCTTTTAAAGAATTACATTTTTGAACAAGTAGTTTTGAATCATTAAGTAAGCTATCAAATTTTTTTTCCATTTGTTCACATAAAGGACATAGTTCAGAGATGGTTACCTCATTATTTTCTAAGTTTTCCATTAAGCACTTGTTGGCTTCTGACATTACTTCTTCTTCCTGAATCTTTTCCTCTAACACTTGTTAGGTGTTCAACTTTAGAGACCGAGCTCTGATGCCAATTGAAGTAACAATGTCAATTTACAAGAAAGGGGGGTTTAAATTGTAAATGCACCTTTTAAAAATTCCTGTTAAAAACTTAAGAAAATAACTCAAGATTGACCTTGGTTGTGAAAACAGAAAACGAAGAACGTTCTTGGTTAGTTAAAATTAGTAATTCAATTTATGTAATTAACTTGATAATCAATCAAACTGAAAGTAAATAGATAAGGGAAGAGATACCACACAACGATATATCCTGGTTCACCCAACTCGGGTTACGTCCAGTCCTCACAACCGTGAGATTTTCCACTAAGTGTTTAAAACAAAGAACCTTCTTGATCTTACAACACCTAGTCTAGATAAACCTTGATCTATTTCAATTTCTATTACTTTCCACGAAACATTATTTCAGAATAAAAATAATCCTTCTTTGAAATAGCTTTTTGACTTTATTGGTTTAGCATTTAAAGCAGTTTTGTCCTTTTTTAGAAAGTACTCTTGACGTTTCTTCATTGATCTTGGATGGTACATTCTCTGTCTTGAGTCTTGAGTGTAGCTAGAGAAGGTTGGAGATGAATTGCAGATCAAAACAGAGAGAAACAGAGATGCTGTCTCTGTGCAGAAAAACGGAGAATGATTAACGTTCTTGGTTTGTCAGTTTGAACTTTCTTGAGCTTCAATAATCATTATGGAGTTCCCGTTTTAAACGTTCTGGATTTCCTTTGTTATTGTCTTGTCATATGCCCAGATTGATCGAACTTTCTTGACATTTGATTTTTGGAGTTTGCATACTGTCATGATTTTTGTCTGTCTTTGAGTCCTTATATTTTTTAGATCAAATAGCCTTTTTGAGCTTGGATGAATCCTACTTGTTCCTTGCCATGTACTTATTAGATATGAACAAATTTCCAGGGCAGACTCTTTGTTAAAGAGGTAGAAAAAGTTTGATCAACATGCTGTGATGAACTTTTTTGAAGCTGGAGATCTTTATTTGTTTTAATGTTCTTGTTGCTGTTTTCTTTCCTTTGCTTGATTCTGTTCTTAATTAAATTCACTCAAAAGCACCAGTTAAATGAACATAACATTTAGAATCATAATTAATATTCTTAATTAACTTTTTGTTTGTTTTCATCAAAACATTAAATTGAGATTTTGTCTCAACAGAATCTATATCAAAAGGGAATGATACAAATCAACTCTTATATAACTCTAAGACTATCACACCTCCAAAAAGCAAACGAGTTCTAAAAAGCATCTACATAAATTGTAGTAAGTCCAAATTCAAACAATCTTTTTTATTTAATAAAGAAATTTAACTTGACAAAATGTAAACAACTTTGTAAACTAAACTAGACAAATATCAGTCATTTAATGCCTCAACTCAATTCAAAGAAACGAAAACTAAGTTGAAGACATAGAAGTATTGATTAAGCTTAATAATTGAAATTAGATAATGGAATGACATGCTACAAGAACATGTCTTATACCAAGTGTCGCAATTGCTCGCTTCGTAGAAAATAACTATTCGTTCAAATTCTATTGTTTTGCAGTGGTATAGATAATGGTATAACAATACTATAAACAACCATTTGACAATATTTTGCACTAAATCTCGTAGACTAGAACAATGTCAATTTATTAAAAATGTCAAATAATTGTTTTATTATTTTTGGAAATATATCATCTATAACTAGAACATCATCCTATTTCAACCTTAATGGTACTAACACAAATTTTAAAAAATAAAAATTGAAAATACTTTTAAACACATAATCAACAAGTATCACAAATTTATTCATACAAACATAATTATACAACATAAGATAGTTACAAGAAAAGAGAAGATGTATATAATTAAAAAAAATTAACAAAATTCACGATGGCAAATTGCAATATCGTGGACACCCACATCTCAGTGAGAGGGAAAATAAAATTGGAAAATAATAATGATCGATTTTCTCACTGTGGCGGTGGCAGAGCGGCAGGAAACTGCATAAGGTTTTGGTGGACAGTTAAGTTCATTTGTTTCAGATCTGAGTGCATAGTAAAAAAAATGTTACAATACACTCTATGTAAGTTGTATCTATACAAGAAAGTATTATTAAAAAAATACAATTTCTCAAACTTTAAATTTAATGAACTATATTTTCGTTTTCTTAAAGATTATTGTTGGCTTTTAGAAGGAAATTTTTTTATCTGTAAGGACAATAAAATTATCTCAAACGATTTATACGCTAAATAAAAATATGAATAATAGAAATGACTTTCATAATAATACAATAGATTTATATAACTTTTTTTTTTGTCTCAATCGCAAGTAACCAAAGCATTGGCATAGAGCCCCAATTAAGTAGTTACTCAAAAAAATTTATCTGATATATTTATGTTATGAAATTATTATGTTTAACTTGATGTCAGAATTTTATATTCGAAGAATTTATTAGTGATTTGAAAGAACTACTTCAACAATAAATTCCTTTTATAATGTTATCTAAATTTTGGGTTCTATATTTAAGTAGAATTGTTTGTACGAATAGAAGTGTGATTGTTGTGTTATTATTGTCGAAAAATATATATTTGAGTTTAATATGAAAAGGTGAAATAATAACCAAATGATGCAATCAAATATACATCATATAAATTGTTATGTATAGGTATATCATTGATATGTGTAGAGTATATCATGTTACGAATTTATTAAAACTTAAGTTTTAGATTTTAAGAACGATTTACAATAACACTAATAAAAAGAGGTAAAATGACAAGACTTGAGTAAGAGAAGCAAATCTGAAAGAAACAAAAAACAAACAAACAATTTTTTTAAAAGAATTACTTCAATAGTGAAATTTCTTTTAAATATTATTTAAATTATGGGTTTTATATATGAGTAGTATTCTTTTTCTTAGTAGAATTGTAGTTGTCGTGTTATCATTGTCATGTAGTTTGAATGTGTACAAAGACTAAAATTTATTTTACAAATTTTTTTAATTATTTTTCACTCCCGACATTGCTTTTTTCCTCTCTCCAGGTATGAATTTAGAATATTATTATCCGTATTGAAAGTTAAGTGTTTTGTTCACTACTAATAACTATTTGAATGGTCGAATAAAGTATAAGTTGAAGGACAATCACACTAGCAGCAATTGAGGACAAACAACAGCTGTCAGACAAATGTGGAAGGTTACAGTTGCAAGGCAAGACTCCACTCTCACATTGTCAAATGCAGGTTATAGTCGGTTTAGGCATGAATGAAGAAAAATAGATTACTAGGGAAATGGAAAAGTAACAAAAATGACATTTTTGTATGTTAAAAAAAACATCAATCAACCACAACAATATGAAAAATCTATACCAAAAGAAAATGATACAAATCAACTCATATATAACTCTAAGGCTATCACCCCTCCAAATAGCAAACAAGTTATAAACAACATCTATTGAAATTGCAGAAAGTCCAAACTCAAACACTCTTTTTTATTTAAGAAAGAAATTTAACCTGATAAAATGTAAACAACTTTGTAAACTAAATTAGACAAATATCAGTCATTTAATGTCTTAACTCAATTCAAAGAAACGAAAACTAAGTTGAGACAGAGAAGTATTGATTAAGCTTAATAATTGAAACTAGACAATGGAATGGCATGGTACAAGAACATGTCTTATACCTAGTGTCGCCAATTGCTCGCTTCGTTGAAGATAACTGTATGTTCAAATTCTAGTGTTATGCAGTGGTATAGATAATGGTATAGCAATGTTATAACCGACCATTTCACAACATTTTTCACTAAATCTCGTAGGCTAGAACAATCTCAATTTATTAAATATGTCAACTAATTGTTTTATTATTTTTGAAAATATATCGTTTCTATCTAGATATACCAAACAAGATAGTAACAAGAAAAGAGAAAATGTGTATGATAAATTTGTTTTTTACATAATTCACAACCCCAAATTGCATTATCACGGACGCCCACGTCTCAGTGAGAAGGGAAAGAAAATTGGAAAATAATAATGATCGGTTTTCTCACTATGGCGGTGGTGGGCTGACAGGGAACTGCAAGAGATTTTGTTGTTTGCTGACAACTCAGTTCATGTGTTTTATATCTAAGTGAATAGTAAGAAATTTGTTACGATACACTCTATGTAAGTTGTATCTATACAAGAAAATATTATTTTAAAAAATACAATTTCTCAAACTTTTAATTTAATAAACTATATTTTCGTTTTCATAAATATTATTGTTGGCTTTTAGAATAATAAAAAAAAGTTATTTGTAACGACAATAAAATCATCTCAAATGCTTTATACGATAAATAAAAATATGAATAACAGAAATGACTTTCACAATAATACAATATATTTATAGTATTATTTTTTTTCTGTCTCAATCTCAATTAACCAATCATTAGCATAGAATCCTAATTAAGTAGTGACTCAAAAAATATATCTGATATACTTATGTTATAAACTTATTATGTTTAACTTGTTGTCTGAATTTTATATTCTAAGAATTTATTAGAGATTTAAAAGAACTACTTCAACAATAAATTCCTTTTGAAATGTTATCTAAATTTTGGATTCTATATTTAAGTAGAATTTTCTGTATGAATAGAAGTGTGATTGTTGTGTTATTATTATCGAATAATATATATTTGAGTTTAATATGAAAAGGTGAAATAATAACCAAATGTTGCAACCAAATATACATCATATAGATTGTTATGTATAAGTATATCATTGATATGTGTAGAGTATATCATGTTACGAATTTATTAGAGTTTAAGTTTTAAATTTTAAGAACAACTTACAATAGCACTAATAAAAAAGGTAAAATGATAAGACGCGAGTAAGAGAAGCAAATTGGAAAGAAAAAAGAAAACTAACTAACTAACTTTTTAAAAGAATTACTTCAGTGAAATTCTTTCTGAAATATTATCTAAACTTTGGATTCTATATATGAGTAGTATTATTTTTATTAGTAGAATTGTAGTTGTTGTGTTATCATTATCATGTAATTTGAATGTGTACAACGAATAAAATTTATTTTACAATTTTTTTTAATTGTTTTTGACTCTTGGTGTTGCCTTTTTCTTCTCTCCAAGTATGAAACTTAAATATTATTATCCGTATTGAAAGTTAAGCATTTTGTCTTTAATTATTTAATTCAATCCTCGTTTTATGTCGGTTACTTTGGTTTATAAAATTAAGAGACTATAACATAACAAACAATATTTTTTATTTAAGAAAGAAATTTAACCTAAAAAAATATAAACAATTTTGTAAACTAAAGTAGACAAATATCAATCATTTAATGCTTCAACTCAATTATAATAAACGGAAACTAAGTTGAAGAAGGAGAAGTGTTGATTAAGCTTAATAATTGAAAATAGATAATGGAATGACATGCTACAAGAACATGTCGTATTATTTTTGGAAATATATCGTCTCTAACTAGAATTTCATCCTCTCAACCTTAATGGTACTAACGTAAATTTTAAAACATAAAACTTGAAAATATTTTCAAACACTTAATCAACAAGTAAGTATCACAATTTTATTCATGCAAACACAATTATACTAAACAAGATAGTAACAAGAAAAGAGAAGATGTGTATGATTTAAAAAAAATTACATAATTCATGACCGCAAATTGCATTATCGCATACGCCCACGTCTTAGTGAGAAGGGAAAGAAAATTGAAAAATAAAAAATGATCGATTTTCTCACTATGGCGGCGGTGGGGCGACAGGGAACTGCAGGAGGGTTTGCTGTTTGCGGACAACTCAATTCATGTGTTTCATATTTGAGTGAATAGTAAAAAAAATTGTTACGATACACTCTATCTAAGTTGTATTTTTACAAGAAAATATTATTTTAAAAAATACAATTTCTCAAAATTTTAATTTAATGAACTATATTTTCGTTTCCATAAATATTATTGTTGGCTTTTAGAAGAAAAAAAAATTATCCGTAACAACAATAAAGTTATCTCAAATGTTTTATACGATAAATAAAAATATGAATAATAGAAATGACTTTCATGATAATATAATATATTTTATATTTATTGTTTCCGTCTCAATCACAAGTGACCAATCATTAGCATAGAACTCCAATTAAGTAGTGACTCAAAAAAATATCTCTGATATACTTATGTTATGAACTTATTATGTTTACCTTGATGTCAGAATTTTACATTCTAAGAATTTATTAATGTTTTAAAAGAACTACTTCAACAATAAATTTCTTTTTGAAATGTTATCTAAATTTTGGATTCTATATTTAATTAGAATTATTTGTATGAATAGAAGTGTGATTGTTGTGTTATTATTGTCGAGAAATATATATGAGTTTAATATGAAAAAGTGAAATAATAACCAAATGATGCAACCAAATATACATCATATAGATTGTTATGTATAGGTATATCGTTATGTATAGGTATATCATGTTACGAATTTATTAGAGTTTAAGTTTTAGATTTTAAGAACGATTAACAGTAGCATAGATAAAAAAAGGTAAAATGATAAGACGTGAGTAAGAGAAGCAAATTGAAAAGAAAAAAAACAAACAAACTTTTTAAAAGAATTACTTCAATAGTGAAATTCTTTTAGAAATATTATCTAAATTTTGGATTTTATATATAAGTAGTATTATTTTTATTAGTAGAATTGTAGTTATTGTGTTATCACTGTCATGTAGTTTGAATGTGTACAACGACTAAAATTTATTTTACTAATTTTTTTAATTGTTTTTAACTCCCTGGGTTGCCTTTTTCCACTCTCCAGATATGAATCTTGAATATTATTATCCGTATTGAAAGTTAATCGTTTTGTTCACTACTAATAACTATTCAAGTGTTCGGAGAAAGTATAAGTTGAAGGACAATTACACTAGCAGCAATTAAGGACAAACAACAGCTTTTAGACGAAAGTGGAAGGTTACAATGGCAAGGAAAGACTCCACTCTCACACTCGGTCCAGGCATGAATGAAGAAAAACAGATTAGTAGGAAAATGGAAAAGTAACCAAAATGACATTTTTGTACATCTATTGAAAAAACATTAATCAACCACAACAATATTGAAAATATATACCAAAAGGAAATGATACAAATAAACTCTTATATAACTCTAAGGCTATCACCCCTCCAAACAACAAACAAGTTCTAAACAGAATCTACAGAAATTGTAGAAAGTCCAAATTCAAACAATCTTTTTTTATTTAAGAAAGAAATTTAAACAACTTTATAAACTAAAGGCTTAATTGCAGTTTTAGTCCCATTATTTTAGCTGAATCGCGAAAGTAGTCCCCCCATTTTGTTTCTCCTCAGTTTTGGTCCCTCAAACAGAATTTTAGTTCAAAATTTGATGAAATTTCATTTTTTTTTTGCATTTATTTAAGTCACATCAAGCCTCAAGATCTCATTTGCAACAATTGTACCTAAAATATATGATCATAAATGGTGTAGTACAGCTTTAAAAAAAGAAATTTCATTAAGTTTTGGACTAAAATTCTGTTTGAGGGACCAAAATTGGGGAGAAACAAAATGGAGGGACTACTTTCGTGATTCAGCTAAAATAGAGGGACCAAAACTGCAATTAAGCCTAAACTAAATTAACTAAACTAGACAAATATCAGTCAATTAATGCCTCAACTCAATTCAAAGAAACGGAAACTAAGTTGAAGACAAAAAAGTATTGATTAAACTTAATAATTGAAAATAGATAATGGAATGACATGCTACAAAAACATGTCTGATACCCAGTGTCGCCAATTGCATGCATCGTAGAAAATAATTGTTTGTTCAAATTCTACTGTTCTACAATAGTATAGATAATGGTATAACAATGTTATAACCGACCATTTGACAACATTTTGCATTAATTCTCATAGACTAGAGCAATGTCAATTTATTACAAATGTCAAATAATTGTTTTATTATTTATAGAAATATATCGTCTCTAACTAGAATTTCATCATCTTTCAACCTTAATGGTATTAACGTAAATGTTCAAAACTAAAATTTAAAATATTTTCAAACACTTAATCAACAAATATTGCAATTTTATTCATACAAACATAATTATACAAAACAAGATAGTTACAAGAAAAGAGAAGATATATATGATAATATATATAAACTATTTCAATAATAAACTATTTTTGAAATGTTATCTAAACTTTGGGTTCTATATATAAGTAGAATTGTTTGTATGAATAGAAGTGTGATTGTTGTGTTATTATTGTCGAGAAATATATATTTGAGTTTAATATGAAAAGGTGAAATGATAACTAAATGATGCAATCAAATATACATCATATAAATTGTTATGTATAGGTATATTATTGATATGTGTAGAGTATATCATGTTACGAATTTATTAGAGTTTAAATTTTAGATTTTAAGAACGAATTACAATAGCACTAATAAAAAAGGTAAAACAATAAGACCGGAATAAGAGAAGCAAATCTGAAAAGAAAAGAAAGAAAACATCAAAGTTTTTAAAAGAATTACTTTAATAGTGAAATTCTTTATAAAATATTATCTAAATTTTGGATTCTATTTATGAGTAGTATTGTTTTTATGAGTAGAATTGTATAGTTGTATTATCATTGTCATGTAGATTGATATGTGTACAACGACTAAAATTTATTTTACTATTTTTTTAATTATTAAAATTATACTTTTTTTATTAGGGACTGAATTTAAAAGATTAAAACAGAACTTTCAAAATCTTTAAGATCGGTGTAAGTAAAGTTTAACCAATGATTAGTTTAGCTAAAATTCATATTCAAATTAAGAATTCTTTCTTAATTGAAGTTCAACCAATTGATTACACATTTTTGGTCATTTTTCTCATTTAGTGTAACATTTTGGTCTGGTTATCTTGTTTTCTTATCAAATCCATCATTTACCATTTAAAATGTTCGCATGTTAATCCAAAAATATTGAAGTGTCCAATTACATCTGCCTTATTTTAAATTTTTTTATTAGTTTTTATTTTAAAAAATTCAATAATCTTCATTATCTCTATCTTCATCATCATAAAAAATGAACAAATTAAATTTACTTTCTATTTTCTTAATAAGAGTGAAAAAAAAATCCATTAATAGGAAAAGTAGTAACAACTATGAAACTACCCATAAGCATTTTCCAGATTGATATGATAAAGGAGTTTAACATTTTTCATCTTATTATTATGCATTGATGTTTCGAGCAAGTGATGAGCAAACATATTTTATTACAAAACAATGAATGTCTTTGAAACTCAAGGTAAATAGTAATTTTAATCATTTATTAAAGGTGTAAGACACTTGTACCACAAAAAAAGTTTAAGACGCTATAAATATAGTAATTAAATATATCAAAATTATAAAAATAATTTTAAGTATGTCTTTTAATAGTATTTTTATTAATTATATTGACTAACAAAACACAATCAAAGACCAAACTAAAAGACATTTATGTATATTTCTGTAATTTTAATATATTCAAAAGCTATTACAACAAAACTTCACAGATTTAAGGATTGAAATAACTGTTTACTCCACTAAAAGAATGCGGTAATTAAAAAAGAGTATTTTTATATACAATATAATTAATAAAATAACTTAAACTACATAAGATATATAATGGAAGTTGCTATGGTATTAAGTAGTTTATAATATAGACTAGACCTCTAGTGCTTAACCAATGTGCCACCTTCCTATGCAAATATATTCACCACATCATCGCAATTCAATACATCGAGCAGTCACAGGGAAGAAATGTCGCCCTGTAACTGGGGTTTTGCACGAGTCAATCATACTCAGCATCAATAGTAAAACAAGTATAGGTGTACCCATCAACAGATACCAAATTAAAGAACAAGAACGAATATCTCAGCCAAAATTCACTGTTATGAATTACTCAGTCAGAAAACCAAAAATCATTCCACAGACTTGAAACAATAACTATTAAATTCTGATCAGAGTTATCTTTCCTAAAGTAGCTGGTTCACGAATAAATTTTTTCATCAAATATCAATCCCCCTAAAAATGAATTCGGAGTTGTCACTAAAATCAGTCTAATATCAGGAAAAATCCTCTCGTTCAACTCACGAACTTATCCTCATGCCATTTACAGAAGCGTTCCAGAGCGTCCCTCATCCATGCATGCCGGAGGCTCCCGAGTGCCTCAGATACAGCCAGCCAACTCCTATTTCTGGTATTTTGCTCAGGCCACAACTCAAGTTCCTCCTTGACAAACAAAGCGAACATTGCTGCTTTACACCACCCTTCTGGACTGAACTCATCTTGGTGGGTCTTACTCCTAAACTCATAGCATCCAAGACAATCCTGACACCCAGTAGCCACAAGTTTCAGCCATCAGTTTGCAAGTATCCATCCATCCAAATCACAAGCTCAATATGGAAATGTAGCAATTAAATTAACTAAATCAGAGTATAAGTTTCAACTTTCAAGGGACAGCACAAAAAAAGTGAAAGAATCAAAAGCATCATGCCAAGACAAAAAAAAGACAATAGCAAAATCACGTAGAATCACTGACTTATATGCTCAAATCTGAAGTAAATGCTGGAAAAAAAAATATTTGAAAGTGATAATATTCCACTCTATTTTAAGGTCAAATTCACCATATTTTAAATGTTCATGTGCATTCTTGTGCTTTCACACCCATGCAAAGTTTCGAAAACTGTTGCAAATATCAACAGGGACCAACTCAGGCTACAAAGATTACTATGACAAGATTATATGACTTCCTCACATGCAGTAGAGCCTAGGCTTACATTATGAGATCCTCAAAACATTCAGACTCTTAAATCCATCTTGATATAACAAAAGCTCAAAAGTTAAGAAATTTTTTCTCACCAATAGGTCTCCTCGAACTCCCGCTTCTTCTATAGCTTCCCTTGCAGCCGCCTCCTCAACTGTTTCATCATTCTCCCAACCTCCCTTTAATGGAAAAACAACATCATAACAATCAGTTAATGACAGCTTCACTCAGGGTCCATTCAAAAAACAATGCACAACTGATCTCAACCAGATTAAGTTACAAAACAAAGCACAAATGAGAAGCAACGCATCATTTTACGGACCCTTAACCTGCACTCAATTATGCAAATTAATTTTTGACAGCATCATATGCAATTCAATAGAGGTTTTAATCAATAGATTCATTATAGGGTTTTTAAAACATTTACAACATGGTCTGATTTATTCAATGGGCTAAAGCTAATCTTTTAGTTCAATTCAATAAATGGTTCCTATCCCTAATATATGCATATCAAATTGATGGTCTTGTACATTGGGTGGTAATGGTATTGCGAACAGAACCCCAGTGGTTTTACCATCTCATCCAAAGCAAAGAAAATTTTATCAGTTATCTGAATTAATTTAACAAACAATGTATGATTTGCATAAAAATCGGAACAGAAAATGGTCAATAGGCAAATAAAGTCCCCAAAATGTATACACTGGGTGTAGATGAGATGAGCAGTTCCAGAATATTTGAGCTCAAAACATTAAAATACTTGTACAAGCTGTTTTTTAACCTAAACAAACAAGCTCAACCTTGGAGTTAGGTTTACCTATATAAATAAGCCAGACTCAAGCTTCAAAGGCTTGACACAAATAGCTCATGTATTTGTATATTATAGTCGTAATTTTAATCATTATTAATATTCTCTAATATCTACTATTTACCTAGCTAGTTTTCAAGAGTCATATGTTGAATATAAAATCAATTTTACTTTTGCTTTTTTTTCATCTACTACCATGAAGGTATCTGCTAAATACTACATTAATAAGCCTTGTTCATAATATTTATGCCATCTTTGTCATCAGAGATTTCATTCTCCGATACTGGGCTCCTTCAACCATTTGATTGAGGACTTGTTATCTGGTTGGTGCGTATGAAAAAACATATATTAGAAGTTATCAGCCCCTTAAATTGATTGTAGTTACCTCGAGAGATTGGTCTTGGTAGTTGCACACAGGGAATACCTTGATTAATCCAAAAAGTATTTCATTCTCTAATCCTAAGCCATCTTTATGGATACAATTAATTTTGTTTGTATTTTTACTTAACTTCTAGAGTACATTCCCACAATCTTTTATCACCCACATTGGATAATTCCAAGAAAACAACTATAGCACCACCACAACCTAATGCACCCGATATTCTCTTTCTAATCATTCAAAAGAGGCAGGACCACAGGAAAAATTTCACTTATTTCTTTGGTTTGATCCATCCCATAGGAAATGGATCCATAAAGATAGTAAACCCGTTCCCTTTTAAACATATAAAGCAGTATTGTGGTAATGAGTAACGAAAGCTACAACTACATTTATGTCATTTATAGCTATCGAAGGTCAACATTTACACACACACACACACTGTTTAGAAATATGTAAAAAGCAAACAAGACATGCAATGCTAATGTTTTGTTTCCTTTATCCTAAAAAACCATTACTATTAGTATTGGAGGCACAAGAACAGCCAATGACGATTTACAAGTTTCCCAATACAATGACTGAAAAAAATAAACTGCATTGCATTTGCAAAAACATTTTCAAGGTGAATTTAACAATATCATAGTAATCAAAATGACATAAACTAGCACCAACCACAACAATTCATATACAGGTTTAAGAAGTGTTATTTCAAATTTTATACCTTTGGAAACAAAAGACCTGGTCCACTAGGTGAATTAATCATAAGCACTTCAACAATCTTCTCAGAACTAGAATCTCCACAGTTTTTATACCTAAAGGGAACACACCTGCAGCTCAATTGACATCTCCAAGTCAGAACTTTAAATGGATTATATATCTAAAACAAGTATAAACAAAAAATGCAAACATCAAGCAACTCTTATCTGAAAGTATTTGGCTATTTGGCTATTATCATAATAAAATCCAATCAACTAAAAGGCTAACAAAACTTGATTTGTAGTTAGTTAGAGTGATTTTGCTAATCAATCAAATTGATATTCATAATTCACAAATATATACATTTTCCAGTCATTTACAAATCAATATCTACATGTAAACTTTTACAGTCAAATACTAAACAATTTGCTTAATCAAGATTATAATCTGCAAGACAACAAACAAGAAGTAAACTGAAAGCCAGCAAGATAGCTCCAAAACCACAGGAATAGAAATATAATTAATTAAGTCAAGAAAAATTATTTCAAAGCACTGTTGAGATTGAAAAAGTTACATGCTAGGAAAATAATAAACACAGATAGGAATCTTATGCAGTGGATATTTCCAGGATTCCATGCATCACTAACATGCAGGTTCAATACAGTAATCTTTAAGATTTATAGTACTCATGATCTCCATATTCAACTGAACTTTCCATGTGTAGGCCATAATGCATAAGCTAAGTTATGTGCATAAAATACAATTATAAGGCACCAAAGTAGTGTGTTGTTAGAAAATAAAAACAATGGGAATATAATTCAAAATTCAAGATAACATAATCAACTAACTTCCAGGATACATGAAAAGCACAAAAAGTCAATCCCCAAACCAGACTTATCCATTGTTTTAACTAATTTAGCATCTTCAATCATGCAAGATACACTCTACATAAATTGATTGATCACATTCAAAAGAAGAAAAAGGACAGCAGTTATTATCAACCACCAAACATGGAGGACTTCTCACTTCCCTCTTTAAGAATGCTTCTTTATAAGTAACCCAATGCTTCAAGATAATCTTTCTATTTAGCTACAGGTTACAAACAAATCTAAACCCCCAAATGGATTAGGCTCATCTAAATTAAGCAACTCACTTTAGAGGATAAAGTAAGTAACATCAACCTTAGATACACAAATCAATGGTCGATATTATATGCACATGCATGACCAATAATGGGTCGTTATAATATTATCCCTTGATTTGTTCATTTTATTACTTTTCACTTTAGAGGAGCCAAATCCCCCTTCCCCCGAAAATGACTGTAACAAGTTGACCATAAAAGCACCTCCAAAAATCCTATCTTGTAAAATCAATAGTGAATAGACAAATTGGTCCCTTAAATTGGAAGGGTCAATCAAATTAATCCCTGAATTTTGCAAATTGACAAATATATCTCTGAAATTATAAAATATCAATCAAAATAGTCCATCAATAAACTTATGGTTAGAGACTATGATGTGACATGTTATATCAATGTCATCATAACATCAGAGGGTCAATTTTGATAATTAACATGTCACATCATAGTTTCTAACAATAAAAGTTTAAATATTGTCTATTTTGACTGATATTTTACAATTTAAGAGCGGTATTTGTCAACTTGCAAAATTTAAAGATTAATTTGTGACCGACACTTACAATTTCAATTTTCAAGGACCAATTTGCCTTTTCACTCTAAAATCAAGTAATCAAATAGTTTCATACATACTGTTTTTTTAAGGAACATACATACGAATATACATGTACATCACAAAAGTGCCTAAAATATGAGACGGCGACAACAAATACTAATCATTTCCCTAAAATCAATTAATCAAAATTAATTTCCTTAAATCAATTTCAACCATTCATATATTATTATTAAATGAAAAGGTAAAACGCAGCTCCTTAACCTAATAATTGATATTCGTGAGTGCACGTATTTGTATATTGTATATATAACTGTTATTATCCTAACATTTCCAAAAAATTTCATAATAGAGACATGCATCAACACCAACAAACCATCTACCATAACAAAAAAAATAATACAAAAGCAACCAAAACATCACCATCAACAAGACCTAACTGTAATTTCTCACACAGCAAAAACAAAACAAACAATATTTCTCCTTAAGAAAATGACATTTTCCCCTCTCAGACAACGATTATTAATCATTATTATTAGTTATTAAACAAATTCACTACCGAAACGATAAAAAAAATAAATAAATAAAATGACAATGAAGAGAAAAATGAAGAATCGCATTACCCAGCAACAAGACGATAACCATTTTCATACCGCTGCTGATGCCGACCCGTACGAGCAACCAACTCAGACATAATAGCAACACAAAAAACCCTTTCCTAATCGCAAAAATTTATCAATCTCGCGAAATCGCGAAACCAAACAACAATGCAGCACTAATTTCCATCGCCATTGGAATTGAAATCGTAAAAATTATCAGAGGCGCGCGTATCGAAAAAACTGTTATCGCACGCACTCGATTACGATCCCAAAAACGAACACATTTTGGTTTCTAGGGTTTGCATAGAGAAAGAGAAAAGAAAAATGAGACAATAAATCGAAGGGAATGCGAGATTGAAGAGAAAAAAAAAGAGATGAAGAAGCGGTTAGAACGGATCAATGGGTCAAAGTCACGTGGATTGTGGTCAACACTGAGGCTTATGTATATATAGCGTGGGTGTGTGTATTCTCTGGGTGACGGACACTGTATTGAAACAGGTTGACCACTTAAATTGTTACACGTGGATGAGTTGCATGGGATTGGAGAAGGTGATTGGGTGGTTGTGTGGTTGGTGAATTAATTAATGGATTTGTGAAATCGGTAGAAGAAGTCAGCGGATCAAGGAACGTAATGGGCTGATCCAAAGGTTAGTCTCGTATGGTGCCAATAACGGAGTTTCTCCTCTCATTTCATATATTATTTCATATATTAATAAAAACCTCTCAAATTATAAAATATACTAATTGCAAATCTTCATATCTGCTAATTTTTATTAAAATTTTATATCAAAAGTCTTACTTTTTAATATTGATTTATCTACTAATGAATCTATACTATGTAAAATAGAAGACATTGTCTATTTTGAAAATATACATGTGTCATGTCATGATTGATCCTTAATATATATATATATGTTACGTCATAATTGTTTTGAATAAAAAGAATTTAAATGAATCAGTTTTTCATAAATACGATTGAAAGGAAGGAAATAATTAGAGAAAATCTTGATATTGCAAATGTTTAATACTTATTTTAATAAATAGTTATTGCAAATCTTCATATTTGCAAATTTTCATTAAGAATTGTTATTATATTTAATGTTTTTTTTTTATTGATTGAACAAGAAAAGAATTGATAAAAAGAAAGAAAAAAAGACAAAAAATAATTTTAGGAAAAAGAAATCTAAATATTTATATTTATATATTTTATACAATTATAAGATTGATTTTATTTTCTAATAAATTTATTTCTATAAATATAATATAAGCATATTTCCAACCGAATAGTACAATACACTTGGTACAGTAGTACAATGATTATGATTATTTTCTTTTGTTCTCTGTTTTTCTTTTATGTTGTGAGTGTTAGATATAAAAATAATTTTTATGAATTTCTATAAAAAAATAAAATATAGTAAAATAATATTTGATTTATATATGTATTAGATCATCTAAAAATATATTACTGTTTTTATTTTGGTTTAAGTTTTTTTTTTTGTTTTTTGAATTTAGTCTCCGTAAAATCACATACAATTGAATTTGATCACTAACATCAAATCAACATTAAAAAAATAAAGAATTTTTTAAAAATTTATAAAAATTTTAATATATCATAAATAATAATGTGTTGATGTGTATTTATATATCTACGTGTTATGAGAGTTTATCATCTTTTTTTTATTAACTAAAATCAATTATTTATGATTTTACAAAGATTAAATCTAAAAAAAAAAAACTCTCATAAATTAAAATCAACGAATGATATATTACAAAAATTAAAAACATATTTAAACTATAATATTTTTATATCTAACACTCCACAACATCAGAGAAAGTAACGGAATAAAAATATAATATTTCTTCTATATAATATTTCTTCTATTATTGCTTTGGATCCTATGCCATTTGAGAAGAAGCAACACATAAGGCCAATGATTTTTCATAATCAATACAAAACTGAAATGTCAATGGATGCTAAAAGTTGTTTTATAAGTACTTTGGTCAATGTCTCTTAGAATTTAACACTTATGTAATGCCTCCAATTCATGATGTAATGGGGGTGTAATGAGTATCACGTGGTATCTTTTATATATATATATATATATATATATATATATATATATATATATATATATATATAACTATTATAGATTTTTTTCTTGATATAAAATCTTAATTTAATTACACTTTTAATCTTTTTATGTTTATATATTCATGAAATTAATTTCTCTATTTTAAAAGTTAATAGTTTTGATAACTCTCTATAATTTTTTAACTAAAAAATATGACATGAGATGTTTTAAATAATGTGACATATGATACGATTACGTAAAATGATTAATACTCATGAAATTGAAATAAAACACCGTACAAACTTAGCTTTCAACATAGAAAATTTTCATATTTTTAATTTAGTTAATCTTAATTCATGCATCTAGATTATTTTATATCATAGAATTGGATGTCACGTAGTTAAAAATATGTCGAATCTTCATTTTTTTAATTCAAAAATATAAGAGATATCAAAACTGTCAATTTTTAAAATAGAGATATCAATTCTATAAATTGATTATAATAAATTAACTAAAATTACAATTAAACATGAAATATTCTTATACTACGCTGGTGTATACTCATGTCAATGTTTTATGGTTTTATTTATTGGTTGAACAAATATAAGTTAATGAGCGTGTAATAATTGATTTTTCTATTATGCTTTGGTGGACAAAAGCATCATAATCTGCTGGTATGGTACAATCATTTCACACTCAACAATATTGTAGTCTATATCTTAAATATAACTATCGGGTCTACTTCGAATCCGAAAAATAATATATATTTGTATGTGAATATATAATTATTTTTTACTATAAAAATAAATAAAATATAAATATAATTAACAATATAATTAATTATTAATTTTAAATTTTAAGAAAATATTAAAATTTTAAATATGTCAACATAAAATAAAAATATTATTATTTTTCATAATATTATTTATTTAGACTTTAAATTTTAAGTTACTTGCATTATTGTTGTTATTCCTCAACTATTTTAATTGAAGAATTAGTCGTGATTGTTTTTTTAGGAATCTTTGATTTTTTAATTAATAATTTTATATTATTTATTAATGTGATATAATCATGTATTGTGAATTTGATTGAAGATCTAATAATATTTATTAAAGTAAAATTGAAAATGCAGAAACAAAACTTGTGATAAATTAACATCTCAAATATATTAATTATTTGCATTTATTAAAGCGAGGATGTGCGGCAGCAGGACAAACAATGCCCTTTGCCAAAACGCTATGGTGGTGAAGACTACCGACCGCAGAAGTGTACGATGGCTTTAAAGTTTTTGTCCATGATCTTTATTCTTTACAAAAATTTGATTTAGACGAGGTGGACCCTAAAAATCTGAATATGGTAATTAAGGAATTAAATGCATAATGGAATTTGGTAGAGGATATTTTTAGCGGTGCCATAATAATGAATAAGTAATTCGATACGGAGAATTTTGTGAAAGTAGGTTATGGAAACAATCAATGCGGTGCTAATATTTCTTTAAATGTTCAAAAAATTTGTGGGGAAAGTCGTGTTATCAGGCATTTAGTGGGCCAATCATACGAAGGCATCTGTCAAAGACATGCTTTTAGTGGAACATCTCATGCTCATGTTGGGGCCCAAGAGGGAGAAAGTGAATTAATTGTGAATGTAGGGGTTTGTGGAGGTGTAGGTAGTAGCAACAATGGTGCAATTATTAGGCAAGATGTTGAGCCTTTTCAAGAGTGTTAAGCTAGACATAGCAATGGAGCTGGTTGGAGTGGATTTTGTTTTTCCACCTCTCTATTATTCGCTCTCAGTTTTTGTTTGATGTAAAATTTAAGTTTTTATCATTGTCTATAACAAATTCATTTTTCTATTTGCACTTGTACTTATTTATATATATAAAATAATAAATTAAAAAGTTATATTAATTATAATTAATATAATATATTATTATTATACAATAATCAAATTAAAAAAATATTAAAATCATATTTTTTTATAGAGAGACTATTATAATTTTTAATATTTAAAATATATTAAATATGTACATGTATATAAAATTTAAAAATAATAATAATATTACTAGCGATCGAGTGCAAAATGAATATCAACACCCCCAAACTTGCCCCACATTCGAGTTTTAATTTTGAGGAAAACTCACACCAAATCAAAGCGGATTTTTCCCCGTCTAAATCAGGACGAGTTTGAGTGGGCACCCGCAGATGCGGATTTTGTTGTCATTCTTATGTGACGCTCAATAGTCTGATCACTTAGTAGGTCGGCCTGGTTTGGTGTTTTTAGTGCAGCCTGACAAGCTTTGTGGGGGACATACATTTAGCAATAACGAGACCCTAGTGCGAGAAGTCCCTCCTATACAAGCGACCAATTTGTTTTTAACATGTTCAACCTTGATCATCATTCAGTCTGTTTTCAAGGGTGCTAAAGAAGAGGTAGTGGTGGGTATTAATCAACATACAATGGAGTAGGGATCGAGTAATTGTGTGGTTTGTAACACCCCGATTTTCAAAGCGAGAGTGTATTTTTTTTAAAAAAAAGAAATTAAAACAAATCAGAGAAACAAATAAGGAAATACCTTTGGATAAATAATTGAGTCATTATAATTTACAAGCAGCGGAAAAGTTTCTCCAAATATGAATCCAAAGTATTTACACAACAACAAATGATACATGGAACCCATTCAAATAAGATGTCATACTGACAATATTAGTAAATGTACAGTTTTCCAGTTCAAAATAACGTAATTCAAAAAAACATCTGTTCCCTTTATGTCATCCTAATCTGATCATTCTTAAATAAAAAAAAACTATAGCTATACACCCTGAGTGATCTCCACGCGCCCCATGAGATCCTCCTAACATAGCTCCAGTCAAGCATTCCCATGTACATTCCCATCCGTAGGGTAAGAACCGGTAGGATCGTCCTGGCTCTCATCTGAGGGCAAAGCCCAGATTTCCACAATAGTTGTAAAGGGTCACCAACCGAAATTAACAGGTAACACATAACATTTAAGTTTGTAAATGCACAAAATAACCTTTCAACTAAGCATGCACCTTAAAAGGATTTTCCATATGCTAAAAGTTCATATAATGCTTACCAATTAAAAATGAAATCAAAATAAGGTTCTCAATCCATCAAGTAATACATAACTAACCAAGACATTAATAAATCAATTGAGCAATCTGTTATCTAACTCAAAATAAGAATTTCTACTAAGCCAATCGATTTCCAAATCGATTTCCTGAAGGTTTTTAGTGAAATTTGAATTCTGGGCTTATTCAATCGATTGGGCAATCGATTGACAGGATAGTTGAACCCCTGACTTAAATGCCAATCGATTTCCAAATCGATTTTTGTCAGTTTTGCTGAATTCCTGCATGGCTAAATCGATTGGGAAATCGATTTTATAAATAGTTGAGCCCCTGTAACTTCCCAAATTGATTGGGAAATCGATTTTATAAATAGTTGAGCCCCTATAACTTCCCAAATCGATTGGGAAATCGATTTCCCTGCTTATCCTTCCAAAAATACATAAACTAATTCAATCACATTCATACACAATTCCAAATCTTAACACTTAGCAATTCCCACACAATCACCACGACAAATTGGGTTTCGAAATAGTTTTACAATCTATCACACTTACACACGATAATCAATACATAACACATAGCAATTCCAACACAATTACCACGACAACTTGAGTTTCGAAATAGTTTACAATCAGTCACACTTACACACAAAATCAATACATAACACTCAATCATAACTTGATTCAAACACGACTCGTGTGCCAAACACCCTAATGCGATGCGTATATGCCAAAATGCATGGACTCGGAATTCCAAACCAAAACCCTCCTCGAAGGGCCGTAAATCATAATTGTACCGCCTATCGCAGGCCAAAGTACCAATTACCGAGGTGCCACCTATCACGGGTCTGCACGATTTACTAAAAAGCGTAAACCATAAACGTACTGCCTATCACGGGCCCGTATCGTTTACCAAGGTGCCACCTATCACGGGTCTGCACGATTTACTAAAAAGCGTAAACCATAAACGTACTGCCTATCACGGGCCCGTATCGTTTACCAAGGTGCCACCTATCACGGGTCTGCACGATTTACTAAAAAGCGTAAACCATAAACGTACTGCCTATCACGGGCCCGTATCGTTTACCAAGGTGCCACCTATCACGGGTCTGCACGATTTACTAAAAAGCGTAAACCATAAACGTACTGCCTATCACGGGCCCGTATCGTTTACCAAGGTGCCACCTATCACGGGTCTGCACGATTTACTAAAAAGCGTAAACCATAAACGTACTGCCTATCACGGGCCCGTATCGTTTACCAAGGTGCCACCTATCACGGGTCTGCACGATTTACTAAAAAGCGTAAACCATAAACGTACTGCCTATCACGGGCCCGTATCGTTTACCAAGGTGCCACCTATCACGGGTCTGCACGATTTACTAAAAAGCGTAAACCATAAACGTACTGCCTATCACGGGCCCGTATCGTTTACCAAGGTGCCACCTATCACGGGTCTGCACGATTTACTAAAAAGCGTAAACCATAAACGTACTGCATATCACGGGCCCGTATCGTTTACCGAGGTGCCACCTATCACGGGTCTGCACGATTTACTAAAAAGCGTAAACCATAAACGTACTGCCTATCACGGGCCCGTATCGTTTACCAAGGTGCCACCTATCACGGGTCTGCACGATTTACTAAAAAGCGTAAACCATAAACGTACTGCCTATCACGGGCCCGTATCGTTTACCAAGGTGCCACCTATCACGGGTCTGCACGATTTACTAAAAAGCGTAAACCATAAACGTACTGCCTATCACGGGCCCGTATCGTTTACCAAGGTGCCACCTATCACGGGTCTGCACGGCTTACTAAAATAACGTAAATTGTAAATGTACCGCCTATCACAGGCCAAAGTACTATTTACCAAGGTGCCACCTATCACGGGTCTGCACAATTTACAAAAAAACCGAAAACCAAAAACGTACTGCCTATCACGGGCCCGTACCGTTTATCGAGGTGCCACCTATCACGGGTCTGCACAATTTACAAAAAAACCGAAAACCAGATTCATTTTCCCCCAAATCAACATTTCAACCCTAACAAATTCCTTTCCACACAATCACAGATAAGTCCCTAAATGCAAACTAGAAGTTTGGAAGGAGCTCTTACCTTCACGTTAGCTTTAACGTTAGGTTACGGTACCGCAAGTAAATCCGGTAAAATCTCCGCTCGCAACGTTGCCTCCAAAGTTGGTTCCCTAGCACCGTAGCGTGGTAGTGAGCAACTTTCCCTTCTATCTCTTCTCGAAAAGAAGCATAGATCTAGATGAAACAGGGAGGTTTGTGCTTGACGGTTTTGAAATCCCTAACACCGTTTTTCTTCGTTTTCAAATCAAAGAGAAAGAGTGAAGTTGAGAATTCCTTGTCTTATCACCCACCAAGCCTTGAGTTTCTAATCTTGAAGAAAAGGAAGCAACAAAAATGAAAATGGGAGAAGGAGGGAGAATGGGTCACGCGAGGCAGCAAAGGAAGAAGATGGAATTGTGATTTTCTTTCTTTCCCTTTTCCTTTCTTTCTTTTTCCTTCCTTTCTATTTCTTTTCTTTCTATTTCCTTTTCTTTCTTCTTTTCCTTCCTTTTTCCTTTCCCTCCAAATATATATTCATTATATATATTAATTATAATTAACAAACATCTCAAAATATCTAGATATTTGTTAATTTACCATTTCACCCATAACGCATTAAATTCTTCGTAAAAGATTCACCGCAGTTAATTAAATTTATTCATCGACGAGTAATTCTAATCGGCATCAAAATATCTTTTTGATCATATAAACTCCAAAATATTAATAACTTTGGCTAAAAAGCCTCCGAGCCAATATCCAAAATACACAAAAATACATAAAGTATACTTTAAAATTATGGGCCTTACATGGTTCACCAAGAAGCTTGTACTCTTCCGCCCAATTACAAGCACGAGTTTTCAGTTAGTCTATTGTCGAGTGTGCAACAATGCAAGCGTCAATTTGCTAAATTGAAAAATATTGCAAGATTATTTGATAAAGCTCACAAAGAAAAATTAGTAACCAAAATCAAGAAAAATGATCGAATTTTGAAAGCTACAAAGGAGGCATGTCAAAATCAAGTAAGTTCTCATTCGAATGATTCCTTGAGTAGTGGTGATAAGAGGAATTGGGTTCTTTTAAATGATAATGAGGAAGTTGTAGGGGATGAGGCGTGGCGTTTGGCCAATAAGGTAGGATTAAAGTTTGATGGCACGAAGGTAGAGGCTTAGAGAAAATTGAAATATTCGGAGGAGTGAGATAA